>NW_016107393.1:3963405-4023852 GCF_001604975.1 Cebus imitator | reverse complement strand
GACCTCTTCAAGGAGAACTACAAGCCACTGCTCAACGAAATAAGAGAGGACACAAACAGATGGAGAAACATTCCATGTTCACGGTTAGGAAGAATCAATATCATGAAAATGGCCATACTGCCCAAAGTAATTTACAGATTCAATGCTATCCCCATCATGCTACCAATGACATTCTTCGCCGAACTGGAAAAAACCACTTTAAACTTCATATGGAACCAAAAGAGAGCCCACATAGCCAAGCCAATTCTAAGCAAAAAGAACAAAGCAGGGGGCATCACACTACCGGACTTCAAACTATACTACAAGGCTACAGTAATCAAAACAGCATGGTACTGGTACCAAAACAGAGATACAGACCAATGGAACAGAACAGAGGTCTCAGAGGCAACACAACGTATCTACAACCATCTGATCTTTGACAAACCAGACAAAAACAAGCAATGGGGAAAGGATTCCCTGTTCAATAAATTGTGTAGGGAAAGCTGGCTAGCCATGTGCAGAAAGCAGAAACTGGACCCCCTCCTGACACCTTACACTAAAATTAACTACGGATGGATTAACGACTAACACCATAAAGATCCTAGAAGAAAATCTAGGCAAAACCATTCAGGACATACATTTAGGCAAGGACTTCATGACCAAAACACCAAAAGCATTGACAACAAAAGCCAAAATAGACAAATGGGACCTAATCAAACTCCACACCTTCTGTACAGCAAAAGAAACAGTCATTAGAGTGAATCGGCAACCAATAGAATGGGAAAAAATTTTTGCAGTTTACCCACCTGACAAAGGGCTGTTATCCAGAATTTACAAAGAACTAAAACAGATTTACAAGAAGAAAACTAACAAGCCCATTCAAAAGTGGGCAAAGGATATGAACAGACACTTTACAAAAGAAAATATACATGAGGCCAACAAACATATGAAAAAATGCTCATCATCACTGGTCATCAGAGAAATGCAAATCAAAACAACATTGAGATACCATCTAACGCCAGTTAGAATGGCGATCATTTAAAAATCTGGAGAGGATGTGGAGAAATAGGAACACTTTTACACTGTTGGTGGGAGTATAAATTAGTTCAACCATTGTGGAAGACAGTGTGGCAATTCCTCAAGGACCTAGAAATAGAAATTCCATTTGACCCAGCAATCCCATTTCTGCCTATATATCCAAAGGATTACAAATTGTTCTACTATAAGGACACGTGCACACGAATGTTCATTGCAGCACTGTTTACAATAGCAAAGACCTGGAACAAACCCAAATGCCCATAGACGATAGACTGGATAGGGAAAATGTGGCACATATACACCATGGAATATTATGCAGCCATCAAAAACGATGAGTTTGGGTCCTTTGTAGGGACATGGATGAACCTGGAAACCATCATTCTCAGCAAACTGACAGAAGAGCAGAAGATCAAACACTGCATGTTCTCACTCATAGGCGGGTGTTGAACAATGAGAACACATGGACACAGGGAGGGGAGCACTACACACTGGGGTCAATTGGGGGGAAATAGAGGAGGGATGGTGGGGGGTGGGGAGCTGGGGAGAGATAGCAAGGGGAGAAATGCCAGATGTAGGTGATGGGGAGGAAGGCAGCAAATCACACTGCTACGTGTGTACCTGTGCAACAATTTTGCGTGTTCTTCACATGTACCCCAAAACCTAAAATGCAATAAAATAAATAAATGGGGAAAAAAAAAGAAAAAATAATGAAAGACAAAACTAGGCAGAAAGAATCACAAGATAGCAGATAGGGCCAACATTTACTGTAATTCATTTATCTATGTTTCCTGGGTTGAATTGTTACCTACCTTGATTTCTTTTCCTGTCTAGCAAAATATCTTTTAAAATCAAGTGAAATCTATTACTTTCCCTAATTGATTCTCATACCATTCTTCCCCTTCGTCTGCCCATCCCATGGCAGTTTTCTTGCCCCTTTTTTTTAAGCCACAGGAGAGCATATATTATCTATCTTGCCATTTTTGCCTCATGACACATCCTACTTCTGATTTTTCTTGTTTGCTGTGAAAATGATGCTTAAGCGAAACTCTGTAAATTGCAGTCTGGTCTCATGTCCTGTGAGTCTCCCAAACTTTGCTTGTAGAGTAATACCATGAACTCAAACAGTCAAGATAAAAGTAACCTTGAATTCAGGGAAGAAGAGGAATTAGTCAAATGAGCCATATCTTATCCAATTAACTGAAATCTCCCTGACCATGCCTATTGTCTCTGTTTTTTTCAACCATTTTCTTACTTGGGAATTCCCAGAATAAATCTTCCAGCTATCTAAAAAGTCCATTTTATTTTAAATGTATTATTCCACAATGTGAAAAAATATTATCTTGTTTTAAGGGGTATTTTTAATACTATAAAATAAATCAAATAATTGGTTCCTTTTTTTAAAGAAAGTGTTTTCTATGATGGGTAGAAATTGAGTGTGTGTGTGTTGTAAGTGTGTATGTATGCCACATAAAATGACATAGGTGAAATAATATAAATTAAGTAACTACTGAAGAAATGAACCCTTATGACATTTATGTTCTGTGTTGACCTTAACATCTTTGCATATATCTCTTGAAAAGTGGACTCACTGTAGATACTTTGTGGTCTGTGTTCTGCTCCTCAGCTGTTTGGGGAGACTGGTCAGAGTCATGTCTTCACATAAGGCTCCTTCAAGTTCATTAAAGCTGGAGGCCAGCTCAGCTATAGTAAAGAACTGTCCTTAAACTTGAGCTGGATACCTCCCAGATTTGCTGTTATTTCCTTGATCTAGGGATAGACTGATGCATTTGTGAGAATTTGGGTTGCTTATTTTGAAGTTTGACATTTCTGTGAGACACCTTTTTTTGTTGTTCTTGGTCCTCAGCAATGACAATGGCTCCTAGGAGATTACTATTTTTCCCTCATGCTGGCACTAGATCAGGATAAAAAAAAGAAAACGTCATTGTGTAGCAGCCATCCTTAGTATCCTTAGTATTATATTTTTCTGCGGTTAGAAAAGGGACTCCCAGGTGGATAATACGTATCTCTACTCTCAGTTCACACTTGCTTTAGCCCCAGTCTCCAACAGAAGGATATTGGCAAGCTTTTTTTTTTTTTTTTTCTCAGAATTCTCTCTACTTTTTCTTATTTTCTGCTTTCTTGCACTGTTTTCTTAAGAAGTGCTGTCATCCTGCAATTTGACACAAATTGCATTATGCAAGGAACTGAATAAATTTATATTGTCATAACTACACAGAAAAATTACTGAGGAGGCTTGGAAAAAACTGTTTGAGAAGCAATTTGGGATATGGCAGTGAGATGATAATGGGCAGGCTCAAGTAAAGATAGATTACCATTGACTGCTCTCCGACAAGGTTGGTTTGTTTTAGCGGCAGGACAACTAGCTGGATGAGCAAATTTTGCAACTTTGGTAGAAGGTAGAGAATTAAGCATTTCTATCATAGCTGGGGCTCTTCCAGTCTGCCAGAGTAAAAGCACAGAAGAAGTGGATAAACATGAGTAAGTGGAATATGCAATATTCCAGAATTTGATGACTTTAGTTCATCTCTCTTAGGCTGTTCCTTCTTACAGAAGAAAAAGAAATATAAAAAACCAAGCCAAAGCCCCATGAGTTTAGCTTGAATAAGTTTCTCCCATTGAATGCAGGATAGTAACTAAATCACAAGTGATGATTATAAAACAGGTAATCTTTGCATTGTAGATTAACACAAACATACAAACACAAAGTGTGAGAAGATGGACATCAAGTAGGTAAAAAAGGATCTCATGTGCTACTCTTCACTGCTGGCCAAATTTAGGCTGTGTTAAATGTGCTATAGTAGAAACCTGTCGTAGCACTTCTTAGAGACTTTGCGATCCTGAGCAGCAGCATTTTAATGAATAACTAGAAAAAAAAATCTTGTTTTTGTGGGTTTAAAGCAAATTAAGGTAAACCCCAAAATTTCTATATATTCTTAGCATTTTCAAGGCTTGAAGTCACTAGCAATATAGAATACCGTTATTGCAGTCTCACTGTTAAAAAACGTTTTCTTGAAATAAGGTCAGGAGGATGCAGCATGCCCTTTCAGTGTCATACCAGGGCATTGTTAATGAGATCAAATATACCAGGTTGCCTGAGTCTTTCCTGGTTTGCCTTCTAAAAATTCAATGTCTGGGAAACTCCTGTGTTCTCGTAAAACAAGCGCAGGTGATTGTCCTGAACATCCACAGGTTATCTAGGTTCTTGGAGCAGGTATTTTATTTGATCTTGTTATTTATTATTATTTAAGGGCTCAAGCTTGATGAAGTTACAAGTTGATCTGTAGACCTTGTCTGGTAAAGATATATTAGTCAAATAGAAAAGACAATCTGAAAAGTTATCTTTTTTTTGCCACACAGAATATTAGTTTTGTATCTACCTTAGAAGTTTTATTTTAACATTCCATTAAAAAATCTGGAGACAACAGATGCTGGAGAGGATGTGGAGAAATAGGAACACTTTTACACTGTTGGTGGGAGTGTAAATTAACCATTGTGGAAGACAGTGTGGCAATTCCTCAAGGACCTAGAAATAGAAATTGCATTTGACCCAGCAATCCCATTACTGGGTATATATCCAAAGGATTATAAAGCATTCTCTTATAAAGACACATGCACACGTATGTTCATTGTGGCACTGTTTACAATAGCAAAGACCCGGAACCAACCCAAATGCCCATTGATAATAGACTGGACAAGGAAATTGTGGCACATATACACCATGGAATACTATGCAGCCATAAAAAACGATGAGTTTGGGTCCTTTGTAGGGACATGGATGAATCTGGACACCATCATTCTCAGCAAACTGACACAAGAACAGAAAATCAAATACCACCTGTTCTCACTCATAGGAGGGTGTTGAACAATGAGAACACATAGACACATGGAGGGGAGCATCACACACTGGGGTCTGATGGGGGAGCCTAGAGGAGGGGCAGCAGTGGGTAGGGAGGTTGGGGAGGGATAACATGGGGAGAAATGCCAGATATAGGTGATGGGGGGATGGAGGCAGCAAACCACATTTCCATGTATGTACTTATGCAACAATCCTGCATGATTATAAAATGTCATATAACCTACAATAAAGAACCTATTATAATTTAGGTTCATGTACTCCAGAACCTAAAGTACAATAAACAAACAAACAAAAAATATATATATAATAAATAAAAACACTTATAAAATCCAGTTTCTCAAAATGTTTTATCATTAATAAATAATGTTATAAATTAATAATTTGTAAATAAGTTAAAATTGATAAGTCATTAATAAGTTAACAAATCTTTGGCATGTGTTCATTCTATATTCATGAAACAGTCATATTTTAACTTTAAAAATTGGATACTTTGGCATCAGTAAAGATTAGGCCATCATGATTTCAATGTAGTTCTTTTAGATAATCATATTTTAGCAAAAATATACATGTATTTCTCTGAGCTTTAGTTTACTCATCTTCAAGTATGAGAATAATATAGGTTTTCTGTGATGATCAAATGAGATAATGTATATAAGTTATGAAGCAAAATGCCTTGTATATTATAAGGTCACATTTATGCTGTACCGTCATTGATATTAACTCACTACCAAATTTCTGCCCGTGGGGTTTTCAACATCTGAAAGCAGGAAAATATTTCTGCTAACTTTTTCAGTATATTCTCATTAGAAGTATCTACATGATTAGATCTTTATGATCAGTGGATGATTTGCTGTTGATGTTAAGTCTTTCTTCCTGTATCACTGTTCAGGTTGCATCCTCATCTTATATTTGGGGGACGGATTAATCTATCCTAAGTGCACTACCTTGCATTTGTTCTTATTGAATTTATCACATTTAACTCAGACAATTTCTTAACATTTTTAGCAACATTATAAATTATTCTCAAAAAAGCCTCTGAACGTTTTTGTTATCTTTTGTGAGGATAACATATATCAAATAGAAATACTATATGAAAACATCCAGTTTTTCAGATTTAAAGGATCTGAAAAAAGTTAACACATAATAAAGGACACTTTAATCCAAAAATTTATTTCTATATTATATTCTTTGACCATTTCTCTAATTTCTTAAATTAACCAGTTAACCTCCTGAGACTTGAATTAACACAGCCGAAAGAAAATCATGTTTGTTTTCAAAACTGCCCAAAATTTACTGATACATTTCAGAAGCTTCCCCCTCTAATTCTTAATATCTTTTCCTTTCCATGATATTTGAAAATCATTATAAAATATCATATAATCCCTTCAGAAAAGGTATCAGAGTGACAAAGGGCACTATTGCACCTCAGTACAAATGTAGTATAGTGTGAAGAGAAAGAGGTAGCCTCTTGGGTCAGATAGGCTTGAATTCATATCCAAGCACTGCCACTTGCTAGCTATGTGATTTCGAGTTAGTTGCTTTATCTCTGTAAATCTTAGTTTACACAAATGTGAATCAGGGATAAGAATAGTACTCATTTAACACAAGTTCTCTGTTGAGTCAGTGAGATAATAAAGTACCTTGCAGGATATGTGACACATAGCATTCAATGAACTTTAGCCATTTATTTAATTATTGCAGGATGAATTACCAATTCAAAATACGGTTGTATAATCATACACATATATTTTACAATATTAGAATCATAAAGAAGGGCAGAGCTATCAGATAGTGATAGGAAGTAAGACTTCTCTTGCCTTTCTGCATTCCTTATTATTATAAAACTGAACACTGATCCAGGAAAGGTGACTGGTAGAATAAGAACCCCCAGCTGGCCCAAGGAGCACAAAGATAGACCACAGGGTAGAAGCCTTAACTGTGCCTGACATTTGAAGAGATTAAAGGGTGGGATATGAGTCAAAATCCAGGCAGAACTTGATTACTCCCAAAAGATGTAGCCTTATAGCCCACTTTGAGGCTCCTGCATTCTCCAAACCCATATTGCTGAAGCAATACTAGGGTTTCAAGGATAAAGTGGAAAATAACTTTTTAATGAACCAAAACTATGGGGTGGTGATAAAGTCTCAGTTCTTATACCTACTTCTCCAAATCAGTATAGAACACAGTCAAATTAACCTAATTAAAAAGAAAACCATTTAAAGAATATGTGACGATTAAAATAAAAGCAGAATTTGCTTGGTAAAGGCAAAATTTTCTTAGTTTATTGCCTTAGCTCTACATGCTACATGCACCGGCTAAATTTAACTTCTCTCTGATTGAAGGCATGTTCCCATTTCTTGCCTATGTTTAATATGAGTCATGAAATGAGGGCAGAGGATAGAAAGCTTTTTCTTTTAGATAAATAATCAGCAAATGAGTATGTGAAAAAAAAGATCCTTAACATCATCAATTATTGGAGAAATGCAAATAAGAACTACAGTGGATATCATCTCACCTCAGTTAAAATGACTTTTATCTAAAAGACAGGCAATAAGGAATGCTGGTGAAGATGTAGAAAAAGGGGAGCCCTCATACACTACTGGTGGGAATGTAAATTAGTACAGACACTAGGAAGAACAGTATACAGGTTCCTCAAAAAACTGAAAATAGAACTACAATATGATCCAACCATTCTACTACTAGGTATGCACCCAAAAGACAGGAAAATTAGTATATCAAAGAGATATCTGCTCCCCCATGTTTATTGCAGCACTGTTCACAATAGCCAAGGTATGGAGTGAACCTAAGTATTCATCAACAGGTGAATGGATAAAGAAAATGTGGTACATATACATAACGGAATATTATTCAGCTATAAAAAGAATGAGATCATGTCATTTGCAACAACAAAATGGAACTGGAGGACATTATGTTAAGTGAAATAAGCCAGGCACAGAAAGAAAAAGCTCACATGTTCTTACTCCTGTGTGGGAGTTAAAAATTAAAATAATTGAATTCATGGAGATACAGAGTAAAATGATGGTTACTAGAGGCTGGGAAGGACAGTGGGGTGCTGGGAAAAGATGGGGTTGCTTAAGGGGTATAATAACATAATTAGAGAGAATGAATAATATCTAGTATTTGATTCCAAAATGAGGTGACTACAGTCAAAAGTTTATTGTATGTTTAAAATAACGAAAAGAGTAAAATTGAAATGTTCCTAACACAAAGAAGTGGTAAATGCTTGAGATAATAGATAGTCCAATTACCTTGATGTGATGTATTAGACATTGTATACCTATATTAAAACATTGCATGTACCTCATAAATATATGTACTTACTATGCACCCATAAACGTTAAAAATAAAGAATCAGCAAATGATGGCTTATACAATGAATTTGGGCTGCAGGTTGCTTTATACTTGCCCATGAGCTAAGAATGGTTTTACATTTTTAAATGATTGGAAAGAAGAAAATAAACAGAAAACAAGGATTATACAATGGAGGCCATTTGTTATTCCAAAGCCTCAAATGTTTACTATCTGGCCCTTTACGGATACTGTAATGTTTCACAACCCTTGCTTTCTATCTATTATCACAAGTCCAATTACAAGAACCTTTTAGAATAAGCGTCAGCAAACTTTTTCTGTAAACAGTCAGAGGGTAAATATTTCAGGCTTTGTGGGCAAATTGTCTCCATTGTAAGTGCTCCACTCTACTGTTGTTGTCATATGAAAGTGCCCATAGACAGTAAGTAAATGAATGGGTGTGGCTGTGTTTCAGTAAGATTTTATTTGCAGAAAACACACAGGAGGCCAGATTTGGCCTATGGGCCATGATTTGCTGACCCCTTTTCTAGAAGACTTCTCTGAAGCCTAAACTTGATATAGACTTCCCATATTCTATTCTTGCTTTGACCTCTTTGTCTCTAAATTTGGTTTATTTATTATAGCATTTTTTTTTTAACACAAATGTTGTCTTCTCCAAGCGCCATGATGTAGCTTCCTATATGGACTTTCATTTTTCTACATTTCCAGACTTCTTGACGATGACCTCTTGCTCACCTGTATTCACATTTTCCATCAGAGGATGCCTTGTGTTTTTTTACCCATCTGTTCTGAAACACATGTCTCAGAGTGGTGCTTTCTGTTTTTCAACTTAGACAAAGTCATTTAAAACAATTCTAGTCTCAGAGGAATCCTTATTTCTCCATAGGAGGCGGTTAGATATTCCGGAAAGACTAGGTTTTGGAGTAAGGTAGATTCGGGTTCAACTTTTCACTTACTGACTTTCTACCAGAACAAATGTAGACAAATTTTCTTCTTGAAACTTTCTTCACTTATCTTTAGTATCTATATTTCAGGCTGTTTCTGAGGATTAAATGTGTAAATATATGTAAAATATTTGGCATGCTGTAAGCATCAGCCAGTATCTGTTTGATGATGATGATCCAAAATGATTGCTGTAATTGTCTGCTAGAATGATTCTGTTTTAAGTCTTTCTTCTTTCCATCTATTATGCACACAAATGTTGTTAATCTTTTTATGATGCCTTTTTCAAAATCTGTCTTTTCAATTAAAATACCTAAAATGGTTTCCAGTTGTACAGATGGACTCTAATATTCTAATAACCTGAACTCATAGATGGTGTTAGGACTAAATTTCCTCCGTTGAGGTTATCTAGATTAGAAATCCTTGGAGAAACGGGCAAAATTTAGCCTGTACCACAATGAATTTCACTCTTTCACACAATATCTGCTACTCATTTCTGCACAGCACTCAGTCATGCACTTATATATACCCAATCCAGACCAAAAAAAAAAAATAGTTCAAATGTGGCATGTACATCAGCATCTATACCTGCATCTATCTAATTATACAGAAAATTTACCAGATTATGAAGTGTTAACCTTTTTTGAGAGACAGTTGAAATGCAATGCTAAAGACATGACTATAAAGTATCTTAGAAGCTAAAAAGGAAGTGTCAGTAGGATCCTTTTGGCAGCATATGCTGAGCCAGAGTTAGGAGTGTAAAAGATTCATTGGAGGTAGCCTGCAAAAAATAGGAGAAGGTGGAGGAAGCAGGTCCGGGCAGGGAAAGCTTTAGGTCATGTCGCAAATCTGACAGAATCTTGGCAAACAAAATGGGGGAGCACCAGAGCAAAGATTTCTGGTTGGAGGAGTCTTACACAGCAAAGAAATGACCAGGTCTACTCCTGTAGAGCTAGATCACTAGGCACTGCCCAGAATAAGCGTGGCCTTGGCTTGAAAGCTGAGGCAGATCCTGCAGAGGGAACAGCTGGAGGCTGTCAGCTCCCTACACCATTTACAGCAGAACAATTGTTTTCTTGAAGGGACAACTGAAAAACATATTTCCATAGCTGCCACTGTGAGACAAAGACAAAAAAAAGGGGGGGGGGAGGGCAGGGAGGGATTTCTGCAACGTAAGAAATAATAGAGGTATATATAAGGTAAATGAATTAAATTAATGTATCAATGCAAAGAAGGGTAGCATTGAGAAGAAGCTGATTTAAAAGTGAGAAATCAAGTATTTCCAGAGACATGTTGCAATGATCAATGGTTTTAGACACAATATTTATATGTTTGCCTATACTTGTGTTTAAGTTATTGTTTTGACTTAGAACTTTTGATTCCATAATTGCAATTTTACGGCTGAGTGGCTGGATGTTTGATTTGTGTGTTACTATCTATTTAAAAATAGAGTGGTAGTTGACAGATTCATTCAGAATTTCTGAAACGGGAATACTCCAGATTGCGCTAGTTAGAATATTAACCTATACGTCTTAAAAACATTTCCATGTTCAAACTGGCTGATGAAAGGTAGAGAAAAAACAAGATAGACATATATCTTTCTTGAAAAATTTCTCAGGGCCTTGAATGTGTGAACACATATTATAATCTCATATGGTATAGGAGGGGACAGGGTAAATGGAGTATACAGAATTTTTCACACTTAATGGAACCTAGAGCCAAAGCTAGTTGGGGAATTGCTGAACTAATGAACTTTAAGTTTACCCATGTTAAGTAACTTTAGTCAATATTTTCTATATTTTGAAACA
Source organism: Cebus imitator (assembly GCF_001604975.1). Taxonomy (NCBI): domain Eukaryota; kingdom Metazoa; phylum Chordata; class Mammalia; order Primates; family Cebidae; genus Cebus; species Cebus imitator. Next base: position 4,012,878 of record NW_016107393.1, on the reverse strand, counting down.
TCAAACAATCTTTACCTTAATGACTTTTTCAGTTTTTATCTGAACATTAGATAGACAAAGCCCAGTTTCCTGTTTCATTGTTAAAGGAAAATGTTCTTTCTAAAATAAATCTCATATTTTGAAACCATTAGTTAATAACACTAACGACAGGCTAAAGGCAGCTATAATTATTTGCATCATCATCTGGAATTGGCTTTCCTTTTAATAGAGCCCATTTGCACTATAATAAAAAGCATGATCAGAACTGATTAAAGCTGGCTGGCACAGTTTTCACTTAAGAATTTCTCTTCCTGTGTCAGCCGATGTTTGTCTCTTAATGTTATTTTAATGCAATCGTTTTATGTTTGAAAATGAAGGCAATCATGTCAGTCCACGAGCTGGCAAAAGACAGTTATTGATTTTTACAAATCAGTCAACTTTAAAAATCCATATGAGATGAATATTTATTATTTTGAAACTACAAATCAGTTTCTGTAGAAACGAGAATGGATGCATGAAAAGGCAATGAATTTTGAAAGAATAAAAATGTGAGAAATAGCTTCCTTAATGTGTTCCTTATATTGTGTCATTGTAATAAACATCCCTCATTGATTATTTCTCCCAAAGTAGCAGCAATTTTCATTAGCTTGCAACGTGCCAAATGCAAAAACTAACGAACTTTAAAAATGACATACTCTAGAACCACCTTTTGTTCACTGAATTATTACAGCTCACATGTAACAATACAAATTTGTCTAACTTCACCAACAGAAATGTTCCTGTAAGGCTATGCAGAAATGATTTGGGAATCACATGATATGTGTATCAGGGCAAGGGTTTTGAACTGTCTTCTGCAGAGCCCCTGAAGGAGAATGCAGAAGACTTGCCTTAGAGGTTGTCCTGGGGGTGGGAGGAAAATGAAGGGTACAGAGGATGGCTGCTGAGCTTTTCCTACACCCTGCCTTCTACCAGGGAAGCATTAGAGTTCTATGTAATGATTCATTTGCTGTCTAAAGAAACAAAACAAAACCCCAAATGAACAAACCTCACTAGGCAAATATTAATTTTTAAATGTTTTTTCTTTTTAGTGAACCTTTCAAAAATAAATATTAGCAACAAATTATGTAAGAACATGAGTTTTTTACATAAAAACAAATATTTGCACATTGGAATATGTGAATAAAGTAGACCTGTGTAGCATGAAGATGATAAATACCTTTGGAGAACTAAAGATTCTTCATATGATTTGAAAGTTTCTTCCTTCCTCTGATTTTCTTTTAAATCCTTAATTTCAGAAAGGAGCTAGGAGTGGAAAATTGTTCCAGAAAAGTCTATGCTAAAGGTTAAAGTATGGTGAAAAGGATGATTTTTTACCAAATTCAGGCTAGTTAACCTAAGGCAGCACGGCAAACCATGATTCAATCAATGGTGTTGACGTTCATGTTAGAAATATGTATAAGGTTTCCACTAAATTAAATCCTCCAGCTACATTTTATTCCTAGAGGAAAACAATTCTTTTACTTCTCATTGGCTTCAGGTCATGTTCTACTAGAATGGCTGCCAATCTTGGCATTTAGCTCCCCAGAAATAATTAACTTCAAAGTAGAAATAAAGGTTAAAAGATCTTCAAAATGTGACCAAACATCCAAACAGGTAGCATGCACTTTGACAGCAGGTTATGGAGACATTAAAGCGAATCACATCCAGTTTAACAGGGACCTATTATATGAGCTGAGATATTTGGACTGGGTTACCCTGAGGCTGACAGAGAAAGGTGTGGCCCTTTTACTCTTTGCTAAGACAAAATATCTGGGTCTTAGGGCTATGCCCAAATAAATAAATCAATAAATCAATCTGTGACTTTGGACATAAAGAAATAAACTTTTGAAACGCAGATCTCTTTCAGATGAATTAAAAAAGGCTTATTCATCTGGTACATTCAATCTTTACCTTAATGACCTCAACCCCCATATTTTAGCAGAGGGGCATCTCAGTCATGGATTGTGTGTGTGTGTGTGTGTGTGTGTGTGTGTGTGTGTGTAGCCTTGGCATTGTGAAATGCCCTAAATTCTGATTGAATAGCTTGTCCTGAAACTCCCAAACTGTTTCAGCCATCATCAAGTGAGAGATGCCCCATCATTTTCTAGGAGCCAGGGAGTCTGCTGGCTTCCAGTTTCAAGTCTCTGGCACTGGAATGGATATCATTAATGAATCAGTGGAATAAGAATAATTGTGGGACCATTCCTAGGGGAAGTAACATTGAATTATGGCCAAAGGCGCTTGAGGGTCAAAGAGAATGCCACTTCCACTGGGTGGAAGGTAAGAACAGTTGAAGTGCACAGGCAGGTTTTTCAGGTTCAGGTTCAGGAAGAACTCCATAAAAATTTGGAAATAACATCATTGCCTTAGCCCTGCAAGGCAATTAAATTGTCCTAGAATGATTTTAATCATCTCTGGTTCTCTTTTGAAGAGATGGAAAAATCTCAGCTTCTTCTGCTTCTCCATAAATCTAGTTTTTTCAGAAGAGACAGGGAAACCAAAATTCACTTATTTTTTAAGGAAGCAGAGTCAGTGGGTGAATAGGTTAGGCTCTTACAGTTCCTAGGTTCTCAAATAAGATCCTGGCAAAGGAGGGAAAAACTCAGAAAAGTCATAGCTGGGCCCATTTAAAAAAATGGGTTAGTAGAATTGGTTAATTCTTAGGAGAACAATTAGAAGACTGAAGAGAAGTGTCAAGAGGACTTTATTTTAGGCCATCTCAAATCTTAAAGTGAGTGACTATATCAGCTATCACAACAACAAAAAAATTAAATGAAAACAGAGACACAAGTAAGTTCCTAGAGGAGGATCCAGTTTTTAGCCTTAGATAGCAAACACACAACATTCTTTTCTTGAATTGCTTTACATTTGTTAACCAATTTCATCTTCACGACACTCCTATAATATATATATTATTATCATTACCTCGTTTTGCAGAATAGAGAAGTAAGGCACAGAGCACAGAGCGTATAAGTACCTTGCCTAAGGACTATGATCTAAGTGGCAGAGCTTGAGTTTTCATGCAGCCCCAACTGGCTGGCTCCCAAAATGAAGAGTTCTAAACTCTTCAGTGTTGGCTTCACCTCAGAACATGGTAGAAATGCAGATTCTTGGGCCCCACCCCAAACCCGCTGATTAGAACCTGCAGGGTAACAAGATACCCAGACGATTCTTGTACATGTTCAAGGCTGGGAAGACTGAAGCCTAAACCACTATGTAACTGCCTCATCGCACCAGTAAGACAGCACATCTGCTTTCTGTCAGAAGAAAGCACTAGTCAAAATAGGTACTTTACTAGTCAGACTATGCCTTTTAACTCACTACTCCATACTATTGATCAATATTCAATTAATGGAAAGAATACTTAGGTGAATAGTCAGAAAAATTTGCAGTTCATTCTTGGAAGGCATTCGGATTTTGTCAAATCTTCCACGGTTATTTTATTTGCCTATGGGGTTATATGACTGTAGACACTAAATACTCTAAATTTTGTTTTTGATTAAGACTCTGTGAACTACTTACGTTCCTGCCAATTTCTTTGTTTCATGAGTGCCTCATTTCAAGATTTAAAATGTCCAATCCATACCAATAATCACAACTCCAAACTTTATTCAAATTAAAGTTTCTCCTGTCACTCCCTACCCCAGGGATATAAGGTTTCAGATCTGGAAGTTGGCCATGGGACAGGATGGCATGAACCTCCAGGGTAACAGGCTTTTCTCTATCCTCCTGGCCACTCCCCCAGTGTCCTGAATACTATAGGGTCAAGCCCAGGAGGAGTGGAAAATGGATGATACTTTACAGTTATCATTGGCTTTTGTTGCAGAAATATAATTGCTGTGTGTTTTGTTTTTATCTCATGGATGCCTTTTTTTGGGATTTCTAAATGACACACCCTCCTCCCTGGGAAAGTTCAGCTGCAATTGCCGGGATAAACACATGCCTCTCCCTGACTCATGACTCCTCCCTCAGGTGCAGCCATCTCTCTGCTGCTGAGCCTTCTCTGCTGCTTTCCACTGCATAGCTTTTTGATAGCTTCAATGCTCTCCCTCTTGGGATGACGTGGACTGTCAAGCAGGGGTAACTGTAGTCTCAGTCTCTTTCCTTTAGACTCTCTTAGCAAGAGTCAGATTCTAGCACCTTAAGCTCTAGGGCACATTTGACCGTTTGGCAGAAGAGGGAGATACAAAATACTATGCAATTGTCTCTAAAGAAATCCCTCCTTCCTGACATTTCAGTACCATTTTCTCCTCCTAAGCCCACATTCCCTCCCTCTCTGTCCTCTCCCTGTCTCTCTCTCTCTGTCTCTTTCCTCTCCCACCCAGAGTTTGTCAATTCTTAATTCCTTAATACTGGCAGACCTAATTTAATAGATTCTTTTCATTCCCTTCACAGATGGTCTAGTACCTAATGTTAAAATGTGGAAGTACTTGGTCTTGGCCTTTGAACTGCAAAGTAAGCTGACTCAAAAGGGTCATATATTTGCATCTTGATACAAACCAGGTCATCTAAATAGCTGCCTCTCCTTAGACTGTGATATATCCCACTAAGATGAGACCATGACTTTATTCATCATTGGTAACTAAATATGTTTTGAAGTATAAGACCTGATTCTTTTATCTTCTCTAACCTGTCATATTTCTATTTATCCTCCAATATCACTTCTTCTGCAATTCTTCCTTGATCCTAGTTTGGCAGAATCAAGCGTCTTTTATGTCTTTATATCTCCTATAGAACTTTACTGGTACCTCTGTTACACTGCTTATCCTAATCATACTTTCACAGATAATTAGCATGTCTCCTGTCTGTCTCCTTTAATGTTAAATGCGGGCAGAGAAGAGTATATTGTCACTCCTCTGATGCCCTCCAAGGGATCATCCACAGATATCATGACAAATGTTAATGAATGATATTTTTTTGTGTGTCATTAAGAGAAACCAGTCTTATTCTGCAACTTGAGATTTAAGGGTTTAGAACTTTTTCATTAAAGGAAAAAAAGTTTCCATTCCATCTGAGCAGGCTGACTACTGAATACTATGTATTATTTGCATATCTTAGAGAAATTTCTGCCATATCAAGCAAATAAAATGCATCCAGGACCATAGGAATCAGAATAGACCAACTTAGACTTAACTGGCTGTCAATTACTTAATTTATCTGAGCCTCAATTTATGCATCTATAAATAGAGATATGTGTATTTGGAGTTTTATTGAAAACATATTTGTATGCATCACTTGGCCCATATGAGGTACTTAATTAATAGTTATTATTAAAATTAATATTGCCAATTCATTTGGCACCATCTATGTGCCAGACACTGCTCTTGGGAACCTCATGACCTCTCGTTTCATTTGATTAGGAGTCACTGCCCTTTCTTGAAAATTTCTCAGAAACAGAAGTGTAGAATTTAGATAGTGAGATTCATGTTGTTTGAAACTTACATTACCTGGGTCAAGGATATATTAAACAAGTCAAAGACCACTTTTATAAAACCATATGTTTAATGTTTAGCAAGTGAGAGAACCAAGTCTCTTTGAGACATTTTTTAAAGAAGGAAAACATAAACAGATGCCTTGAGAAAGCTATGTATGTGAGAAAGATTATTCATTCTGAAAACAAAAATTGCTGCCCTTATTGAGACCTGTATTCCTTATTAGTCCAGCTGCTCTGTGGACCAAAGAACCCTTCCTGGGTGATTTGTACCTTTTCCCAAAGTAATGGAGTCTCGTATTCTAACACCTGGTACCACCTGCTCTTGTTACGCTAAATGGCTTTGCAGCCTCCTTGACTTTCAATGAGAAGATAAAATGATCGTGTGCAGCTAGGAGAGCATATTATGGGGGCACAGTAGCAGGAAGAGGAATAAATTCAAGCCGTTCCCGCTCTATGCCCTTAGGTAAAAACAGACTTAAGAGATTTAAAAATGTGGAACTTTGGGTCAGCTGGGCAATCAAATAAGCAGCTGAAAGGATCTGGAGGGAATTTGATGCCAGATATTTGAGGCTCAACTGTCAAGAAGGTTTAGAAACTTTACCACAGGGCCAGGGGCAGAATGGTTTACTGTGAGTGTTCCTGATAACCTACAGGATTCATTTAGCTTAATAGTAAACAGTAAATTAATTTTTAAAAAGGCCTCTTTCCCCCTTCATTTGGTTTTCATTTAAATATATATTTTAGAAGATGAAAAACAGGTGTTAATGTTGAAATTTCTTACAGAATATTTCTTTTCCCATTGGCTATAATATTAATTTCACAGTGAGCAGGTCATAGAAATCAACAGAAAAGAGTACTTGGTAGAAAAAGCATATACATGAATTTTATGAGTATTCTAATCTTTTGAGCATTATTTTAAGGTAGAAGGAACTTTCAAGTAGTGACTTCTGTAACTTCAGATCTCTTTGCTGTGTCACTAAACACTTTCTTACCCCAAACAGATAAGAGATGCTTGAGAGGCAGCCACCGGAAATTTTTAAACAAGAAGGCCTGGGGTGGCTCCCTGGGATCAAATACTGCTCTTGTCAATTTGTAGCAGTGTGAATTCTGTGCCTCAGTTTCCCTATACATAAAATGGAAATAATACTCATCTCACAAGGCTCTAGAGGGGATTTAAATGGTTAATTCATGTAATGCACTGAGAACAGTGCATGGCACATAGTAGGTGTCCAGCAAATATTTGCTGATTGAAGTTTTAAAAATGTACAAATCTTTCTTCTTTGATTCTTTTTGGAAATTTTATGCTGACCTTTTTACTACCATTAGTTGCTACTGCCTTTATAATTCTTTCCATTTCCCCTACGTGTTTAGAGTCAAGCACAGTAACTATTTAGGTTGCTGCAAAAGCAATTGCATTTCTTTTTGCCATTAAAAATAAGGCAAAAGCAGCAACTATAGTCAGTGATAATAATAGCTATATTTACTGGGCTCTTCTACCTCACATCCGTGGCAGCTATACTCTCATTTCTTGTTCGGCTAGAATGTAGTTCAGAAGTCTTACCAGGCCATTGTAGTGCCTTCGTGTTTCTCCCTTCTCATCTCTCATTTAGTTCAGATTTGCATTATCTGAATAACCCAAGTGATTTCCAGTTACACAGTTTGTTCTGACAGCAGCACAGAAACTGCCACCATCCACTGACAAACACTTATTTGCACTTTAAGTTTATGGTAACCAAAATGGCACATTACTGGTTCAAAAAGAGACACATAGACCAATGGAAAGAATAAAAAAAACCCAGAAATAAAGCTGCACACCTACAACCATCTAGTCTTCTAAAAAGTCAACAAAAATAATCAAAGTGGAAAGGACTTTCTATCCCATAAATCGTGCTGGGATAGTTGGCGGGCCATATGCAGAAGAATGACAGTGGACCCCTACCTTTTAGGATATACAAAAATTAACCCAAGATGGGTTAAAGATTTAAATGTAAGTACTCAAACTATAAAATTCCTAGAAAACCTAGGAAACATCATTCTTCACATCAGCCTTGGCAAAGAATTTAAGGCTAAGTCCTCAAAATCAATTGGAACAAAAACAAAATTTGACAAGCGGGACCTAATTAGATGAAAGAGATTCTGCACGGCAATGAAAACTATCAGTGGAGTAAACAGACAGCCTAGAATGGAAGAAAATATTCTTAAACTATACATCTAACAAAGGCCTAATATCCAGAATCTATAAGGAAATTAAACAAATCAATAAGCAAAAAACAACTCCAGTAGAAGATGGGCAAAGGACATGAATAGACACTTCTCAAACAAAAGACATACAAGCAGCCAACAAACACATGAAGAACTGCTCCACATCGCTAATGATAAGAAAAATGCAAATCAAAACTACAATGAGATATCATCTGACACAGACAGAATGGCTATTATTAAAAAGTCAAAGACAACAGATGTTGGTGAGGGTGTAGAGAAAAATGAATGCTTATATACTGTTGGTGGGCATGCAAATTAGTTCAGTCACTGTGGAAAGAAGTTTGGTGATTTTTCAAGGTGCTTAGAACTACCATTTGACCCAGCCATCCCTCTACTGGGTATGTATTGCAAAGAAAACCAATCCTTCTGCCAAAAAGACAAATGCAGTTGCATGCTCATTCCAGGACTATTCACAATACTGAATACGCAGAATCAACACAGGTGCCAATCAGTGATGGATTGAAGAAAGAAAATGTGGTAAATATATACCATGGAATACTATACAGCCATAAAAAAGAAATCATATTTTTTGCAGCAACATGGATGCAGCTAGAGGCCATTATCCTAAGTTAATTAACACAGAATATCATCATGTTCTCACTCATAAATGGGAGCTAAATCTTGGGTGCACATGTACATAAAGACAGCAATAATAGACACTGGAGACTCTGGAGCTGGGAAGGAGGAGAGAGGGCAGGGTTGAAAAACTAACTGTTGTATACTATTCGCAGTACCTGGGTAAAGGGATCACTCATACCCAAACCTCAGCATTACGCAATGTTATCCAGGTACAAAACCTGCACATGTACCCACTTAATGTAAATAAAAGTTAAAAAAAAATCAGGTCAATCATCCACTATTTCAAAATCCTTAGTAGGGCATTTTCTGTGGCAGTTATTATGGGACTTTGCAAGTATCGGGCACCAGGGTTTTGGAGTTTTATTGGGCTCTCAAACTTTTCTTTCCTCTTTCATGACTCCCTAGCTCTTTTTCTGTAAACTATCACAATCATGGTGCAAGCTAATCTCCATTTTCTGTGCCATTACTGCCATTAAATGAATCATGCAGCACTGTCTCGTGGTGGTAAAAACCCTTGTCTTGAGTTAGGATGTTTGGTTACAAATCCCAGCTCCAATTATTATGTAATGTTGGGCAATTTGCTTTATCTCTATGTTTCACAGTTTTCTCGTAAAAAGGAGATAAAAATACACTCTCTTACAGTGTTATTTGGAAGATTAAATAAGTCAATGTTTAAAACATATATATGACAGTGCCTTGATTGCCATGTGCTCCATGTGCTCAATAAGTGTTAGCCATGGTTAATAGTGAAATAAAATAAAATAAGCCAGACTCTTCTAGCTTTTTTCCTCTCTTTGTGCATGTACACGCGTGCAGCAAACACAACGGTTGAAGAGATTACCACACATGCTAATGAAATGCATACACTATAGGCGTTGAATAAATATTTATTTAAGGCATAACTCTTGCCATGCCCAATAGATGTTAAAAACACAAAAGCACATTTCTCAAACATGACATGCCTAAATAGATTATTTTTACAGGTCCTCCTTAATAGAAGAGTGAAACATAAGAATACAAAGAAAACCATAATTCCTTATGAATCCCTAACATCTTTTTGCTGTTTATTCATTAAACAATTATTAAATTATTCTTGCACAATTAACAGTAAATCCTGTACTAGATTAGCTATACAATGGCATTTGACTAAAAGAATAGAATTCTAACCAATCAATTCAATTGTCTATATGTCATTGAATTTTACTCCACTTCCTTTTGAAGTTCTTACCTTTAGTGTAGGTGCCGCCCTCAGTATACTAAATTCATCTACATAGAAGAGGCAAATGGTTTGACAAATTATTTTTAAAAAACACGTATAATCAGATGCTAGAGAATAGGCAGGTCTGAATATTTTTGTGTCACTTCTATTAATTCATGGTTTTATATGTAGGCAAGTATATACTTGCTTAGCAAGAAACCTATGACTTAAATTGACATCTCCTTTTTCCTCCCAAAACATTTTTAAAAACAACATTTTTCAGTGTTAATGTAAGCAAAAACTGAATTATTCTTTTTACATGTCTTAACTAACTTACTAATATTTTTAGAAAATTATTTTAGCTAGGTGTCCTTTCCTTTAATTAACTTCTTTTCATGGTAGACTTTTTTTTTTTTTTTTTTTCCCTGAGGGATAACTCTGTGTTCTATTATAGCCAGAGGGACATTTAAGATACTGCTTTGCACCTGGGAAAGCTGTTTAATTACTCGAGCTGTCAAAATGTTTTATTGTAAACAGCTTTTCTGATAGATCCTGTTTCCCTCATATGAACTATCTCCCCCAGAAGACGGTCCGCTTTACAGAGGCGCTTAAAGTACAGGTTTCATAATTTAGAGAAATGAAGTTTTTATGTCTGAAAATACCCCATCCTTCTTCTTGTGCCTAAATAAGAAATATTGTATGTTCATTTTTTTCTAGTTTACTTATATCATGAAACACTATCATATTAAGAAGATTTAAAAAATTAAATAGAATATTAATTTCTAAACTGTCTAAACTACAGTTAGAAGATATTATCTGAAATAAAAAATCAAATATTTGAAGTTGTATGTATTCAATAAAGATTTATTTAAAAAATTTAGAATGCAATCTAGCAATATAAAAAGATCCAGATGTTACCAAATTTTATAATTCACTTAAATAAGCTGAATATTACATAAATAAACTCAGGAACCAAAACAAATTTCTTTGATACACAAAAGTCTTTTCACATAACACAGATCAATTTGTTATATGACTATTTCATTTGTGGAAACCATATTTCGATTCCAGGGCCTGTGCTGTGCTTGGAGTACCAACAGCATTAATAGTTAAGGAAAGACTTTCTTTTTTATGCAGAGAGGCAGGGTTCCAATTTATGTACCGTTAATTCTCAGTTCTGGAGATTTCTTGGAAAAGTGCAAGGGTGGTTTGTTAAGTAGAGAAACACGGTGAAGACTATATAATGGCTTTTAAAGATCATCAGCAGCTAATGGCCATAATTAGAATAATTAGTATATTCATTTAAATTATGCCCCTGTCTACAATCCTATTGTGAATGATAATCTTTTTATATTCTTATGCATTGATAACTGTCAGGTGAAAATATGGATAAGCCTAACCCTTCCTGTGAAATATATAGAAAATTCAAACGGATAATCTCTTATTACTAGATAGGATAATTGGTAAACTAAGACGGCGGCAACTGTAGTTAGCATGAATTATAGTTTCAAATGGACCTCTAAACCCAATTTTAATGAGTTGTTGCTTTCTGACATGAGTATTGGCATTAAGCTTTCTATGCTGTTAGTACAATTCAAAGTATGCTGTGGTTTGCCCAAAGATGCTGCAATGAACCTCTATCAAACAGCATGTGAACTTGGTCATTACTCCAAGTTTTACTCATTCTACACATAATACACACACGCACCACACACACACACACACACACACACACACACACACACACACACAAGTACCACATGCAAACTTTCTTGCTTCTTTAAGAATTAGGATTATGGTCTTTATCTAAACCAACTTTTTGGGCTCTGGGTATTCAATAAGTCAGAAAGTAACCAAGAATTTAGGAAGGTAGAAAGACTTGTAAAACTATAGACGATCAGAGAGAACTAGAACAAAGATACTTAGAGGTAAACAAGAGAAAATAGTGAATGAAGTTAACAGTAGAAGGGATGACAGGAAGCAGGATGGTCACATATGACCTGTGTAGACCAGTAGTATTCAACTCTGGCCACACAATAGAATTACCTGGGAACTTTGAATAAAATATCCTTTCCTGCACTTCATCGCCACAGATTCTGTTTTAATTTGTCTGGGGTGGAGCCTGAACACGAGTTTCATTTAAAAATGCTTTAGGTGAATTACATATGCAGTCAGGGTTGAGACTTGCTGATGTAGATTGTGGGGACCAAATATTCGGTGGGCAAATTATAGGATGCCCAGTTAAGTCTGAATTTCAGATAATCACAGGGTTAAATAGCCTTTATAAAGATACATTATTCTTCACTTGTTTACATTTGAGTAATGTTATGCTTGATTGAATGTTTTTTTTTCTCTCTCTTAAAGTAGTGGCACTCATGGAATTAAGCTTCTTTGATGGTTTAATCTAGTGTTTCTGTGATTTATTTTCAACTTTCATTCTAGATTCTGGGGACACGTGCACATTTTTTACCTTGAGTATACTGAATGATGACAAGGTTTGAAGTACTATTGAACCCATAACTCAGAAAGTGAGCATAGTGCCCAATACGTAGCTTTTTAACACTTGCTCTCCATCCTCCAACTCCCCTCTTGTATTCCCGTGTCTGTTGTTCCCATCCTTATGCCCATGTGTACCCAAGGTTTAGCTTCTACTTATATGTGACAACATGGTGGGATTTGGTTTTCTGTTTCTGCATTACTTTGCTTATGATAATGGCCTTCAGCTGCATTCACGTTGCTGTAAAGGACATTATTTCATCCGTTTTTTATGTTTATGTAGTATTCTGTGACATATATGTACCACATTTTATTATCCAGTCTAACATTGATGGAAACTTGTGTTAATTCCACATCTTTACTATTGCAAATAGTGCCTTAATGAACAGGAGAGTGCATGTGTCTTTTTGGTAGAATAATTTATTTTCCTTTGGGTGTATATCTAGTAATGGGATTGCTGGGTTGAATGATAGTTCTGTTTTAAGTTCTTTGTGAAATATCCAGACTGCTTTCCACAGTGGCTGAACTAATTTACATTTCCACCCACAGTATGTAAGTGTTCCCCTTTCTCTGCAGCCCCACCATCTGCTATTTTCTGACTTTTTAACAAAAACCATTCTGACTAGTGTGAGATGGTGGTTTTGATTGTGGTTTTCATTTGCATTTCTCTGATTAGTGATGAGAATTTTTTTATATTCTCATCACTTGTGGGCTGCTTGTGTATATCTTGTTTTGAGAATTGTCTATTCATGTCCTTTGTCTGCCTTTTAATAGTTTGTCTTTTGCTCATTGAATTGTTTAATTCTCATATAGATTCTGGATATTAGGCTTTTGTGAGATGCATAGTTTGAGAATAATTTTTCCCATTCTGTAGGTTGTCTGTTTACTCTTGATAGTTTCTATTGCTGTGAAATGCTTTAATTAAGTTCCACTTGTCAAGGTTTCTTTTTTGGTTGGTTTTTTTGTAATTGCTTTTGAGGACTTAACCTTAAATTTTTTGCCAAGGTCAATGTCAAAAAGGGTAATTCCTAGGTTTCCTTCTAGAATTTTTTTTTTCCCCAAGATGCAGTCCTGCTCTGTCATCCAAGTTGTAATACAGTGGCGTGTTCTCAGCTCACTGCAACTTCCGCCTCCCAGGTTCAAGCAATTCTCCTGCCTTAACCTCCTGAATAGCTGGGATTACAGGCATGCACCACCACACTCAGCTAATTTTTGTATTTTTATTAGAGGCAGGGTTTCACCATGTTGGCTAGTCTGTCTGGAACTCTTGACCTTGTGATCTGGCCACTTCAGCCTCACAAAGTGCTAGGCTTACAGGTATGAGCCACCACACCTGGCCCCTTTTAGAATTTTCACAGTTTGAGAACTTACATTTAAATCTGTAATCTAATTTGGGTTAATTTTTTGTGTATGGTGAAAGGGAGAAGTCCAGTTTCATTCTTCTGCCTATGGCTTACCAGCTATCCCAGCATCATTTATTGAATAGGGAGTCCTTTTCTCATCCCTTATTTTTGTTGACTTTGTAAAAGATCATATGGTTGTAGTTGTGTGTCATTTCTTCTGGATCCTCTATTCTGTTCTATTGGTCTATATGTTTGTTTTTATACCAGTACCATACTGTTATGGTTACTGTAGCATTATAGTTTGAAGTTGGTTAAGGTGATTCTTCTGTCTTGTTCTTTTTGCTTAGTATTGCTTTGGGGCTGGGTGCAATGGCTCAGGCCTGTAATCCCTGCAATTTGGGAGGCCAAGTTAGGCAGATCACCTGAGGTCATGAGTTCCAGACCAGCCTGGCCAACGTGGTGAAACCCTGTATCTACTAAAAATAAAAAAATTAGCCAGGTGTGGTGGTGTGTGTCTGTAATCCCAGCTACTCGGGAGGCTGAGGCAGGAGAATTGCTTGAACCTGGGAGGCGGAGGTTGCAGTCAGCCGAGATAAAGCCACTGCACTCCAGACTGGGTGACAGAGCAAGACTCCATCCCCCAAAAAAAAATTCTTTGACAATTTGGGCTCTCTTTTGGTTCTATATGAATTTTAGAATAGTTTTGTTCTAATTTTGTGAAAAATGATGAAACGATGTTGGTATTTTGATAAGAACAATGTTGGTTATGTAAATTGCTTTGGGCACTATGGCCATTTTGATATTAATTCTTTCAATCCATGTGCCTGGAATATTTTTCAGTTTGTTTGTGTCATCTCTAACTTCTTTCTGCAGTGTTATGTAGTTCTTGTGAAGCTCTTACTCCTCTGTTTGATGTATTCCTAGGTATTTGATTCTTTTGTGGCCATTGTAAATGGGATTACATTCTTGATTTGGCTCTCAGTTTGAATGTTAGTGGCGTATATAAATGCTACTATTTTTTACATTGATTTTTTTTTTTTATTCTGAAACTTTACTGGAGTCATTTATCAGTTCTGAGAGTCTTTTGGTAATATATTTAGTGTTTTCTGGGTATAGAATCATATTTTCAGCAAAGAGAGATAGTTTCACTTTTTTTTTTTTTTTTTTTTTTTTATTGCCTTTTTTTTTTTTTTTTTTTTTTCTAATCGATTGCCTTTTATTTCTTTCTCTTGCCTAATTGCTCTGGCTAGGACTTCCAGTACTACATTGACTAGGAGTGGTGAGAGTGGGTTTCCTTGTCTTGTTCCAGTTCTAAAGGGAAATGCTTACAGATTTTGCTTGATGTTGGCTGCAATTTGTCACAGATGGCTTTTATTATTTTGAGGTATGTTCCTTCTAGGGCATTCTGTATTTGTATGCGCTGAGGTGTAGGAAGAGATTTATCTCTGAGTTCTGGTAAATGGAAGGAAAAGGTCTGGCATTTTTCTTAATGGGACAAAAAAGTAGCACCAGGCTTTAGCAGATAAGTGATGGAATCAGGTGAGTGATAAGAGAATAAATATAAGAATAAAACCTTCTGATTTGACCAAATGACAAGTTTTTATTTTAATTCTTCCAAAGACAAAATCTCAGGAAATCAAAACTATAGGGTTTCCTAAGAAATCTAAGCAAAATGAATTACGGAATTTTAAAATGCAAAGACAATAGATATTCCAATACCCTAATCTTGTTCTTGATTAATCTTTTATCCTTGCAAGGCCTCTGAATAAAACATCATATTAGAATATAAGACAAAGCAAGGAACTAATATTAGTTTAGAAATTGCCCCCAGTCTCTGAACTGCAATGTGAAATGTCAGTGTGCTTGTTTGAACCGTGTGCATGTGCATACATGTGTGTCCACAGTGAATAGATGAGGACTTTTGCTAAGGTGTGGTCACTGAAATGAGCAATCCAAACATAACTGTACATACTCCCATTCCAAAGCTGAGTCTAACATGTAAAAAGAGCATGATCAGAGATTGTTGGTCATCAAGAAGATCAGGAGGAAACTTTCCAGATCCTTGGCACTATGCCTGGGGAAGAGAGGATCTCAACACCTGTCAGCCATCTCTGGGCCAGAGGAAAGCCGCTAGGGGTTATCCTAAAGAGTTCCATGGGAGAAGAGACTGTGCTGTCTGATGACCCCTTACAGTTTTCTCCAGTATGTCCCTACTTTTTCTGGTCCAGCTGAGTTTATGAAACTTGTTCTGCTTCTGAGGTCAGTTTCTTTTCTACCATGTGAACGTTTAAAACTGCTATACTGTCTTTCCACTCTTTTCTTACTTTTCTCAGAATTCCTACACTTACTACATAATTAAAAACTGGACTTTAAGCTGATTTCACTCTCCAATGAGTTTCATTGCTGAGATTTTTCTTTCAAAGCCCTAACAATAATTGTTGGTTCATATGACAAATTCAGGAGGCTTTTCACCTGACACTGGGATACTCCCTCTGCTTCTGAGCAAACCTTGTTCTTGGAATCAAAGTGATACAGCCATGGATCTTTTTATTTCCTACAAAATCTTTCCATACAAATTAATTCCAGTAAGTTCTACTTGTATTTTCGCCCAGGTTTATGACTCATACGCAATATAATAAGGTCCTCGTCTCTCTTTATTTGCTCAGTATTTAACTCTGTCACACTCTAAGTTTCTGAAATGGACAATAATAACCTAGGATTGAGCTCATGGTCTCTGAAGGCCCTAATCAGCAAAGAAAGTGATGTTTCTAGAAGTGTTTTTAGAGGTGTGCGCATGCACATTTGTGTATACTCTTTTGTTTTGGTTTCACTTTAACTCTCCTAATCTGAAGACTGTGATTTACAATATGAGTAAATTAAGAGCACATGGTTGGAGTAATTCAGATTGGCTGCAGAAAATCCACGGGAGTCCCCTGAGATGAATCTGGCCGGGTCGCTTCTGACCAAATACGGCAAAACAGCCCAGAGCAAGGTACGGGATGAGAGAATCTATGGCAACTAACCAGGTACTAACTTCCAGTGCTTGTCATTAGAATTCCAACAACAAAACTCAATAAAACAACAACAACAACAATAAAAACAAACTTGCACAATACAGCTGTGCTTGTTTTGTGGCGAGCTTCACCTGGTTAGCGAACATTGTATTTTCGGAATTTTGCCTGGAATACTAGTTTCAGCCGCACTGGGGATAGGAGGCTTACTCTGACTGGTGGTTCTAATTGTGTGGTTTGTGGATTAGTAGTGTCCCTTAACAGTTTGTTAGAAATACAGATTCTTGGACCTATTCCAGACCTACTGAATCAGAACCTTTGGGAGTGAAGCCCAGCAGTTCACGTTTTAACCAGCCTTTTTGAGAACCACTGCCCTAAGCACTAATGATCCCTTCCAATACATGAGCTTAGATTTTGATGACATTTGGTCACAATTCTGCTATTCACTTCCATCATATCTCCTCTGATCCTGAGAAATGTTGGCACCGAGAATAATGCAGGGCAAAAAGACATGTACAGCATTACTAGCTGGGACTTTTGCTAAAAACCCCAGGGTATTTTTCTGTGTCCCCATGTGGTTGGAATCACAAGAGTGGGAGAAATGGCCAAGCTCTCCACAGAGGCAGCACTCTGAACCCTCTTGCTACTTCCATCAAAGGAAAAAAAAAATCAAATATTTAACCCCATGAGCTTATAATATTACAGGGAACTCTACCATCCTGCCCTGCAAAACATCTAGGATTTGACTAATATTAGAACTGCATTTCTAGTCTTTGAGTGACTACGAAGGAAGAACCAAAAGCATGGCTCCCCTACAGCAGTGATTCTCTGGCTTTGGTTTGCAAAGAAAACCACAGAGTCGCATAAAATACACGTATTCGGGTCTGAGAGGTTCTGATGCAGATGATTTAAGGTGTAGAGCCCAGAAATCAACATTTTAATAATAATCCAAAGAGCTCCTAATTTATTTGCTTCTATTAAAAGCTTAGAAAACCACTGCCTTAGACAACTGTAGATATAACACTTTTAGCCTGCATATTATATCCATTTCCAACCTTCTTAGGTGGAGATTTCAGAACTTTCTCTCAGAAAAAAGGACTGATACTTGTGTGATATTATTCCCACACATTCATACAGCACTTGTACACTTTTAAAAGCTCTTTCATGTTGCCCATCTGAAAATAGAAAGGGCAAAAAATGGCAGTGCTTTAAGAATGCTGCTGCTTTGATTCAAACGTTTTTAAAAAAGACGTTTAAGAGTATATATTTGTGGCCATATGCATTGTGTAGGGATTAATGTCATGGATGAAATCAGGCACTATGAAACAAGCTTCCAAGGGAAATTCGAAAGAAGATATCTGTTTTTCTTAGTAAGAATTAGCTTAAGGTTATTTTTACTGCAGCTGCATTGGAGAGTCCCAGCTGTTTTCAAGGCAGTAGTCTAAAATATTGGATTATGTACTTTTTCCATACTTGGAAAAACTTACAGTGCAACTTCAACAGCATACTGCCAATAAATACTAAGTACGTCTATTTGGAAGACATACTTTTGGCATTTGGGCCAGAGATGCGAAAATCAACTAAGACTTCTCTTTAGGAGTAGAGGGAGATCTCTGAAGGACACATTTTCATTTCTTGTTGGTAAAGTATCAGGACATCCTTTCAGGAATTTCCTACTGGGCTGTAGCTAAGCCAGTTGCTTTCGTTAGAAAAGCGTGCTAATGCAGCCAAGGTTACAGGTCTGATTCCCACATGAGAAAAAAACTATTCTCTGGTCACAAATACTGAGCACTAGCCAGCTGCCTTGCAAATATGTGCCATTGATCAGAAAAGGTTTTCATAAATATTGAGGCACTATAAATATCCCCATGAAATAAAGCAAAGCTTTTCTATACTGCTGCCTGAAACTGGGTCTTCATCTCCTTTGCATATAACATTTAACTGGATTTCAAAATACCGATTGCATTGATGACATCACCTAACTTTTGTGCACAGCAGCCTTAAACATGCAACTGTTAGGGGAATCCAAGATAGAACCTCTCAAATACTGAGTAGATAACACTATGTAGAATGATACTCATGGTTAATTCTGACATTTTAACCTGAATATCTCTATTTTATAGGCAAATTACCTAGTAAAGTTTTTAAAAGAACTTTTGGTTTTAACAATTGCTAAATTGACATGATATGATATCATGTCATATCTGTAACTTCGTTTTGGTGTGCTTAAGATTTTTTCTCATATGATTTAGATTATAGATAAGTATGCACGATTCTAACAAGGAAGGTTTATTCTATCTAAAATGACTGCTCAAAGATTACACTTAGTTTCACCTTAATGTACAGTAGGTGAGTCTTACAGAAACACACACACATTAACCTACATCATCACATCTATGTCAAATTTCTCCAAAGAGAAAAAGAAAAACAACCCAAGGAAGGCTCTACTTGACTATCTTTTTCTTCATTCTCACTTATTTTCTGTTCAGGCTTTTCTCCTTTCAAACAAGGGAGATAGAAAATGTAAAAATCTATGTTCCAAGAGGAACTGTATTAAAGTAGGTTTTAAGGGTTAGAGCCAAAGGCCTTTTCCTTGGGCATCTAGAGCAAAACACAATTGAAACACAAATCTGCAGATAACAAGCTGTTATGGTCCCTGGGGTGAGAGTCTCAGGCTGAAGCCAAGTTTTATTCCGCTGCTACTGATGGTTGTTAACGCTCTGCCCCGGGTTGAAGGAACAGTTAGCAGGACAGAAGACAGCTGTGCTCCAAGTGCCATCTGCTCTTTGAGCCTCACCAAGTGAGTACGAACTGCAAATGAGTTATATACTTGAATAGAAACTCTCAATTAATGTTATCACTATGTTATCTCAAAGTTAGACAGGACCTTATATATTGTCTGGTGAGACTCAAATCCCTAAGTTTCTTGATAAAGAAATGACCAATGAAGGTCCAAAGACTTGTCCAAAAACACATGGCTGGTTAGACATGGTATCCTCAGCTGTTAAAGAAAACCATCACATTTTGACACCTGAAATATTTTAATTGCCTTAAAAATACTTTAAAAGATGAAGCGATTAATGCCTGCAATAGTGTGCCTGACTCCCACCCAAGCTCTTAACCTCATTCTCTCTCTGAATATCACATCTCCTTTTTCTCTCCACGAATTTCCCTCCTCCTTCCATTTTACCTCATTTTTCTCAACCACGCTTGACCCTCCTCACACTGTATCCCTTAGTTTCTCCCTAAGAGGAGAGGAGAGGCATATGATTATGCAGACTCAGGAAGAAGGGAAGAATCAAGAATAGCAATTGCTGACGTTACTTGGCAAGTTTTGTTAAAGGTTTTACATTTTGACAGAAAATTTCAAGTCTCCTCACTAATAGTGTCTGCCTCAAAATATCCAGCTTTGCAATGAAGATGAGCCACAGAAAAATTCAGGAATACTATTAGAGATTTGACATTTTAACACCTGATGGTACCCTTACCAGTAGGTGTGTCAGGCACTTCTCATGCACTCTTTGAATTCCCTCAGCCAAACTTCTGTTCCGCACATACCAAGGGGTCCAACTCTGAATAGTCTCCAGCCAACCTCACGTGGGTGCAATCTGTTAGCAGCATCTCATGGCATCCTCTTAAGTCCTGCCTCTCTTTTCACTGCTCCTTAGGTTTCCCTATTGCAGTGGGAGCTCCCCAGGGAGACCCCCCCCGAGGAGCCCCCCAGGACCATGCTTGGTACCCAAGCATGTACAACTCAAAAAGTGGGATAAGACTTTAACCAGTGGGAATGGGAGATAATGGGAAATTATTCACTATCCTCTCTCCCCTTTTCCCCACAGGAAAGGTCCTGAGATATAGATTTTATGGCTCTTTCTGGTGGGAGGTGGGGGCAAGGCTCCTGGATCAGGTGATGGCCAGCTTGTTTAGACATCTTCCTTCTTACCTCTGTCTCCTGCTTCACCACCCTTGCGTGTCACTTCTGTTCTATGAGTGCACACTTTAATAAAGTGACAGCACATCAGCTTGCTTTTTTGGTAACCCAGGCTAAGTCAGTATGTGTTGGTATATACGTATGTTGGTATGTATGTATGCTGGTATTTATGTTTCAGTCAAATCTCAAAATGACATAAGTCAGTATTTTACGATATAAGATTTAGCATTTATTAGCTATATGATGACCTGTAATGTATACAACAAAATTTAACCCCAAATTAACCAAGAAATTTGGTGTTACTGACCTCCCTAGACTCAGTCTTAAAAGGGGTTCTATTAAGTTTCACTTGCTTTTGTAAGTAAAGATGCATGTAAATTAGAGTAGAAAAAGAGGGGAAATGGCATTTAAAATCCATTACATATTTATGTTTCCTGTATTTTCCATTTAACTTAAGAAACTGAGTTCATTTGTGATAGAAGCAAGATATCAGTAGTTGTTTAAATATAAGTAGGGGTTTTGGTCAAATAGCTTTGAGAAATTTTGAGTCAGACAAAGTTAAACATTTTTTTCTTTATTGTACAACTCCTTAGAGTCTTTAATATATACAACCACTACAAGATTATTTATTGATATGTGTCAGTATATTAATATATTACATCCTGAGGATCCAACAATGGGTAAAAATAGAAGCAATCTTTGCCCTCATATATCCTTCAGCCAATTGAAAAGAGATCAACATCAATCTAATATTTGTGTAAATGAATGTAAGCTTGAAAATATAAGTAGTACTACAATGGGGAATTACAAGGTGCATGATAGTTTGTAATAAGATTCCACTGATAAATGTGAATATCTAGGGAGAATAACCATATACTATTTGTAAACAGAATTTGATTATCAATCATTTTTCAGGTGAATATTTGTTTTTGGGGAGAAATGTTAGATTAGAAATGAGCCCAAATTTGTAGCCAAGTTCAAGCGATGTTCAACGTTTTGTTCTTGAGGATGATTCTTAGCTTTTATTTCCTCTTCTGAAAATGATCAGTTTGAACTTACTGATCTTCAGTGACTTCTCTAGCTATACCTTGTATGATTCTAGCTATACATTGAATAATTCTAATTAAGTTATTTAGAGATTTGAGAATATCGTTTGGGATTTCTCCAGGACCCAACTGCTATTACTTCTTTCTTTGCTGCTAATATAATTGCTAATGACCCCCTCCATTTGAACAATATTATGAGAAATGGAAGCCATAAAATCTACATAAGGTAAATTTGCTCCCTTCCCAGAAGGGAGATTAAAGCCATTTTACTCCTCAGCGTAAAGATATAGCATAATCCAACAAAAGGCATCCTCTTTGCTCAAAGAATAAATTTCAATGTCAAAAAAAGTTTGAGATGAAGAGTTGGCACATTTTCTTTAGTAAGCCCTATAGACAATAATTGTATTGATATTTTATAGAAAAACCTCTGAATATAGAGTACAAATAACCTCAAAATATAAAAAACTTATATTTATAAACATATTTATAAATATATTTATTTAATATAAATAATTTAATATAAACATTTAAAAATATTTATAAATAATCAATTAAAATTAGTAAGGATTTCTGTTTTAAATGAATTTTTCCAGCTGATTACTCTTAAAAAGGAATCACTGGACTTCTGTTTTTCATTTTCTTCTTCCTTAGAAAACAGCTTGACTGTGTGCACTGTATATCTAATCCATCAAGCACATATCTAATAAGGCATATTTCCTTGCACTTGGAAAGCTCTTGCTACAATTTGCCAGTTAGATTAGACACATCTGGTGCTATGTTAACCTGGCAATTACTTACAGTTCCTTTCTTAATTTCTTGGGGAAAATGATAATTAGACAAATTGGGGATATGTTCAAATTAACATTTAAGTTTTTCCCAGTTGAGTGAACTGAGCAAGGACTCCTATAAACACTTTCTTCTTAGAGACACATAAAACTCTTATCCATTTTTTTTACGGTCAAAAAAATGTCCTTTTAAATGTCCAAGTCAATTTTAATGGTAACATTATAACATTAGCTCAGCAATCCACTCTACAAATTGGGGTTAGATATATTTCTCCCTGAATATTATGTGTCAGAAGAACTGTTTAACCTCAGCTGCATCACATACAAATTTTGGAAGTTTTGTCAATCCATAAAATCACCATAAGCTCTGTGTATATTTTTACATAGAAATAAAATTATCTGATTTGCATATATCACAAGATTACTTTAAGAATCAAGTGAAACAATATATGTGAAAAAGTTTTGAGTATAAGAATTAGTATCTGATATTTGTAAAATACAGAATTTTACAAATATCAGATACTATTTTTGTTGATCACTAAAGATTTATTTTATTATACTAAATGTCTAGATATTAATATGACCTCATTAGATAGTATAAAATATATGAAACTTGTACAATTTAGTGTTTCTTAAACATATAAGCTGACCATAAAGCATATAAATCAATTAAGAATATACTAAAACTGAAATACTATGTATTATTTTATGAGCAAGAAATGTAATATCTGCTTAAAAAAGAAAATAATCAGCATAAACTGGAATAACCAGAGGCAGCTTCATACACTCATACCAGGCCATGGGAAATCAATAATATTTGAGTAACTGAAGAGGATTTGAATAAATGGAGAGCTAAAGAGCAAGACAGGGAAAATATCCAGCAGGGGCAACAGCAGGAGCAAAGAGCTGAAATGTCAGACTGACGGGACCACTTCTCAGGTGACATGGACAGACCATATTACAACAAATTTTAAACTATTTTATACTTGCTCTTTGCACAAATTCAAATCCCTGAATTCTCCTACCCAAAGGAATATATGGAAGAATTCAAGACCAATAAATCATCAAGAAACACTTTGTTCTGAAATACTAAATGTCTCCTGTCTCTCACTGCTCTTCTACCAAAAGCAGTATAGACCATTTTTGGCAGCCTGTCAAAATTCACCTTGTCACTGCACTAATTACTGTGTCTATGGCTAGAAAGATAATGATAAAAATGACAATCCAGTGTCTCAAATTTAACCTCTAATAGCCACTTTCCCAAATACAACCTGAATAACATAAATCAAGAGGAAAATGTGTTTGTTATTTCAAATCAAGTTTAATATGGTGACTCTGATCTACTCAGTTCACACAGCACTAGTTATGATTGGCCAGATTCACTGTGGCCTAAGAGTAAAAGAAGCAAGGATCCAGGAAAAGGGGAAACAGAAAGGGAAAGTTTTATCATGGTGATATTTGGGATCATCACAGAACTGGAGGCTGCCAAAGAATCAAGTTTTGCCCATAAAATCTATCCTGGTTGTCTCAGAAACCTAGAGAGAATGTGCACACAGCATGCTGGAATACCTTTATGATGTGCTCTTGGGCACACTTATGCCAGTGGAGGAAAGCCCACTTAGGCTGCTCCTCATCCCCCAGAGGAGTTAAATGATCCCTGATAAGGGAGTCTCATCATTGCAGCATGAATCACAAAGCACTTGTGAAGATAATGAATCACTGGTATACTGTCTCCGTCTGTTTCCCTACTTCTTTTAGGTGACAACTTAGTTACTACTTACTAAGCAAAGACTTTATATTGAACTAATTTTATCTTCATAATTCTCCTATCCCAGTGACCTTATATGTTCATTCAACAAAAATTTATGTAATACCCATGATATTTCAGGTGCTTTCTATGGACTGATGACAGTGGATATCTTGGATAGATACCAGACCTTGGAAATTATTTATTGAGGTCACCAAGCACTTACAATATTATTTCACTTCTTGCTATGTCAAGACACCTTGCTTTATTGTTTGCCACCTTTTTTTTTTTTTTTAACCTTTTAAGCACTGAATTTTGTACAAACCCTCCATTGTACTGGTGGCACAGTCAGGAAGATATACCAAGTCCCTCTTCCTAGACACCATCCACTTCAAGTTTTGGCATGAAATAGTTGGGGATAGGTGTGGAAGTGGCAGATGCAGGACCTGGTAACTGCAACTTACCTCATCCAGAACTTGCTGTTGGTACAATTGAAGACAGATGGCTGGGGACTGGTGTCATTCCTTTCAGTGACTCATAGCAACTACACCTGACTCATGGATTTGACATCAGCACTAGCTCCTTCATCAGAGGCAAATGGGAGGCCTCAATAAATTAGAATAGTTTCTCATCACAAAGAAATTTTGCCTTTGAACACAGTAGCAACAGATTTCTAAGCCATGGTATTAAATTATTAAATCTTTGGTAATCCAACTTACCCTTTAAATACGTTACAGTCCATGGAAAGACACTGCTACAAGAATAAAATTATGATTCCAAATTCACCAGGTATTTTCCTGAGCTAAAAGAAAAATAGTTGAATCTCAGTCAAGCCATGAACATTATAGCATTTCACACTTTCATGCCTATGTACACCCTGTTTTCTTTGCCTGGAAGTACCTCTTCTCTCCACTTGGGAAACCCATCATGGATGTTACCCTCTGGGTGAAGTTTTTTTCTGTTCTCCCAAAGGTAGACAATAATGCTCTCTCTTCTTTCTTTCATTACATATCCTCATTGAACACACTTTCATTGGAACACTAATTATTTGTTTTAATGTTCACTTCAACTCAGTTCTAAACTCCTTGAAAACAAAGACATCTTTACTTTTGTTTCCTTAGTGCCAGGCTAATAGGGATTCAATACTTGTTTGTAAAATAAGCATTGTTTATCGTCACATGAAATAAGTGGCTAACATTAAATGGACAAGGGACAGAAACCCACAATAATTATTTGTCCATGTCCCCAGTGACTTCTCCAGCTGTGAAAAGGTGTGAGTCATCAACACTATTTCTTCCATTCATGCTGATAATGTCAATGCTGAATAAAATGAATGTAAGGGAAGCCTTAAAATGAAAATATATTTATTCATTCAGGTAGGCATTCAGCAAACATTTACTGATTAATCACTACATACCGTAAAAGATGAGATAAATAACACAGTGCCTGTCCTCAAGGAGATAAGAAAATAAGTCATTAGAAGACAGGGTTCTAAGTGTTGTCACTGAAATAAGACAAGCATTTCATCCAGACTAGGTGAGTCAGATGGGATTTTCTGAGGGGGTTATGCTCTATGGCCTGAAAGACCAATAGGAATAAATGTAAAAAATAAAAACAAAAACAAAAACAAAACAAAACAAAACAAAACAAAAAACATAGAGAGCATTCCAAGTAAATGAAAGAGCCATATGACTGTTCACTGCTGAGAAAGAAGCTAGCACTTCTGTGGACACGGAAGTAGTTTGATGATAGAGCAGGATTTGTGGCCTCAGGAATAAAGACAGAATAAGTAAACAAGAAGTTTTCCCTGGTTATAAACTAGGAATGGGAAAGTATAAATGCATGTAAATGATCCTGAGGTCTCTAAACGTATTAATTTAGTGGATTCTAACTGCATAATCTGGAAGTTCTTATAAGACAGTTTTACTCAAATCAGAGATGGGGACAGACAGCCAAATTGAACATAACTTGGGGATTTTTTAAAAAAAATATTTAAGACAATTATACTAATCCTATTTATCAACATTTTAAAAAGTAGATTACATTAAAATCTACAAGGCAGATATACCAAACATTTTTAAATAGATTTAAAAAATTTTAAAACATTCTTTTAAGCCTAAAAAATGATAACCAACTGATTTTTAACATATTGGCATGGGTAGTTTACAGAAAAACACATTTTGATAAAACAGATTATATATTTTAATTATTGAGCACTTTATACTGACCAGGTAGTCTAATAGAGTTTTTTATCCTCATGGGTGAGTGATTTGACTTAAAACAAAATTAAAGTGTCCATAAGGACCTTCAACAGTAATTTCCTGGACTGAATTTAATCTGAATTCAACTTTGTATGAGAAATGCTACATTTCTGCTAACTCTAATTCCGATTTTTGTCTTTGAATTCCCAAATCAGCATTACCTCCCTCTAGAGTGTTGCTGTCATTTTACTAAATCGATGTACAGGAGACCTACTTAGTTCTCTGAGAAAATCATGGAGCACAGGAACAGTCTTATTTCCAAAACAATATCCAAAGAGCAGAATATAGAATTTTCAAGGGATATTATAATTGTTTAAAAGGCGGAAAGAGCTAGAAATCTGTTCTAGTTATAGAGCAAACCTCAACATTATCTATACAAATAGAATAATTTGAAATCTGTGATAGGATTTTCAAAGGTCTCAAAACCATTTTTGTAAAATTGTAATGAATAATAAGAGAAAGCAAATCAAATTGTGTATACTTACTTACATCAACTGAATTCAAACATTTAAGAATATTCCAGAGTAAGTCTGTGCTATGTTTCAAGCACAGAGATGAGCCAAGCAATCTCCCTCTCCAAAGACCCTTCAGTGTGTAAGAGCTGATGGATATTGCCCTTCACCAAATATCTCTTCATTATAAATGGAAATATGCTATCCACTGTATAAATGCTATCCACTCTCTCTTACGCCCTGTGTCATCAGGTAACCATTTCAAAGCCTTTTGGAAAGGCAAAAAGTAATGTGATGAACTAGAATTAAGATACCAGTTGCTTCTGTAGTTCATTTAGAATGTGATTCAGGAATTTTCTTGACAGACTAAACAAAAAAACCAAAAAACAAACCCCAACAAAGCCAAGAAATAGAGTTAACAGGTCTATCAGTACATAAAGGTTGTTGGAAATAAAAGGAAAAATAGTTTCTTTGTAAATCAGCAACACAGAATAGCAATGCAGATGAGAGAAATACAAAAAGAGGAGGACTCTTTTAAGACCTAACCAAAAATTCTATATTGATGAACATGTGAGAAAACGTTTTGCAGCAAAAATTGCTGTATGTGTCTAGGTTACAAGTATTTCCAAAATATTAATTCTCACCACACATTTGAGATCAATGGGCATAATATCTACCATTGGTGAAGAAATGTGCCAACTGCCTAGAGCTATGCAGCTTGTCACTGTGTGAACCAGGACTAAAATAGGCTTCCTGGCTCTCTGGATTTCTGATATCCAATTCAGCAGACTTCAGCCTTCCACTAGATACTCTGCAAGTTAAACAGCTCTCATATCAGTTTATGCCAAGGCTTAAATACTCTGTCAGCTCTTCAAGTGTTATAAGTGTCTAGTGCCTAGGGACCTAATATATCCTCAAGGGCTAATACCTATTATTATTTGAGGTTAGGTGTTAGTAAGGGCTTTAGAAGCTATTATTTCTATAAATATTTCATATTAAAGCACTAATGCTAATGTCTTATTAAAAGAAGGCTCAATTACATATAGGCTGAGGAGCCCCAAGTATATCTTCAGATGGGAAACTAAATTCCCCATGTTGATAAAATGAATAGATATTTATACAGTATCATCACAGTTTCTTAAAAATGTAAAAGAAAAAAACAAAGAGCTGGAAGAGGGTAGGCTTGTGTGCACATGTGTGTTTACACTGGAGTAGAATTTGTTCTACATCATGCCACATAACCAGTTCACTTTCCATGAAATCAACTGATTGTTTGGCGTTGGATGCACACAGAATATAGAAGTGCCTCATGTTTAGATATTTTGGTATTTAAGTAAAAGAAACTCTTGCTTAGAAACATGTTTCTTGTGGACATGACTGAAAAATCTGGAACTTAATAGAAGACTGAAAATAAAATACAAGAAAAGTAATGTAAGGAATGTAGAGGAATCGGGGGAAGAAAGAGAAAGTGAGAAAGATGAAGTCGTAAGAGAATGTGTGTTATAATAAAAGCACCATTCGCTCAATGAATGTCGTGAAACCACATTTTCTAGGCATTGTTTTGGGTACTGAACAAAATATCACGGACTGACATTCTAGTGAGTGGAGAAAGAAAATAGACATAAATTTTCAGGAGGGATTTGTCCTATGGCTATGTCGGCATTTTAAATAGCATTGACTTAAAGTTTTAAGTAACTAGATTAAAGTTTTGAGGACAGCTTGAAATAGAAACTGTTTACCCATATCTATCAACACAGTGGTGAATATTTCAAGCACATGCCCTTATGTCCCCCAAAACAACTTATAATAAAACTGCTACTAACTTTATAGGGAGATATTTCTCTGTGTAATCTTTATATTTGTATTTCTTTGTATACTCTTTGAAGTAGTAACTGTGGCCTTTCCTTCTCATCTTCAAATCTCCATTTTCAAAGCTGCTTACTTTGTGTCTTCATAGCAGGGTTAAAGAGGGGTCGGCTTGGATAGAGTCAGACTCCAGAATTAGCTTGATAGCTTCATATTCACTCCACAGAGCTCTGGAGCTCTATGATAATCGATTAAAAAGTGAATAGGTAAAAATAATGAAATGACATCACAAAGCGGACCATTCTAGGGGAAGATAACATACAACTCAGCAGACCATTAAATTACCTCCCTTGATTTGTTCCAATAGCATACATAGTCTTAGTGCCACATATTCTGTATTACTACATGTATAGATGATTCTAGCTAAAGAGAAGTGGAAAGCAAGTGTACCTGCTTCTGTCTGTTACTTTGTAGCACCCCTTCTATTTTATTTTAAATAACCAGAAGAAAACTTTCTATTTCTGGCTGGGCCTTTGCTAGATGAAACTCAATGACCAAGTCCTCCAGATTCACCTCTTGTTATCTGGAATGAATGACTTTGAAATTCCCAAATATTTCTAATTTCACAAAATAGCTCTTTCCAAGACTGTTGTCTTCCTGCATTTCATGGTAACTTTGTTCTGTGAGTTCTTCTTGCCACCCTCCCTGGGGATAAACAGGCTGAAGGTGACAAGAGAATATTATCTACAGGGGGAAAAATAGGTTAACGTTTGCAAAATACTATCCCTGTATCATTGGGAAAGAAAGTGGCCTAAATCATTCAAGTGTATGATACTTCAACAGGTAAATGAAAAGAAGCCTAAATATGCAGCTTGTAAATACAGAGTCCCTGTATCTCCAGGCCTAATTGGTCAGTCTTTGATAGACTTTTAAGTAAGGACATTTCAGTGATATGGGAGGAAAAAAAAACAAGTGCCACAAAGCTTTGAGAATCAATTATCTGTATGTCAAAAAGCGCTCTCTTCAAGGTGTGTATAAGCAATTACCTTGTTAATGCAGAAGTGAAAGTTGGGCAAGAGAGGGCATGGATGGGAAGGTGTGTAAGTGCAGAGAACAGCACTCTTCTAACGTTAAGAAAGACAAAAGCAGCTCAGCAGGCCATGTGCTTTCTGATAAAAAAACAGTGAGCCTTTATACATATAAGCAAAGGCATTATCTAAAACAAAGGAAATAACTGCACGTGTTGGACCACCCCAAAATATCTGAATGAATCATTTTTACTACTGCGTGACCTAGTGTTTCTTTGAAATGCTTTATAGTCTCTTCCCATGTCTCAAACAGGGACTATTTGAGTTTGATTCAGAGACAAGGAGTCAAATGCGTACTATTCTAGATCAGGTACATGCTGGAACACTAGATGGTCCTGGAAAATGGAGCATAAAAAAAGCAAAGAATACTGCTATTCTCAAAATTAATTATTTTTCCTGTGAGACCTTTTGAAATCAAAGATACTGAGTTCATTATAATGCCTCATGGCTTGAGGAGCTCAGGATATACATTGACAGGGTATTCATAATAATCATACTTCATGTTATAAAGTAGCAATTAAAGAAAAATAAATATTTTGAATTATGGAAGTGATTTTTGGTCTGATTTTTAATCAAACAGAATAAAAGAGACATAGGCAAAGTAGAAGACAAAGAATTTCTTACAAATATTACTACTGATGTTACTGTGTTTATTCTGTAGAATTTTCACATAAATATGTTTATAATAAATCTGTAGGAGTCTTATGGCTACCTTTGGATTTCTTCAAAGAGTTTGTCCCTTAGTCCTCCCTCCTTCCTTAAGTGTGGATTATTATTATTATTTTTTTGAAGAGGAGGAAGCACCACTTACTTTTTTGCTTCTACTTCTGATCAAGGTATTTTTATATTACCCTTCTTTTTAAAAATAATTTCAGCTTGTATTTTAGATTCAGGGGGTATTTGTACAGGTTAGTTACTTAGCCAGCAGGAGTCAGGCATCCAGGGAGGTCTCCAGGCTATGCCCAGAGAAACAAGAGGTAACTAGGTCGGGGTCAACCAGTTATTGTAGTTAAGTGGGCAGAAGGGAAATTGGAAGACTAGGGTGTGTGGAACCAAATGCCTGGAATATCTCAACACGTTATTCTGCCATGCTATGATATGTATGGTGTTGATAGGGATGACAGAGTTGAGAAAAGGCTTAAATAAAATATATCTCATAAAAGATTAAAGAGAAAGTAAAATGATACCATAGATATAGACAATGCTTACAAATGTTTCTTGCTTCTCTTGCTTTTTGCTATGCCATTCCTGGTGTCTCTCCTGTAGGTTGTGTAACTGAGGTTGACATCATTCGTCATTTGTACCATGACACACATTATACAGAATGCCAAATTAGATCCATGCAGATTCCAAGAAAAATAAGAAACACCTTTAAAAACACCATGATACATGCTATATGGTGTGTGTGTGTGTGTGTGTGTGTGTGTGTGTGTGTGTGTGTGTATAAAGTCATTTGGATCTGCCCACACTTTGGCTTGTTAGCTTCTTTTTGGTGCCACATGAGTCAGTTAAGATGAGAATGGTAATTTGTTTGAGTGGATGTGGTAATGCATTGCTTTGGAAGCAAGGTGCCCATGTACCAGGGCATACCATGGCAACAGGATAGCATGGAAATGTGTGGACTGCAGAAGGGATTTGTATGCTCAGATTGATGAAGTGAGATGAAAATATTCTTAGGTTTCTGTTCCAAGTACTATATGAGATGGGGAAAGAAAGGAGAGAGGGGAAGAGAGAGAGGAGGGAAAGGGACAGAGGAGAGACCAAGAGAATAAACATAAAGAAAATACTAACAGTTAGGACTAAGTGTGATGAGAATTGAGGCTGGAGATCAACATCAACCTCTGTGCCAGTGGCCAGAGCATGATGGGAAGCTCCAGCATTGATCGTGGAACAGCTGAACTCCCTGCCAGCAACCATAGTCAATAGTGTAATGTAGTATAAGAGATCCAGGAAGGCTGAGGCCAAGCAGAAGAGTCAGAGTCCCGTGAGCTTTAAAAGACATGGAAAATCTGGCACTCTCAAAACTGAGAAAGAAGATAATGGATCCAAATAGAAAAATCTCAGCAAAATATCCAAGCCATAGAGGCAAACTACCTCATCACAAAATTCAAAAGGAGGTGATAGGGTAAAGATTCCTGTAATTTAGAAAGGAAAACAATTCTTTAAAAAGAAAAAAATAATCTTTAGCTTTGGAAGGCAGAGAAACAGATTTTGTTTTTGATATTTTAAAATCTTTTTCTCTCGCCCTGTGCATATTTTCCTCTGTCAGCATCTGGCTTCACATAAACCAGCTGCTCACATGTAACTTTTGGGTTGTAAATCTTTTTCCTGAGGACTCTGCAGCATGCTGCTCAGAACTAGGCAACATGGATACTGCTCTGGTACTGCTAGGAGAGATCGCCAGAAACAGGCCAATAACACCCTGCTGTGTTAGTCACAGTATTGCTCTGGTTACTTGAAGATACCCTTCTGCAGACTTTCTGAGTGGTTCTCTGAATATTCACAAGTATCTGCCCACAGATTGGTTTAATACTGGGAAGCAGGCAGAAAAACCACATTTGGGAGCTGGTACGTCTTGATCTTCAGATTTTCTCTATTTTATTCCGGGTGAACAATCCCTGTTTTATTTCCCAGTGAACAATCACAATGACAACCTACCAGTTTCAGCCTGAACGTGATGGATGAAGCCAGCCATCCATCGCTTTGCACATGCTGAGGATTTAAACCCCAAGCAGCTGATGGAGTTCTGGATCTTTCTAAAACGTTTTTCTGGTTGTCTCTACAGCCCCTGCTTCCAGTCTTGGCATTCTGCTGCTGCTTCTTGGATTTTTATCCTAGATTTTTCTTTTTTTGTATCTCAGTTTGGAATATATAATCACATTACTATATTCTTGGGCTTTCTGCTCAGATCTTTGTACTGCACATTCTTGATTCTAGAATTTCCAACAACTTTGGATTAAAGATATTTTCACTTCTAGTTAAGCCAGGCACAACCTTCAGTTTACCAGAGAAAAAGGATTAAGAAAGATTTCAACCAAAGTAGTACCAATTTCCATAAACACATGTAGTTTCAATATGAGTACCTGAGAGGCTAATGAAAAACATAGGTTAAGTAAAATACATTTTGTCCGAAAATAAAGATGGAATTTTATTTTCCTAATAGCTAAAATGCTTCTTCTAATGCTTTGCTAATATTAAATATGTATTCTTTTTTTTCCTCCAGTAACACAGGCACCTTAGAATAAATGCAAGTAGTAGTCATGTCCTTTTTGAGATCAGTGAGTCTAGACATCTTGAAATTTATTGGGGACTTTCCCTAAGAAAGCAAATTACCTTAGATCCATTGAAAATACATTCCTTCAGAGAGTTGATGGAAGGCCTCACAGATTTATTGAAGATTACTTTAAGAGAGACAGAAGGGGAGTATCATTAAAGTCTAAGTGTTTTGAGGATTTAAAAGGGGGAAAAGGGAAATAGATGTTGGTCAAACTGTAAAAAGTTTCAGTTAGAAGGAATCAGCTCTGGGAATCTATTGTACAGCAGGGTCATTATTTAATAATAATGTAAGGTATACTTGAAAACTGCTAAGGAAATAGATGTTAAATGCTCTCACCATAGAAAAAGAATGAGTATGAGAGGTGATAAATATGTTAATTAGATTGATTTAAACATTGACTAATGTATACATATACCAAAACATTACATTGTATACCATTCATATATGCAACTTTAAAATTTGTCAATTAAACCTTAATACAGCTGAAAAAAATTGTCCTAAGTAGATTTTCAAGAAGGAAAGAAGGATGCTGGTTTTAAAGTCCATTAGACAGGACTACAAAATACCTTACAATATAATGCTTCTGAAGCCAGCTGGTATTCATGAGAAAGAGGCTGTGTATTGAAACGAAAAGAAATGCAAACTAAAGTTTGCAAATTTAGAAAACAGAGCATAGGTGTAAGGAGATGAGTTTGTTCCTGATGAGAGAGGTCTGTGCACCATCAAGACATCACTACAGCAGTCCATCAGCAGGGCCAGGTTTGGGAGCAAGGTCGTGCAGCACTTAGCAGCAATGCTAAATGGATGCGACTCCCTTTTGCAGAGCCACTTGGGCATGGAAACAAAATTGACCCTGCACCATTCTGACTATAATAGCCTTCAAAGTATTTCTTTCTCAACTTCTTAAGAAAAATGTTTCAAACACCTAGAGAAGAATAACATAATAAATATCTCTGTACCCACTTACCAGATTTATCAAATTCTAATATTTGCAACATGTCGATGTATGATTTTAATAAGTCATTATCGATATATTTCAAGCTCCATTTGTAACCACTCCAATTGCATTCTTTTCTCTTTTTACTGTGTTTGTCATTCCCACTCATGTTTTCATTTTTATTATACATGCATGTCTTTATAAATAATACATCATATAATTTGTTACATTTAAAATACGTGTATTTTGCCAGAAACACTAAATTTATCTATGTGTATATTATTCCTCAAACAACTTTTATTTCTTACCTTTGTCTTTGAGATTCATTCATGTTAATATATAAGTCCCATAATTTATATATATTTCATTGATAGTAAACAGTCCAACTTCATTTTTGATGTTTCACTGCTGACAATTTTCAAGGCCCACCACCCTTTCTTATCATTTTGCCCCATATCTTGGCAAGCTGATAAAAAAGCCTGGTGCTCACTTCTTTGGTACAAAAATCCCATCCTTAGTGTGTACATAGGAACACTCACTCCCCATGTAGGTTAAAGGTTATCTCATGTGGCTAGGAGTTTACCATCATAGAAACTCCAATCTTCTTTCCCTAGACTCTTAAGCCACATTTTAGCCAGCTTGGGAAATTTCCTTGCTTTCCCTGGAAAACCTCATTATATGAGTAATAAACCTTTCATAACCTCTCAGTGTGTGTGGCAACATGGGTCTAGACTTTTGATCCAAAGTTTGGGTGGGGAAGTCCATCCTGCTTCTGCAAGTTGACTATATTATCATGCACAATTTTTTCTAACCTATTTTCTATTTGATGGGCAGTTGTTTTTTTAATTTTTAATTTTTGTAGATACATAGTAAGTGTATATATTTATGTGGTACATATTTTATTATAGGCAGGCAATGTGTAATAATAACATCATGTAAAATGAGGTATCTATCCCCTGAAGCATTTATCCTTTGTGTTACAAACAACTCAATTATACAATTTTAGTTATTTAAAAAGGTATAACGTATTATTGATTATAGTCACCCTGTTACAGTGTCAAATACTCTGGTTTATCTATTCATAAACATTTACCATATTCGCTTCTCTCTGCTCCCTCTACTATCCTCGGTAGCCTCTAGTAACCAACCATCTACTCTCTCTATGTATAAATTCAATCGTTTTAATTTTTAGTCTAAAATGTAAGTGAGAAGAGGTGAAGTTTGTCTTTCTGTGCCTGGCTTATTTCACTTAACATAATGATCAGTGGTTCCATCCATGTTGTTGCAAATGACAGGATGTCATTCTTTTTTATGGCTAAATAGTACCCCACGGTGCATATACACCACATTTTCTTCATTCATCTGTCAGTGAATACTTAAGTTGCTTGAAAATATTGGCTATTGTGAACGGTGATGCAACAAACATGGGAGTGTGCATATTTCTTTGATATACTGATTTCCTTTATTTTGGGTATATTCCCAGCAGTGGGATTGCTGGATCATATGGTAGCTCTATTTTTAGTTTTTCTGAGGAAACTCCAAACTGTTCTCCAGGGTGGTTGTACTATTTTATATTCCCACCAACAGTGTACAAGGGCATCCTTTTCTCCATATGCTCCTCAGCATTTGCTACTGCTTTTGAGTGAAAGCCATTTTGACTGCGGTGAGATGATATATCATTTTAGTTTTTGTTTACATTTCTTTGATGATCAGTGATGTTAAGCATGTGCTAATATACCTGTTTGCCATTTGTATGTTTTCTTTTGAGAAATATCTATCCAGGTCATGTCTATTTTAAAATCAGATTATTAGACTTTTTTATATAGAATTGTTTGAGCTCCTTCTATTTTCTGGTTATTCATCACTTGACAGATGAATAGTTTGCAAATAGTTTCTCCCATTCTGTGGGTTGTCTCTTCACTTTATTGTTTCCTTTGCAATGTAGAAGATTTTTAACTTGATGAAATCTCATTTGTTTATTTCCGTGTTGGTTGCCTGTGCTTTTGAGTTATTACTCAAAAAGTTTTTGGCCAAACCACCAATGTACTAAAGAGTTTCTCCAATGTTTTTTTTTTTTTTTTTTTTTTTTATTTATTTACTGTTTTTTTTTTTTTGCCTAGGCTGGTCTCGAACTTCTGGCCTCAAGTGATCCTCATTTTTGAGATTTTTTAAGTTACTATAAGTTCTGAGATACATGTGCAAAAAGTGCAGGTTTGTTACATAAGTATACATGTGCCATGGTGGTTTGCTGCACCCATCAACCCATCATCTACATTAGGTATTTCTCCTAATGCTGTCCCTCCCCTAGCCTCCCATCCCCTGACAGGCCTGGTGTGTGATGTTTCCCTCCCTGTGTCCATGTATTCTCATTGTTCAACTCCCATTTATGAGTAAGAACCTGCAGTGTTTGGTTTTCTGCTTCTGTGTTAGTTTGCCGAGAATGATGGTTTCCAGCTTCATTCAAGTCTCTGCAAAAGACCTGAACTCATCCTTTTTTATGATTGTATAGTATT
Organism: Cebus imitator; assembly: GCF_001604975.1. Taxonomy (NCBI): domain Eukaryota; kingdom Metazoa; phylum Chordata; class Mammalia; order Primates; family Cebidae; genus Cebus; species Cebus imitator. The sequence goes on along the minus strand of NW_016107393.1, from coordinate 3,976,694 downwards.
CCATAATGTATGTGTGTCACATTTTCTTTATCCATTCTATCACTGATGGGTATTTGGGTTGGTTCCAAGTGTTTGCTATTGTGAACAGTGCTGCAATAAACATGTGTGCATGTCTCTTGATAGTAGAATGATTTATAATCCTTTGGGTATATACCCAGTAATGGGATTGCTGGTCAAATGGCCTTGAAGAATCACCACACTGTCTTCCACAATGGTTAAACTAATTTACACTCCAACAGTGTAAAAGTGTTCTTATTTCTCCAGATCGTCTCCAGCATCTGTTATCTCCTAACTTTGTAATGATTGCCATTATAACTGGTGTGAGATGGTATCTGATTGTGGTTTTGATTTGCACTTCTCTAATGACCAGTGATGATGAGCTTTTTTTCTTATGTTTCTTGGCCACATCAATGTCTTCTTTGAGAAGTGTCTGTTCATGTCCTTGCCCACTTTTTGATGAGGTTGTTTTTTCTTATAAATTTGTTTAAGTTCTTTGTAGATTCTGGATATTGGCCCTTTGTCAGATGGGTAGATAGCAAAACTTTTCTCCCATTCTCCCATTCTGTAGGTTATCTGTTCACCCTATTGATAGTTTCTTTTGCTGTGCATAAGCTCTTTAGTTTAATTAGATCCCGTTTGTCAATTTTGGCTTTTGTTGCCATTGCTTTTTGTGTTTTAGTAATGAAGCCTTTGTTCGTGCCTATATCCTGAATGGTATTGCCTAGGTATTCTTCTAGGGTTTTTATGGTTTTTGGTCTTTAAGTCTTTAATCCATCTTGAGTTAATTTTCATATAAGGTGTAAAAATGGGTCTAGTTTCAGTTTTCTGCTTATGGCTAGCCGGTTTTCCCAATACCATTTATTCAACAGGGAATCCTTTCCCCATTGCTTGTTTTTGTCAGGTTTGTCAAAGATCAGATGTGTGGCATTATTTATGAGACCTCTGTTTTGTTCCATTGCTCTATATCTCTGTTTTGGTACCAGTACCATGCTGTTTTGGTTACTGCAGCCTTGGAGTGTAGTTTGAAGTCAGGTAATGTGATGCCTCCAGTTTTATTCTTTTTGCTTAGGATTTATCTTGGCTATGCAGGCTCTTTTTTGGTTCATAAGAAATTTAAAGTGTTTTTTTCTAATTCTGTGAAGAAAGTCAATGATAGGTTTATGGAGATAGCATTAAATCTATAAATTACTTTGGTAAGTATGGTTATTTTTACAATATTGATTTTTCCTATCCATGAGCATGAAATGTTTTTCCATTTGTTTGTGTCCTCTCTTAGAGCCAATGGACTAGGGTGATACATGACCTAGGGAGACCCCAGCTGAGTGCGCTAAGGCAGTGCTTGCACCAACACTTTCCCAATCCCAGGCAGAGCAGCTCGAAGCAAAAAAGTGACTCCTTCTCCTTGAGGAGAGGAGAGCAAAGAGTAAAGATGACTTTGTCTTGCATCTTGGATCCCAGCTCACTTATAATAGGATAGGGCACTGAGCAGAGTCACGAGTACCCCATTCCAGGCTCTAGTCTCCCGGACATATCTAGACACACCCTGGACCAGAAGGGGACCAGTTGCCTTGAAGGAAAAAACCATCCTAGCAGGATGCATCACTTGCTGAATAAAAAGCCCTTAGGCCCTAAGTAACCAACAGTAACGCTCAGGTAGTAAGCCATGGACCTTGGGTGAAATTCTGAGATGCGCTGGCTTCACATGAAACTCCAGCACATTCCCACCTGTGGTGGCTACAGCAAAAGACTCCTTCTACTTCAGAAAAGCAGAGGGAAGGGTAGAGGGGACTTTGTTTTGCATCTTAGGTACCAGCTCAGCCACAGAGTTCTTGGGCTTGGGGCATAAATTCTTTGAATATCTGGAAAGTGTTCCCAAGAAAGAGAGGCAAAAACAAGCCCAGAATGCAAAAACTGCAATAAATACTCTTCAATGCCCAGACATCAACAGATATCCACAAGCATCAAGGCCATCAAGGAAGTGGATGGTCCCTGATGTCTTATTTAGTTTATTAGATGAGCATCATGACCTCATCAAATGGCTAAAAACACACCATGGACCAATCGTGGAGAAACAGAGACGTGACCCTTCAGACAGATAATTCAAAATAGCTGTTTTGAGGAAACTCAAAAGAAATTTAAGATATCACAGAGAATGAATTTAGAACTCTATCAGATAAATTTAACCAAGAGATTGAAATAAATTAAAAAAGAATTAATTAGTTCTGACCGCTCGGATAGTTGATTCTTCTAGATATTCTGTCTGTGGGTAGGTACCAGCTGAACCCAGCATGGATTTGTTCTTCACTGTGACAGGCAGCACAGAGTTCAATGCCAAGTCCTCAGTCATTGTGCTGTTTTCTCCAAGGCCGCAGATTCTCTCTCTGTGTTATGGGGCCACTTGCTAGGGGACAGGGGGGTGGTGGTGCCAATGTTTCAAAACTGTCTTTCCCACCCTCTTCAGTGCCTCTTTCAGCAATACCAAGTTAAAAATCAGATACTGTGAGTGTTTACTTGACTTTTGGTTCTTATGATTATGCTTTTGTGTGTGTAGTTGTTAAAATTGTGTGTTTCTGCAGGGGCAGGGACACTTGGTGGAGGCTTCTATTCAGCCATCTTGCTCCCAAGTGACAATTAATTTTCCTACAAAGCTTACTTGTATAAAATGAAATGCAACAATGAATATTTTATACACTTCATCTTATTATATCATGCTAAATTTTCTCCAGGATTTATTCCTAGTAGGGGATCACATCTTCAAGAACACTAGATGCTAACTTTCCTAGATAGTGTCAATTAATCTCCAAAGTGGTTGTGCCAATTTAAACTCCCTGCAGTTATGAGAATTCCTGTTGCTTCAGGTGTTCATCATACTTATAAAATTTTTTGTTAGATATAATGGATATAAAGGATAATTTATTGTGACTTTAACTTGTATTTCCCTGATTACTTTTAATGCTGAACATTTTTCCATTAGTTGCTGGGCTTCAGGATTTTCCTCCTATAAAGTGCCTATTTATATCCTTTGTCCATTTTTCTATTGACTTTGTCTGAATCCTGATATGAACTAAAGACTGCAAAAATATTTTTATACTGTAATCAAGAAAATTTGAGATCTGACTTTATATTTAATAATATTAAGGAATTACTGTTAATTTGTTTAGGTGTGATATTGAGTGTTACATTTTTAATAATATTCCTTAGTTTTAAACACATATACGGAAGTATATATAGAAAAAATAATGTGATTATCAATTTATGGGTAGAAGGTAGTATAGTATGAGTCATACATAGAGCATAATCAGGAATGAATTGTTAATTATTGAAGATGGTGGTGGTTCACAAGGGTTATTATACCATTTTCTCTCTTTTTAAAAACCATTTATAACTTTTCATAATAAAAAGAGAATGAACACAAATAAAATTAGGAATAATAAAGGGGACATAAGGATACATGAAAGATTAAAACTGAATATTACTACTGTTACTATAATTCTATACATTTGAAAGTTCAGATAAAAACAGCAATCTTATCCAAACATGCATATTTCTAAAACTGATTTAGGAAGAAATAAAGAACAGTGTAAAACAATCATTAAAGAATGAATAAGAAATCAAGACTTCCTGTCCTTTATCTAGAGACCTAACCCAGGTAGAAGCTTCATACATTAGTTTTACCAAACATTCAAGTCATTAATCTTCACCTTACATAAACTATTTCAGTGAATAAACGGAGGAAAAGCTCTCAGATTCATTTACAAGCCTTGTATAATCTTAATACCAAACTTAGACCAACATGGTTCAAGTAAAGAAAATTTTAAGCCAATTTCGTTTCCATGTCAAATCCAATATATAAAAGAATACATATCACAAGTGAATAGGGCTCATCTAGGAGATTATAGGAAGTTTTATTGCTGCAAAGTCTATTAATGTAATATACTCATTTACAAATTGAAGGAGAAATCATTCCTATAATTTTTTCAATTAATTTAGAAAAAGCATTTAATAAACATTCTCTTTATGAGTTTAAAAATTAGCTAAGTATAGAAAGGAGTTCCTTCACCTAACAATGTTATCAAAAATCTATAACAGGAATATTCTTCAGAAGTATTCTCACTAAAATGAGACAAGAATGTCCACTATTTTTGAATCCATTGCATTACAATAGACTTGTGATCTTGGTCATGTCAATACAAGTGAGCTCAGTAACTTTTCTGACACAACCTCAATCTGCAAAAATCAAGCGTTCCCCTATATCAGTAAATCAGTAATGACAATTATATAATGTAATAGAACAAAGATCATATTCACCATAGGAAAAAACATCTCTCCAAATAGCTCTCTATGTCTACACATGCATGCACAAACATTGTACACATAAAATGTAATATAAATGGAAGTTATTTTTTATACATTTATTTATACTGATCAATATATCATAGAGATCTTTACCTGCTAGTAAATTTAAATACAATCACTTATTTTAATGATCACATAGCATTATATTTTATAACTATTCAATACTCAAAGTTCTGTTAGTTGACACTTAGATTATTTCCAGGTTTATCAACATTATAAACAGCACTTTGTTGAACATCTTTATGTAATAATCTTTTGGGATTTGTGAGAAATCTCTCTAGCCTAAATATATGAATTCATCATGAACCACTTCACTAGCTGAAAACACAATTATGGCCTTTAAATTTTTCAAATTAATCACTCTAAGCCCTGTCACTTTATTAGAAAGAAATCCATTATCTATATTTTGAGAACTTTTCCTCTATTTTTTAAATGTCTAAAAACCCAGAGATTTGCTTAGTCTTGCTTTATAAATGTTAGGCTGAAAGATAATTGGAAAATTCGATATAGCTACTAGTACCTCTGTAGCATTAGCTGGCTCTGGACATTTAAGACTGGCCCTGCCTATCTCTTCCTAATTTCCTCTTTTCCCTTGCACCCAGTCCCTGATCTTTTAATTCTTTGAGCAAACAGTGAGCTCTCCTGCCACAGAGTATATGCTGTTCTCTCTAAGTCATTCCTATTTACCTCCCTTCCATCACATCTTTGCAAGGTTAACTCCTAGTTATTCTTCATGCTTTAGCCTGAAGTACAGCTTTCTAATGGAGGATTTCATATTCCCCTGGCTTTCTTACCCTTATATACAAACAACAAGGACCCTTGCCCTGGCCTCATAATTGAGAGGACTCTTTTATCTCACTCACACACACACACACACACACACACACACACACACACACACACACACACACCAAGCCCCTCTGTCATTTGCAGTCTTATCCTGCACTCAGCATTAGTACAGCACCACGTATAATCATAGATATCAGGTCTAATTAATCAACAACAATTGGTACCCAGGAAATGATCCTTCCAAAGTCTTGCCCTATGTTCCTGAAATAAAAGGTTTTAATTCACATTGTGAAAATTTGTGGGCTGTGCTGCTCTGTATATTGAAGATGGACATAGCTAGGAAATGTGGGAAGAGTTTGAGCCATGGAAATGATTAGGTAAGAAAAAACTCAAATTAATTAACTTGCCAAATTTTTCCTCTCAGATTCTATGAGTGCAATAGATTCTTACATAATGAAGTATCATTTCCCAGTAGTGCACAGCGTCTATTTTTGTTTGTTTCTCATGGTGTTCCAATTTATGGTTTAGAAGTACTCATTAACTGGCACTGTATTTGCAAAAGTTGCAAATGGTGGCTGAGGAAGGTTTTGCAATGCCAAACAGTTCATATTATTCTTATTTTGCATATATGTAGATCTAGATATAGAGGAAGTAGATACAGATTTTTTATGTTGGTAACTAGAATACTGAATATTAAAATAGCAAGTTTTTAATTTTTATAAATTATGTAATAAGTTAAAATCAAAACATTTCAGTTTTATTTAAATATTTTTGCTTAAATATTTGATATTTAATCATTTAACAAAATAATTTGATAATAGTATTTACCCTTTAATTTTAATGGTAATTTGAATATTTCAAAAAATTTTCTGGAGAACATGTAAGAAAAATAAATTTTTCAATGTTTGACATGTTATTTTATGTTTTAATGCAAATACATTAAATTAGCTCATAATTCTCAATAGAACTATAATTATGTAAAAAATTTGTTTCAACAACACAACCAGTGAATTTTGGTTTAAAGAAAATAAGAAAATGAATGTTATAGAATAAATATGCAATAATTTATGAATTATATATTGTTATTTTATTAGTCATCCAAACATTGCAGGCCTATCAACAGAACATCTAGATATATGCAATAACAAATCCAGTCATCTTGGTATTTTGCCTGATTTCAGTCTTATTCAAGCAAGAACTTTACATATAAGTTTTCATTTTATCATCATAAAAGCATATTCATCAGTGTATAAGAACATAAATCTGCTATTTAATAGTTTGCTTAATTTAATAAAGATTGAAATGTATGGTCATTGGGCCTGGGTTTTGTACTTTTATCCTGAGTCTTGTAAAGGTTAGCAATGGGCCTAACCCTGCAGAGGTCAGGTTCTTTTTAAAAAGTAATCATGGAGTTGTTCCCTCAGAGTATTTATTCTGTTTTACATTATTCATCTGTTAGTGTGATTTTTGGCTGAATTCTCTATGAGAGTCTAAGCCCCATGATAACAGAAAATGTTTCTGTTGTTACACCCTTCTCCAGAACCTAGCTGGGTGACACAGGCACTCAGTAGATATTTAGTGAGTAAATAACTGATGAATGTTTGCCTAATCGTGTGGTGAGGTATTTGCTAACCTAGGTATCTGCTGGTGCCACTATGGTGTTCCATGCTTGTGCTCCAAGATCACAGCTCTTTTGCTTTATATGCACATGGTTGAGTATCCTTCCCACAGCAAGATTACAAGGCTAAGGTAATTGGACTGGGAAGGGATTCTAACTTCAGTAATATGTAGTGTTAGAACCATTTCTTCTCCCAGAGCTCTCAGATCTGGTGTTGAGCCCAGGTCACCAACTTAAAACCTCCCTCTTAGCAGCAGAAATTATTACGAGCTATTTTATTTACCTTAGCGAGTTTCCTAATTTTAACAATCACAGTAGATTTGCAGTAGGCATGAATAATGTTCAATTTTCCCCTACTTCTGGGTACTAGGGAATTAAATTCTCCATATCTTTGACGATAGGTACAGCCGTGTGACTATGTGGCTGGTTATGGTTAACGAAATGCGAGCAAAAGTGAAATATATCACTTTAGGGCCAAAGCCCTTAACCGCTGGAACTCGGCTCTCTAGCCCTTTCTTCTCTTGTTGATAAGATTGTAGAGGCTTGTGGTGGCATGGCTGCATCTTAATATGGTAGAGCAATGATAAATATATTTTATTTATTTTTTTTATTTGTGTATTTGTTTAGTTATTTCTTTTGAGACGGAGTTTCACTCTTCTTGCCCAGGCTGAAGGGCAATGGCGCGATCTTGGCTCATTGCAGCCTCCGCCTGGAGGTTTCAACAATTCTCTCACGTCAGCCTCGAGTAGCTGGGATTACAGGCACCTACCACCAAATCTTACAGTACAACTCATTCTTAGCTTTCAAAATAGTGAAATACTTCTTAAACTTCAGAGTAAGAATTAACATGCACCAAGGATGTTTAAAATATATGCCCAATATATAGACTTAATACATATCTATCTATCTATCTATCTATCATCTATCTATCTACCTATCTAATTTTCTGTCCATCTATTCATGAATTATAGATAGAACAGAAGTCTGTAAGGTTTCTCTAATACTTCACACACGTGTATACATACACAGATTTTTCAATTCCAATACCTAGGATGACATATGCACAATGCTTTTGTAATTAGGAAGCAGTTGTATCAGTTTGCTAGCGCTGCTGTAACTAAGTACCCTCAGACTGGGTAGCTAAAACAACAGAAATGTGCTGTGTCACAGTTCTGAAGGCTGGAAGTCCGAAATTGAGATGTTGGTTCCTTCTGAGGGAAGAATCTGCTCCAGTCCTCTCTCATTCTCCTTATATATTTTCACATCATTTTCCATGTATATATGTCTCTGTGTCCAAATTTCCCCTTTTTATGAGACTACCAGTAATGTTGGATTAGGGTCCGCTCTAATGAACTCATTTTAACTTGATTGCCTCTGAAAGATTCTATGTCCAAATAAGGCCACATTCTGAGGCCCTGGGGTTAGGACTTCAAAATATATATATTGTAAGGATGCAATTAAATTAGTAACAGTAGTTATTCATATGTATTAATTAAATCAATAATTTATTGAGAATCTGCTACACTGTAGCCACCAAGTTAGGTGCTGGGGATACAATGGTGAAAATATACAAATGCAGTGTTTAACATCATGCTGTATGTGCTCTAGCAGGAGAGACAAATATTAATTGGAAAATGTCACAAATTAGAATTTTCACAGAAGTCCTGTGATGGAGAGAAGAAATAAAAGTAGAAAAATTTTACATAATCCAAACATTCAGAGGAGGTTTCCTTAAGAAAGTAGATTGAATAGAGATCTGAGGGATACCCATGACGGAGCATTTTCCAGGTTAAATAAACAGTATGTATAAATGCTTTGTGATGGTTTGGAATATGGTGAGTACAGAAGACTAAATATGTCACTAAGTGTGGAAGAGAATGAGGTTGATGACGTTGTGGGATAATGTTAGAGATAGGGAGAGGCTGGGAAGCCCACATAAATCCTTGCATTTCACTTTATCCTAATAAATAATCTTAGAAGTGATTGCTCTTTTTCAAAAGATTTTTCTGGCTTGAAACAGAAAGGGGAAAGATTATGATATTAACCCAGGAGACAGTCATTCTAGCCAGGGCTAGATTGAGCACAGTAGAGATGGACAAAAAGAGATATTTGGTAAACAAAATTGAAAGGACTTGATGCTATATTTGTAAAGGAAGATGAGACACAATAATATAGATCAACATTGGGCCCATTCTCTGAGCTAGCAAACACTGATTTGGGAAAGATGACATGAATTAAATTTTTGATTTGTTAGATGATCTTCCTTCCTTCCTTCTTTCCCTCCTTCCCTCCTTCCTTCCTTCCTTCCTTCCTCCCTCCCTCCCTCCCTCCCTCCCTCCCTCTCTCTCTCTTTTTCTTTCTTTCTCTTTCTTTCTTTCCATACTATTGACCTGTTTCTCTGGATAACTCTAATACAAATGTTGAACCAAGTAAGATAAAGACTAAAAAATACCCTTTTTTGTCTAAACTTTCTGGAGCTGACAGTGAATTTAGGGGATGTTTTTTGATAGAGTGATGCATGAGGGAGTCAAGTTAGAGTGGCTGAAGAAGGAATAGGATATGAGGAAACAGAGAAAGTGGTGAGTAGACAGCTTTTACAGGAAGGTTGGCTGTGACACGGGGAGTGTGGGATCAAGGGAAAGTTTTGGTTTTGCTTATTTATTTATTTTTAATAGGAGAGTACTCAAAAACTTGAGGGGAAGAATCAAGTTGAGAGCACAGGTTGGAAAGCAGAGAGTAGAGAATACATACATATTTTCAAGTGTGTATTCTTGAAAATATAGTAATGGTAGAGACCTAAGCACAGAGGAATTGGCCTTAGGGAGCTGGAAAGTAACGTCTTCAGCTGCAACAGGAGAAGATGAAATAAAATACATGTTGATATAGGTAGACTGTATGTCTAAAAACAAGGGAATATCCATCAAATGGCTCAATTTTTCTCAGAAAACAAGTGGTGAGATTATCTGCTAAGATTATCTGCTAAGAGATGCTGGCCCTCACAATTAACATAATATGAACTGATTTTAAGTAAATTTTTGACAAAATATCTATTGTCTGAGAGCAGTGCTATATATATGGTTGGCTCTGAAAATTTTGTTGTTTGAGTAAATCTATTACATTAGTTACTTATGGACTAAATTAGCTGAATTGAGTTGAGTGGATAGTTTTGAATTCTCTGTATCACAGAAGTCTGAAGATGAAATAAGTTATGAAATTAATTTAATCATAGGTTTTTGACAGCCTGCTATATTCAAGGTTCCCTACTGTGCTCTGTGAAGATGAGAAATATTTAGAACAGTCTACCACTGTTTTCAAGGAGTTTAAATCTCTGTAGAAAGAATAAGAGACAAGCAAATAATGTTTATTTCATTTAATCTCAGACTCGTTTAACCTCAGACTCTGCAATAAGATTATTCTGTAGCATCCCAAGCTCATGGCTGCTCTCTGGTCACTGACTACTGCCATCTCTGTTACTATCTCAGTACAATCTATTCTTCTGTAAGATTGGAATGTAGTTGGAAAGTTCTTCATTGCACTGAACTAAAATTTGTTTATTATTTCTTTCCATTGATTTTGTGTTCTGGTCTTTTAAATCAAGAACAATCTATTCCCTCTTTTTCAGGATAATCTTTCAGATACCTGAAGACCTATCTTTCCCTATTTTGGTCAATTCACTTCAACAAATGCCTTTATCTTCTCTTCCAGCTTAACCTCTTTAGTTTGCTTTAAAAAAAAAAAATCTCAATTTAATGACATTTTAAGATACCCCTGCCCCTCCCCTCATCTTATCCCATTTGTCTTATTCTGGTTGGGAGAAAAAACCCATGTGGTTTGGAGATGAAAATGATTAACATAGTAGTGTGATATAGATTAATTATTATTGGAGGTTGAACTGCACTGAGCACAAAATGCCATAGTAAATTATAAGGATAGAATGTTCACTGTTCTTTAAGGAATTTTCTTGTGAGTCAAATTTTTAGAAAACTTTAAAAGTCTACCCTGTTAGTGCTCACAATCTGGATGTATGGGTGTTGCTGATGCTGAAAAATGCAAAGCAGTGTTCTCCACGTGGCAGACACACAAAGATTGCCCTTTCATTTTCTTCTGCAGCCACCATCTAAGAATCTGTTTCATTTCCTCACAGTCTGTTTGACACCTTTACTCAAAAAGCCACCCCATCTGTGATGCTTCATGCCATATTGTTCTGTCTACCAGTGATGCTTCCAATTTGTTCCCAGCTCTGCCATGCCACTTGAAATGGGTTGCCGTATTGCTAGAAAACTTCTTAGTTCAACCTGCAATTCAGCTGCCACTTGGGTTTCTGATTTTGTATGCTGATTATGTATCTCCCATGGAGAAGAGGTATACAATCACAACTGGCTGCTGTTTCAGATTGACTGCTTCAGATTATTCTTGGCCATCTCAGACTGCCTCATTTTATGCTAATTATGGTTGGCTGGTGACATTAATGAGCTTTAGAGATCCCACTAGAGCATCAAGGGTATGTCACAGACCTAGCAGGCACCTTGAAGATCAGACACACCACTGCACAGACCCACATTTGGGTCTGTCCCTAGGGATATGATTTTTTAAAATTAATATCTTTTTTTCTTGTCAATTGGCACAGCTCTACAAATCTTGCAGACTGCAGGTTCAATGATAGCATTGGACTCTACTGTTCATGATCATCTTGGGAATGAGAAAGTTATTTTTGTAGTTTCCATTTTTTTCAGGCTTAGAAATAACAGTATTGACAATGATGGCAACAAATTCCCACATGAAACACACTAGAACAGGACCCCTTTGACCAAGTGCCCCTTTCTTCACCCTTCTTAAGAGCTGTCTCAGACCCCAGGACATCCTCCAACCTCTCTTCAGAACAGCATGAGGTGGTGAGGACATAAACATTAGGTACACAGAGATCCCAGGCCTATGGCTAACTATTATGCAGACTTTGAACAGCACATGTTAATCTGAGACAATGACACTGACTTCAGGTAAATATTATTGCTAAGAATTATGCTAAGAATCAAATGCAAGTTAAACCAAGGCCTGGGTGTACTCTGTGTTTACTGTGTACTCCCAAACCAATTCACGGTGTACTTTTCTAGTGAGATCTTGTCTCATGCTCCATCAGAGTCACTGTGTATTTTCTTAGCACCCTGGTAGAAGGTACTGTGTCTCTCACACCCTTATTTTCCCAGCCATGAATAATGCAGCATTCTTAGTAAATTCTCTTACCTAGAACTTGCCTAAGGCTTGTGTCTTGCATGTGTGATTTACCTCCCAGGAACACAAAGCTGGGCTCACAGTCTGTGAGTAAAACATATTAGAGAATAAACTTAATTACTCAGTTACCATTTCCCACCTCCAACCTGTCTGTTCCCCTCTTCCTGGAAGTTACAGTAATTTTAATCTATAACAGATCTTGGTAAATGTTTTCCTTGTTGTTCCCCAAAATGCATGTCAGCACCACTAGCTCTCCAGAATGATGCATGAGATTAGTAAAAAAAGTGGTCTACATGATCAAATAAGCTTGAAAAAGCTCTGTTTAAGCAAGGTTGAAAAAGTTTTTCTGGTTATAGAGCTTGTTAGCACTTCAAATATAGTAATATTCTTAAAAGGAGAAGGGATAAAGTAGATAGTCCTCGTATTACTTATTTTTTCTTTACACTTGAAATCTGAGGGGATTACCTCTCAGATAAAATGCTGATATAATCCAAACAAAAAAGAGGCTCAAAAAGCCATTTTTATTTCACTGTGCTTCATAATCATAACCTCAAAAACCACAAGGACAGAAAAAAACTAGAGAAGCAACACAGGTGACATGCAGCAAACATGAGCAGAGGAAGATTCTGTGTTTTAATGTATCCACAAACTATCTATACAACTCCCTGTCCCTTCAAGTCAGTTACACTTAATCCTGCCTAATTTCTGCAGTTGTCTGGCTACTTTCACTCTCCCAAACACATTTAATTTGATCTGATAGTAACAATTTTATTTGTTATGGTTATATATCTGCATCTGGGTGTTTGAAGGGTAATGCCTTGCTATGGGTTGAATTCATCTGTTGAATGGATGAAGTCCTAACTCCTAACACTTCACAATGTGCACTTATTTGGATATAGCGTCATTGTAGACGCCAATTAGTTCAGTTAAGATGAGATTTTACTAAAGTATGGTGGTCCCCATTATCCAATACGAGTGGTGTCCTTATAAAAAGAGGAAATTTGCGGCTGGGCATGGTGGCTCACGCCTGTAATTCCAGCCCTTTGAGAGGCTGAGGAGGGTGGATCATGAGGTCAAAAGTTTGAGACCAGCTTGACCAACATGGTGAAACCCCATCTCCACTAAAAAAGTACAAAAATTAGCTGGGCGTGGTGGCACACACCTGTGGTCCCAGCTATTCAGGAGGCTGTGGCAGAAGAATCACTTGAACCCAGGAGGCAGAGATTGCAGTGAGCCGAGATCATGTCACTGCACTCCAGCCTTGGCAACAGAGCGATACTGTCTCAAAAAAAAGCAA
>NW_016107393.1:3956013-3963354 GCF_001604975.1 Cebus imitator | reverse complement strand
GTAGACAAAGACAGAGACCAGGTGATGCTTCTACAGGCCAAGAATCTTTGGTGTCAAAGATTGCCATCAAACCACCAGAAGCTCAGAGAAGGGCATGAAGCAGATCCTCCCTCACAGCCTCAGAAGGAACTAACACTGCCAACACTCTAGCCTCTAGAACCATGGGAAAATACATTTCTGTTGTTTAAACCACTCAGTTTTGGTACTTTGTTACAGCAGCTCTAGCAAACTGATATGTGCACCTAACATTTCTAAGAGGAAACATCATTCCTTATCTGGCTTACGCACTTCTCTTACCCCAGTCCTACTCCCAGTACCATCCTGGTTGGCTTCCTTGTCCTGGGTTCCTGTTTCTTCTGCAAAAAGTTCAACAAAGTCAGGGAGTCAAGGTTTATTTGCTGTGCACTTACATCTGCTTGGGTCTTAAGCCTTAGTTCTATTTCTGTGAAGCATTACACCAGTGAGCATGGAGCTGGCCACATTCAGGGAATTGTGTCACTTAGCCTTTGGGTTGTTAGTTGACCAGATTCTCTAGCTTCACATATTATGAACACACAGGACAATAGAGCTATGATAAGAAGTAAATATTTATGTGGCTGTAGGCAGCAGAATATAGTAGCTATGATTTACAGGCACAGAAATTAATATGAAAGAGAAATACATTTTGCTTTTAAAATAGCATTAACCCTAGACACTTATGATGACTACATTATGAAGTTAATTAATAAAAGCACTGTAACTTTTAGGGGCATCATTTTTATGATTTATTTATATGGACTTTTAAAATTAAATATTTTATTCTCTGTTTATAGATCATGATTATCTCTTTACACAGTAGTTTTGTCTGCTTACAACAATGATTTTGATTCTCTTGAACTCAGGCCTCGATGAATCATTCTTAAAGCTGCTCTCTGTAAGAAATGAGTCATCAAAAAGAATATCATCTGTTCATGAAAGGGCGTGAGCCAGCAAAGGGTATTAACTAGTTTGGGATTAACTTCCTGAAAAATCTGAGAAAACCTGTGGACTCTTTCCCCTTAAAAAATGAAAATTGTTTATTTTCTATATAATTGAAAGTGTCCACAGAATCATAAAGTCTATAACTAAATTCCCTAGAATTCCAAGGGCTCCATGTTAATTCCAAAACAATATCATCCATCCTCATTCATATGCCTCTCAGGGGAAAAGAGGGCTGTCTTCTACCCATGAAAAGAACAGTTATAACAAAGAATTGAACTGATAGAATCAGCGTCTCAGAAAAGATTTTAGAAAATAGGTATTCAGATTCTCTAGTGGATGTATCACAAGGAAAAGGAGTCACATTTCTCAGAATGGATCTTGGCAAAAGAAACAAATATGCTTAAGGGTTCCGAAAGCGGATTTGCTCACACACTACTTCCAGCTTTTATCTCTGAAGTGGTGTATATTCAGTGGATCCACCTGTCCAGCATCAGCTTCTCTTTCTTTTGATGACAATATCCATCTTTCCTTCTGTAGCTTCAGTCTTTTCTAACTTAATCATTTGGTTCAGTTATGGCTGAATCCATCCCAGCTACAGAGCTTGGCATATAATTGAAAGCTGGCTTGTGAGTGTATTCTACTTCCTGCTTGCAGCAATTGGTTCAGGGAAGGATCTTTGAGCTAATCTCGGGACTTGCAACTTACATTCAACTTTTAGGACAAAGAAACCCTCTCAGGGTAGCTAGGCTGTTAGGAGTTAGTCATGGAGCTGCTGGTGATGTTTTGGTCACCATGAGGGGAAAGAAATCATGTCTACTAGTAACACCAAGAGAGAAGGGAGAATATCCAGCAGATGGAAGCCAGTGCTGAGGATATCATACCCAGCTGTGTGGAACAGAACCACTCTGCACCTTTCTTCCCAGACGCCCAACCTAGGAGGCTAACCTGTGGAGACCACATAGAGGACCTCTCTGGTTTTCAGATGGGGATAGGCACTGGGGAGCCACAGCAAAGGTGAGATGAGGGGTTTGATCCTCTGGGTCCCTCTATAGGGTTGTCTCAGGCTGGCTCTGTCAGGCCCTTTTCAGGTTTTGGCAACTTCTTCCTCTAATGTCATTGGGCTTATAGGTGGCAACAGTTCTTCTGCTAACACTGGGTTACTGTTCTAGCTCCTTTTCATTCACTACTCCCACATCTTCACAATGGTTGTTGTGTACGTAAACTGCTCTGGTTATTTTAATATGAGCATGCCAGCTGTTTCCTGTTGAGACGCCCAATGATACACCAACCTTGCCTGAAATCAGCTCAACCTTAGACGTTTCATATACATGAGCATATACATTCCATTTTTTTGTTTAATCCATTTTGAGAAGTGTTTCTATCACTTGCAAGCAGAAAGAGTCTTGACTAATACAATCTATCTTAACCCCTTGGGCCGCCTGTGCATTCTACTTGGAAAATAATTGCTTTAGAAACATGGACAGACACATTATAGGAGTTAAAACTCACTTAGGTTGGAATGTAATTTTCAAACAAATCCATCATGTCACTCATGATCTATTAATCCTTGTCCTGTAGAATTAAAAAAAACCCTGCTACCCATGTTTAAAAACTGTGACCCCTACTGCCTGTAGAATTTCAACTAAATTTTTATGCACACAAGTTTCTAGCACATAAAAGTGGTATGAATCAGACCAAAAACATACTTGTTCCAATTAAAAGGTGTGAAAAGAGCAAAGAGAAATGGCCTTTTATATTTACTCAACTCAGCAGCTGAGCAGTTCATTAGCAAATCCTGAAATGCATGTAGGTCATAAGCTCCAGGAACGTGAAAACTGTTTTATAAAGCAATCTTAGAAAGGCAACCTTTAAGTCAAAAGTAGTATTCCCTGGTGAGGTTTATTAATTGAATCATTTATTTACAAAAGTTGAACGTGGCTCTAAGTGACAGTACTGTTTGCACAGTGGCAGCAATATTGGGAAAGCTTATGTGTAATGCATTAGTAATGTAGAAAAAGACGCTGCCTGAGTCAGGGGTATTTGTTTAGCACATTGAAATCCAGCAACTCCCTAAGCACGAATTGAATTAGCTTATTAAAGTTTAAAGCAGTCTTTAAAAATATTGCTAATGAGTACCATGAAGTCAAGATATTTACCACCTTCTCAAACTTGCCAGAGATGTCATGTGAGTCCTTGGTTGAATAATGGAAAAGGCTTAAAAAAATTGGTGTGGTAGGGTGTTCAGGTCCCATGTTTTACCTCTTTACTTCTTGAATCAAGGTGAAATTTTACTAGATGTGATTCCTAGAATGAGTACTTAATTGTTGTCAGCAAATATTTTCCTTTATTTAAATTACAATTCCTTGTAGAGAATGTGGCAGGAGGAATAAATATACTGATTAAAGTTATCCTTTAAAAAAATTTAGTTTTGCCTGATGACTCACTTGTGGGTTCTAATTTTGAGTAAGTCATTTCTGAGGTTGAATGAAAAGTTAACACATTTTGATTGTTTGACTCTGATAAAATACAGAATTGTGTTTTCTACGTGTGGAGATAATTCTACTTCCACTGAAAGATGTTTTCCCTTTCATAGAGAATGCCTTTGACAGACCATGCAGGTAGGTATGACTAACTCACAGTGGACTGTGTGTAGAAAAGAAGTGTGCTGTTTTGTGTTAAGAGAAGCAGGCATATCTCCTCCAGGCTCTTTTCTCTTTAAAGAGCTAGATCTAAATGATAGTGAAGTCTAGAGCCTCAAAAGGAAAGAAACCTGGATCATTGCCTGAACTACTGAGTGGAGGTGAGATGCCCAACAGTTACATCCACCTTGGACTGTTACATGAGCAAGAAGTCGAATTCTTATTGTACTTGAGCCATACGTATTTGGCCTTAATGTTTTTAAATGTACATTTGGCCTTCTCTAATGAACACATTATACCTTTTGAATCAGGTAACCATGGGCCATCTAAATCTGACCCCACCAGGCAGATAAAACTCCAACATCTACAATAGCGCATATTTACCTGGCTGAACAAGACCCAGACACTGACGGTATAGAAAATATTCCTCTCCCCCTTTCCTTCTGCATGTTCTAATGATATGTATAAAAAGCATTTGTTTACCAATTAAGGGAAGGGGGCATTTAGCTAAAAGTAAAAGCCAATAAAAGAAAGAAGAGGATGGCATGAGGTCTGCTCTGCAGGAACAGTTAGGATGAAAACAACTCCTTACCTGTCTAGGCACAAGATTTAGATTTAAAGTCTCATAAATGGAGGAGAGAATCAGAAACAAACAGAAGTGTTCACCACTGGCTGGACACTTGATAGGACGATAGATACCAGTAGTTCTGTTTGGGGACCAGGAGACAAGACCTGACCAAGAGCTTAAAGGAGACTTAATCTTCCTACCTCTGTCCAGAATTTAGCACAAACCAGGGTATCTTTGGGAACACTTGGATACAGGATACTTGGTCTAGGCATTGTCATTCTCAAAATGACACCATCAGCAGGAGCAATGGTTAGACAGAAAACAACTTTCCTCCCTGACACAATAGGAATGGCTGACAATATTTGCCCATCATTTTTTGGATGTCAAACACTGTCTTAAAAGTTTTATAAATACAGCTCTGAGTATTTCTAATCTGGAAATCTAAAATCTGAAATGCTCTAAAATCTTAAACTTTTTGAGTACTGACATGATGCCCAAAGGAAATGCTCATTGGAACATTTCAAATTTCTGGTTTTCAATTTGAGATGCTGAGCTGGTTAATATAATGCAAATATTTCAAAATTAAAAAAAAAATCAAAATTTGAAATGTTTCTGGTTCCAAGCATTTCAGGTTAGGGATACTCAGCCTGTATCTCAACTATTCCTCATAACATTACAGTGTGATAGCAATTATTAAAAAGTAGGAAGGTAGTATTATTTCTGTTTTATATATTAGAAAATGAATACAGAGATTAAGTAACTTGCACCATGTCATGTAGCTAGGAAGTGACAAAGCTAGAATTCAAATCCAGGGAGTTAATTGCTAGGCTATATACTCTCCTGTACCCTGCCATCCCAATCCACAGGAATGGGTTTTCCAGAAGCAGGGAAGCCTATTACTAAAATAAGCATTCCAGTCTCAAGAGATCAACAAACTCTTCTAGAAATAATCAGGAACACTCAGAGAGGAGATAGCACTACATGGAATTTCAGCTGGGTAGAGGCTTCAAATCATAATTTCAGCAAAAACATAAACACCGCCCCTTTCAGCAGTAATGGTCTGGTGAGTATATGGTACTTCTGCATTGTATTACCTTATCAGTTCCTCTCTAGGTCACAGCCAATATGATTGTGCCACAAGTAAATAAATGACATAGATTTAAACTACCAGATGTTTAACTGTATGGAAATAAATTAGAATAGTTGAAGCAGAGCTTCATGGTATTTTTTTTATCAAATGATCTGGGCCACTTATATACAACAGATGAAATAGTAAGGAGACAGAAGAAAACTGTACATTAGGACAGTGAAAGAAAAAATGGATTTCTGCAGTGACCAGTGCTGTTACTTATCTAACTATTCCTTTGGGGTTAAGGGTGACTTCCTCCATGAATGTCATATTTATGTGATCATATATGACTAATGGGGCCAATTTGGCCACATATTTCCCTAGGGAGTGGGTGGACCTGGGTGGTTAATTTCATGTGTTGTTTCTGCTGATCCAATTCTTCTCTTTTTGTAGTTGAAGAATTGAAAAATACTGTATTTCTTGCTGTGGATTTTTATCTTCCTTTTTCAATATTGGGGGGAGGATAAGCCCTGGGTCTTTTTAATCCTAGACTTCTAATTTGAGCTGCCTAAATGACTGTAATGTCATTTAGGTGTGGCTTAGAGGACCAGGTCACCATGGTGTTCTGTTCCCATATTTACCTGGATAATTGGCCATCTGCGTTTCATATCTCAACTCCTAAATATGACCAAGGAGCTCTTAGTAATATCCCACAACTGCTAAGACTAATTATCCATTGTAAGTCTCTGTGCTTTTTCTAGCTTCTACACTTGACCTCTTTCAGCCTATTTTTTACACAACAGTCAGAGTGACCCTTTTTTGTAATAGAGAAGTCAGATCTAGTTACTCCCCTGCTGAGAACTCTTGAATGCCTTCCTAGCACACTGAGAAAAGTATCCAAGGACCTTAGAAAATCTGCCTCTGGCTGCCCTATCCCCTCACCCTTTCTGGGCCTCTGTTCCTATAGCCTTGTCCTTTTTTGCTTCAATATGCCAGCCTCCCCACACACCATAGCTTTCATCCACCAGCTCTTTCCCAGATCCTCTCTTGGCTCACTCTCACGTGTCACTCAGGCCTCTCTCAGATGCTTCCTCCTCAGAAAGGGCTTCCCTCACCAAGTCTTCGCAAACAGCACTGCTGGAGAATATGCAACCCCTTATCCTCCCTCATTTTTCTTCTTATCACTACCAAGCATTATAGCATATATTCTTTGTGTATTTATTGTCTATTTCCAGTAGGATATACATTTTATGGTCTAAATTTAGCTGTTTTGTTTGCTCTTATATCTCCAGTGCTTATAAAAGTCTTAACACATTGTAGGTAATAAATAATATTTTGTCAAAAGAATGAATAAATGAGAAACAGGGGTAGTTTTTGAAGTGATTGATTCATCGTGACTCTAAGTGTTCAAGATAGGTACACTGAAGTTGGTATTGGATTAGGATACATGGTTATTAATGTGATCATTAATTCATTCAACAAAATCTTACTGTCTACAAAATGCCAGACACTGTTCTAGATAACTGAGATATTGCAATGAACAAAAAGTCCCTGCCCTAGTGAAGTTTATATTCCTGTGGGAGAATAGAGACAGAAAAATAAAACAATGTTTTTTAATAGAAGCTGGAAAAAACACAGGGCCTTACAAGGGACAATTAATTTCAGCCGTTGTAGGATATTAATAAGAGCTCCTTGGTAAGTTTTGGGAACTGGGATATAAAACCAGATGCCAATCATCCAGGTAAATGTGGGAGAACAACAACATGGTGATTCGATCATTTCAGCCTCATCATCACTGACACTTAGGAAGTTCAAATTAGAAGCCTGTACTCGATACACACTCAATACACACAGAAATTGCCTTTCCTATGATTAAAAAGAAAAAACACCTAATTGTTTTGATTAAGTGACATTTCAAAAGAAGAAAACAGGCCAGGTGCAGCGGCTCATGCCTGTAATCCCAGCACTTTGAGAGGCCGAGGTGGGTGAATCACGAGGTCAAGGGGTCGAGATCAGCCTGACCAAGGTGGTGAAACCCCGTCTCTACTAAAAATACAAAAAAATTAGCTGGGCGTGGTGGCACATCCCTGTAATCCCAGCTACTC
>NW_016107393.1:3938995-3955909 GCF_001604975.1 Cebus imitator | reverse complement strand
AAAAAAAAAAAAAAAAAAAAAAGAAAAAGAAAACAACAGTACAGTAGAAAAATAGAGTTCTGGAATGGTGCATAAGAGAAGGCCCTGTGATAAGGGGGCATCAGGGACCTGAAGGAGGTAAAGGAGAGAGCAGAGAGCAAAGAGAGGAGCTTTCCAGGCCCAGTGAAGCACAGGTAAAAGGCCCAGAGGCAGGATGAAGGGGGGCAGCAGGCCAGAGTGCAGTGAGTGAACTTGGAAGGTAGTAGGAGATTAACTCAGAGAGGTGGTATGCAGGGCCATATTGGGCCAGCTAGCTCATAACATACACATTAGCATGTACTCAAAGGGAGATGAGAGTCTGCAGAGCGGTGAATTTGGTCATGCTGGCTGCTTTTTGGAACTACTAGAATGGTGTTAGAAAGTTATTATTAGGAAGTTTTGGAGCTATTCCAGTAATCCAGGTGAGAGATAACGGTAGCTTAGAGCAGGGTGGTAGTGACAGAGGTCAGCTTCTAGAAACAATTGAGTATCTGTGTCTTACCTGATTTATATGGCCATGTAGGCCTGTGGGCCTCTTCTGAATGAAAGCTTATTTAATAGTTCCTTGCAGCCTATTTTATCTGTCCATAGTGACGCTGCTACCATTTTGAATGTTTTTCACTCACAGACTATTTCTACAGAATTAAAACTTAGCTAAATACTCATCTTTTGTTCACTGGGGGTTACATGTTCCAATTAGAGCACTCAACAATAAATCCCCCTTCGATGCTTTATTTTAAACAATTTCAGTTGTTTTATACAGGTGAATTTAATTCAATATGAAAGACATTTGCTGTCTAGATTTGCAATTCTCAGTTCTTACCCTCATTTTTCTTTCAGAAAAAACAGTGCTAATCAATAGCCATGTGGACTCTGTTATAAAGTTTTGAAAGAAGATGGAAACTCAATGAGCATTTCTATTAAAAAAAATCTTTCCCTGAAACATTACAATTATCATGCATCTACTATGCATTAGATTTAGGAATTTTTATTTTAATGACTTTATAGAGACACTTAATCTCATAGAGCTAGAATACTAATTACTGTACTGTGTTGCAATAGGAAAAACAGCAAATTACTCAAATTTTAATTATGATATTCAGTTTTAAACAAGTGTATAATAATTGACTTTGTGTGCAATAATTGATTTGTCATTTAAGCAGTAATTTTTTATGCAAATGGACTATTTTGTATGTGTGAACCAGTTATTATAAAATTAATTACTGAATATAATATCTTGCAGAACTGACTACCAAGAGGAGTTTTTCTAACTGTCTTATCCATTCATGAGAAAGCTGGGTTTTTATGTACAGTGATGAGCTTATAACCAAGAGAAATTAAACCACATTCTACATGCCTGCTAAATATGCCTTTCATTGTTAATTATTCTTTTCAAGTGCATTATAAACACTTTTCCTCAAGGCTCTTCATTAATGAATTTTCACAGTAACCCTAAAAGCTAGTTAAGCATTTTAAATCTTCCACATTTTGGAGATGTGGGAATTCACTCTGTGACTAAATATTAATTATTTGGCTAATATTCACTGCGAAGTATCACTAGCTATATTTACTAGTCTGGATTCCTTTATAAAAGGAGACAAATCTGTATTGTATGTTTTTCTCTGGCAAATAGAGAAATCGAAAAGACAGTTGAGGATCATTATTAAGGCATAGACTGGTACGGGGAGAACCCAGAAGACCCATGAACATGTGTGCACATCTGCATAGCTTGTGGCTGCAGATGGGCATTATAGCACGGCCATGAGAGGACTATAGAAACTTCTGGGAACTTCTTTAGGCCTTTTCAACTCCTCAGATCTTTTGGTCATCTTAGCCTGGATTTCTGGACTAAGGCTTATGATACTATTTTCTCTCAATTCCCGTGCTTGCCCTAAAGCTTGCCACTAAAAGAAGCTTCACACTTAATTCTTTAAAACATTTTTTTTAAACCAAAAGTGGCTCAGAATTGAGACTACAGAAGCTAATCAATCTCAAAAATACATTTTACACATTTTCTTTTGCTTTAAGAGATATGGCCTTCCCTAATATTACCAAGAAATTAGTATTTTCTTTGTATGATTTAACATGTCAGTTACAAGAACTCTGTGAGACAGGGATGGATCTGGGCCATTTATTTAACAGTGTATCCCCAGTATCTAGACAGTGTCTGGCATGCAATAGGCACTTAACAAATATTTGCTGAACAAACAAGTGGTTACAATGCATCATCTTCTTTTATTTCTATTAGGAACTAAAGATGCTGAGTTTGTATTACAAGAGTGAGAAAGTTTACATGGAATAGATAATTTTAATGTTGATGCTAAAAATGTGTATTATAGGAAAAGTAGTTACAAGCTGACTCTCAATGCATTTTGTGATCACTCACAGAGGCTTCTTTAAAACTTGTTAAATGATGTTTAGCACACTAATAAGGATTTATTTTCAAAAGAAGTTACACTGAAGACAATATTGCAAAGTGGTTTATAGCAAGGGAGATAGAAATGACTTGAGTTCAAATCTCAGTTCTATGATTTAGTGACTTCAAGTCTCCCTGATCCTCAGTCTTCCTACTCTGCCAGCCTTGAACGTCACTCTTAGAGGGCAAATGTCTCTGTGTCTTCCAGCTGATCTCCACTTAGGTTTTCATTGTTAATCCTCTCACTGTCCTCATCTGTAAAACGGAGATTGTCATACCTAGAGTTGTTCAATGATTGATCATGTAATCGGCTTCTTATATTTGTGGGAACATAACCAACACAAATAGTAATTATTATTACTATTAATTTTAATAAATAGACTTGAATATCATATATTGGATCTATATCTGACCTTTGGAAACTAGGTCATTTTTCTTATACAATTCTTACTATTAAATGCAGATGATAGAAAACATCACATTATTGAAACTCTCCATATTATCAACATTGTAAACACAAAAAAGTTTGGAAAATGTATTCATTCAAAAAAGCAATCTTAAACTCAATAAAATGGATTATTTTTCTGCATGTATACTAATTCTAGGTCAACAATCATACAGATTACTGAATCTACATACATTTTAAGGAAATTTCTCAGTAAAAGTTTTAGACTTCTCTTTATCTTATGTCTATTTTTCTTCAATTCATATCAGATAAATTGCATCTCAGTCTAGCCATTACAACTGATCCTTTTGGCAATCTTTCTCTGTGACCTCTGCCTAAAAACTATGACATGTAAGATTATAACTTGTCTTCTATGGAAATATGATAGTTTGTGGGGAAAATCATGAAGTAGAAAAATTCAGATTTGGGGGTAGTCTTCTTCCTTCCATATCAGCCACTCCTGATGTCCTTCCCTGAAACGTGTACTGTGCATTTTCCCCACAGCATCACTGTACAGTGATCAGTTGCTCCTTACTGCAGTGTTAACTAATAATCACCAAAGGAGTTGTTCTCCACAGAAGCCTTTGAATGTGGCAGGGACTCTTGAATGTTTAAAATTTAAAAAAAAAAAAAAATCAAGACCTAAGTTTAAAAAAAAAAAAAGGAAATACCTGATTGTGTGCTATGGGCCTCTGACAAACAGTAGGGGATATAATAAGGTTGTGGGCAGAGTTTTTTGGAGGTGCTCGTAATCGACATTGTATTTATTATATTTTACTGTATGAAAATAATTTGACATGCAACATTTCATGTGATTCTTACACCAACTGAGTATACTAATTAGGGAAATATTATCATCATCTAACAAATAGGAAATCAAAATATAATGCACTGAAGGTATTTCCTAAATTTATCTTAGTGACTGATTCTGAGAACACTAAAAATGGTTTACTCTATTATTTTAGTCATCTGTGACTTTTTTCTTTTTATCATAATCCTATAGAACCTACCATCAAAGTATTGCCAAAACCTGAGCTTTCTCTTTGCCTCCACTGCTAACATCCTAATCCAAGTCACCATAATTTTTCATCCAAATTATGTACTATCCTCCCAACTGGCTTTCCTGCTTCTGCCATGATTCCTTTTCTCAACAGAGCAGCCCACATGGTCCTTTTGAAAGGTGCTGGGTAAGTCAGGTCATGTCACTGATTTACTCAGCAGCTTCCAATGGCTTCCCATTTGGGCTCAGAGTCGAGTATAATGTCCCTATGATGGCATGCACATTCTGGGTGCTCTATTTGGTTGACAGGCTTTGCACTGTGTATCTGTGCACCAGGCTGAACCAGCTAATAGAGGTTAAAATCACTTTATCAAACTATGTTTTCTGGTGCATGACTAATATGTTCCTTTTTCTTTCTTTTTAAAAATAAAAAAAATAAATAAAGTTTTGTGGGTAGATATGGGGTACACAGATGTTTTGATACAGGCATGCAATGTGAAACAAGCACATCATGGGGAATGAATGGGATATTCATCCACTCAAGCATTTATCTTTTGAGTTCCAAACAAAGCAATTATTGTGCACCTTTTTCTAAGTCTCACAGAGTTGCCATATGGGCCAGCAGAAGTCCTTCACTCAGCCGCCTACAGTCTTTCAGACCTTACGTCTCATCGTTGATGCCCATCCCAAACCTACTCAATGCCCATCACCCTGGCCTAGCTACAGTGACCTCCCTGCTCTGCCCTGAACATACCAACATTCAGGCATCACATGAGCAGCACCCTTTGACTATACACATGTAAGAGAAGATGTGATGGGAATTTTTATGATTTTTATCAACGTCGTCATTTCCTCAGACCCATATGTAAAGTTTATCACTGCTCAACAGTGGCTAAATAGCCTACAGTTTCTAGAGGAAAAGAAACCTGTAGGAAGACATGTCCAGAGAGATTAAGGTGGTCTCAGAGCAGACTCACTGACAGGGAAAGGCAAGCTAGCTACTAAGATAAAATGATGTTGAAGTTAATAAGGAGGACTTGTTCCAGTATATCCTTCAAGACTCAACCACGTTGGCATTGTACAATGCTTTGGGAAAAGAAAATGACTGAATATGTGGGTGTAACCTAATGCAACCGATAATCCCTGGAGCCCCAGCACACACTATTACGACCTTTGTAAGAACTTGAGTCAGCAAGAGGATCACTGCAGAATGTACAAAGTCCACAGAGCTGTGCAAGAATCAACTTCAACAGCAGGACCATGTGGCAGCATTATTCAATCTCAGTAGAGGCTAATTAAAATTTCCACATGTAGCTATGGAAAGTAATCAGAGAAGGGAAATAGGAATAGATACTGTTTCACTGAAAAAAAAAATAATTTACTTGCAAAAGCTATAGTGATTTATGCCTGGACTTTATCAGCCAGTTCTATTAAAGACTTTGCTACTCATTGTTTAAGAAATTCTTAGGCTCACACCAGTTAGAATGGCAATCAGTAAAAATTCTGGAGACAACAGATGCTGGAGAGGATGTGGAGAAATAGGAACACTTTTACACTGTTCGTTGAAGTGTAAAGTAGTTCAACCATTGTGGAAGACAGTGTGGTGATTCCTCAAGGACCTAGAAATAGAAATTCCATTTCACCCAGCAATCCCATTACTGGGTATATATCCAAAGGATTATAAATTGTTCTGTTATAAGGACACATGCACACGAATGTTCATTGCAGCACTGTTTACAATAGCAAAGACCTGGAACCAACCCAAATGCCCATTGATGATAGACTGGACAGGGAAAATGTGGCACATTTACACCAGGGAAAACTATGCAGCCATAAAAAAATGATGAGTTTGTGTCCTTTGTAAGGACATGGATGAACCTGGAAACCATCATCCTCAGCAAACTGACAGAAGAACAGAAAACACCGAATGTTCTCACTCATAGGTGGGTGTTGAACAATGAGAACACATTGACACAGGGAGGGCAGCATCACACACTGAGGTCTGTTGGGAACTAGGGGAGGGACAGTGAGGGGTGGGGAGTTGGGGAGCGATAACATGGGGAGAAATGCTAGATATAGGTGATGGGGAGGAAGGCAGCAAACCACATTGCCATGTATGTAGCTATGCAACAATCCTGCATGTTCTTCACATGTACCCCAGAACCTAAAACACAATTTTATATATATATTATATATATATATATATATATATATATATAATATATATATATATATGAAATCCTTAGTTCCCCTAAGAGGTACAATTATTGCATAGACTCAGAAAGTGTGTGTCCCTGAAGCTATATATATATACACACATACACATAGTCTATATATAATGCAAAAGAAGTTCATATCTACATCTGCTTCTTGGTATAAGAGAGACTTTTTTTTTTTAAGATTGTGGAGAATATATGCATAAGTTTGCATTTTCAAGGAATTCATGGTTTTCTGGAAGCCCTACTATAAATTCTGTGATGTCCACTAATACATACTATCTCCTTCCCTATGGATGTTTTTATGTTGGGCTCGATGCTAGAGAATACTAGAAAGACACGAGGAGTTAATAGCTTAAGGTAGCTTTTCCTGGTGTCAGCTGATAACAAGAAGGACTGGCAAACATAAAATCCTCAGTTAAAGTGGTCAAAAATATCTCTGGGAAAGGTATGCATTTCTGATTTATACTCCCAAATCAACCAAAATTAATGAAATAAAATTTCATTTTCATTGAAACAGGTGGAGAACTCTAAAGCACAGACCCCAAAGAACACCTGCTGGACATAATAAGGTTGAAAGAAGTTTCACGGGATGGTTGTAATTGGGCCACATCTTTTTCTATCTAGAGAATATTGTAGCACAGGAAAAGAGAAACAATGTATTTCTGAATAATCGATTAAGATACTCAAGTGGAATCAAATGAAATTGGAACAAAAAACTATACTTGTGGTATCTTTCCCTGCTGCTGAACAGGAATGACAGCCAGGACTGAAGCAGAAACAGCATAGTCAGTCACATTTTTATTGACTTGGCTTTTCAACATCTAAGGGCATGCTGAAAGTTAAGTTTGGGAGAAGAAAAGAGATGTGAAACAATATCCTGGAACCAGCTTTTTAACTACAGAAGACCAATATCATCTGAAGAAAACAAAATGTACTGACTTACCAAAGAAAAATTCTGTGGGTTTATAGTTTACACTAGGCATCTTGCTAATTTTCCCTGCTGAAGTCAAAGCATAAAACAAATCAAATCCTCCTGAGGGTCTCCATTCCCATCATGAAATAGAACATACTGCTCGTTTAGAAGGACTAGGGGTTTAAAGAGATTTAGAGGGAGAAACACAGGGGCCAAATTTTAAGACTAATGGTGGTCACGGTCCCAGCTTCCATGCCACTCTCCTCCAGCTTCCCAAGTCTTAACACAGACTAGAGAAATTCAACATTCAAAATTGTAACCTCAATTTTGAGGTAAAAAATTATAAAAGATCAGATAAAGGCAAGACAGAGTCCAAGAGTTTCTACTTATCCTATTTTGGCACAAGTAAGACACTCATGTCGGGCTTAAACTAAAAAATAACTGAGAGAGAAAAACCAGTCATGTTATCTGTGAAAAAATTCTGCAACCACAAAGTAAGGAGAATATGGCAAGCAAAAGACAGTCAAAACACACAGTTGGGAAAAATTTTCTCCAAGATATTGAAGAATATTTTATATTCAATGCTTTAGAAAGAAAAGAGAACAAAATCAATACTGCAGAAAACCAAAAGAAGAAAATGCAAAATGAAATATCACAGTTTTTTAAAAGGTAGACAAGAGCAAAGCGTGAGAAGATGCCAGATATGAAAACAGTAATGGAGACTCAGAAGCATAATTGGTGTCCCTCATGAAGAAAACAGGACAATAAAATAAAAATGTTCAGAAATGTAACAGAACAGAAATTTTGCGAACTTTTAAAAAACACGGGTTTTCAGTTATAAAGGGCAAACTGGATCCTGAAGATAATTTCCGTCAAAGCCTGCATCCAAAGGCTGTAGGGGAATACCTACTGATCATGTAAGACCCAGCCTCTTAAACAGTAAGGGAGGGCACCACCTTGGCAGAGTCTCAAATGTAAAAGGTTAAGAAAAGATGCTTATAGTATTCAGTAGGCTTGGATATGACCTAAGAGAAGTTTAGGGCATAAGATAGTAAGCAAGGTCTGAATAGAGAGTGGACAAAATTCATGAACTAGGCAAGTTGCTGGACTGTCAATTGTCTAATCTCCAGAACACGAGTAGTGAACTATTACCACTAGTTCAGTTTGAGGTCTTCTCTTGCAGCCTATGAGTCTGAGTGGGGTTATAATAAAACCACCCAAGCGTAGTTTTTGTTGCACATCAACATTTGGTTGATTTGATATGTCCTGAACATCACAGTGTTTTCCATTTCATTTATCTGTATAAAGGAAAAAGATGCACATTAAAACTAATGACTTTTTCTTATTCAAATGTTTTATTAAGGAAAGGAGCTTGAAGGCATCTGTAAAGAAGAAATATGTCACCTATAAAGTGGGAAAAGGTGCAAAAATCTTGGAATATTAGATGCCAATATAAGTGGAGCAGTGTGTAATTATTTGGAAGGAGAAGAAAGCATAATTCAGTAACTTCTATGCCCAGCCAAGCTGTCATTCATGAGATTAAGTTTGTGAGTCAAGACAACAAAAAGTCATTTTAAATATACAACAGTTCATGAATTATACAACTTAAGTGTGCTTCCTAAAAGTGGTTGTGTCTCATATACCAAACAATTGAAAAATAAACAAAAATAAAGAACTCGGATAGGGAAGCTATGAAATGACAGGAGAAGAAACACCTGTTTTGCAAGAGAGAGACAGAAACAGAACTCCTAGTGTTCTTTGCTTAGGCCAGAAAGGACCAACAGGAGCTACTTACACAATTAGCGTTCATTTATTGAAAGACAACTAGAACCTGTTCTAAGAACACAGAATGGAAAAAAATAATCTTCCTGAAAAGTTCATTTAGTCCCCTAAAACCATAGTATCTGATTATGAAATTATAACATTCAATTCATGAAACATCCCCCAATGGCAAATGACTGTTTTTATATCTTGTAGTAAACAGACAAGAGCAATGAAATGTGATGCCCTTAGACACCCTGCTGGCTTTACGCTTATATAAAGTCCTCATTTGTGTTCTCTGGCAGCTGTATTTCTTTCTTGAAAGACATGGCTCCTGTCATCTTGACTTAGTTTTTTCCGTCTCTCCTTAAAGTGTGAGTGGTACAAACAAGTGAAAAAGAGGACCAGACTAGAAAGTCATCAAGTGTGAAACTGAACCTTTAGCCAATCACTAAAAATACTGTCTTTGTGGCTCAGCAAAAGTTCCATTAACTTTTATTTCTGGGTACCACAGTAGTTCTTGATTATAACTAGCCTCAGCTGTGGAAGTAATAGAAATGTCTTATGAATCAATTAGCATGTGGGGAAACTGTTGAACTATAAAAAATGTTATAAGCACCTGAGCTTGAGAATGTTTATCTCATCTGTACCTTAAATTATAGAAATTCAACCATCCTTATTTCAGATGGCTTTATTTCTAAGAACTGTTAAAAGCTAAGCATCAGAACAAATGAACGGAAACTCTGCTACTATTTTATTTTTTTACAAAACTAATTCTCCCACGGAATGGCATAAGAAAATCAAAGAGTCAAATCAGAAAGTCAAAAGGGACTCTTTCTTTTTTTAATCTACAAAGACCTTGTTGGTACATTTATGCAATCCGTTTTTAATTCATTCCATGCAGTACTATTTCTCTCTTTGTAATAGCTGATCTTCAATATTGAAAACAATGATCATTATCTTTAATACAGTGTTTCTAAGGTGGAATAAACTATACAGGCAAATCATGTGGGAAAGTGCCTACCAAGCTCTTGGCGCATGGTTTATTGGTTTCTTCTATTTTAAAAAATTTTGTTCAACTTAACATATTCTTGACTAATACTGTGTCTCACACAGCTACTGATCCTTTTTGCAATAGATTGCTCAACACCAACATCTTATACAACCTCAATAAAAATAGACTCACATATCAAGAAAAGGAAGTTCCACTTTAGGGCAACTTACAATTGGACAATGAAAACTTAACTCTTTTTCAATCAGTCATAATTTTCATAAGCAGTGATGTATAATATAAATGTTAATATATAAAAAATGAAACCTGAGTTGGTAGAAATGAAGAATATAAATTAGTTATGATTATGTTAATCTGCTTTTTCTGAGATATGATCCATTCTCCCATATGCCATATGACCCTATTATAGGATACTAGGCACACACACACACACACAAACTATGTAAACAACAATATAAACAACTGTTTTCTCAGGGTGATATAGAATATCTAGCACACTGTTGACCTTCATAAATATTAACTAATAATAATTTACATGTTACCTTACTTAGAAAGTAAATACTACCTCATTTTAGTTTTTCATCTGTGTTTGGGACCATATCCTGAATGCGTAGTTCTAGTTTTTAATTATTTACTTTATGGTGCCAGTTTAATAAATAAGTTAATTACCCAGACTTCCAGTGTCACATCAGAGCAGTGGTGAAAAGGCAAGCTTTCCTATTCAGCAGTCAGTGTAACAAGGGAAATTATACAGGTAGGAATCCTAGGAGAGCAGCCTGTTAAACTGCTATAGCAAATAAGTTTGCTGCTGCTTATTTTTCTCCTGATGTTGACCCCTCCTGTTGGAAAACATGTAGATAAACCTGACGTCCTTCCTTTCCTCGATCCATGGTATTCAGCTTGAAAAAAAAATTAAAAATGTGATCTCATTTTAATGAAAGATTATCGTGCTACATTTCAAATGGCTTTCTATCAGCCTTTAGTAGCCATAGGCTGCTCAGGTATACATTTTATCACAGATGTCTCAAACTGTTTTCCTTTTATTGTAAAAACACATTCATACTGGTGACACATCCCCATGTGCAATTCCTGGTGTGTTAGTTTACCTGAGACCTTCCCTCTCTCAAAAATGTATACTGTAGCCTCAGTGAGTGATCAACTCATTACCAGCACTGCTCCCTGCTGAGGCTGGGGACTTCTTTACTCCCTGCCCTGTCTGGTTTCAGGCTTGTCTGCCAAAAAGAGACACTTAAGGAAGATTCGGAAGACAAGGAGGAAGCCATTATCCTTGGGAGATCTCTAGATGCGGCAGCCTTGGAGACCACTGCACCAGCTCCCACTGTGCAGGCCTAAAGTGGCCAGACATGGCAAGATCCTTGGTTTCACCAGAAGCTCAGTTTTCCCAGACATCCCCGTGTTTTGAACTGAAATCATTGGTGATTGCTTCTTCAAACCCGTATTTACAGAACATCCAGCGCCTGCCATATTTGTACAAACTTTAATTTCTATATTGAATCTTTTATTCCTAGAATAGTTTTAAGGACTGTTTTCCTGTCTGAACTCAGACTGACCAAACCCAGAGAGATTGATATTACAGGGTATAACCTCATTTCTGCCCTGATTTATGAAAAGAAATAAATAATCACAAACTGTAGCACTTCACTCTTAATAAGAATACTTAAGTTACATTGCATGAATGAATATGAACAAGTTATGTATTGTGACACTGGTTAAGAAACCCTTGCTGTATTATTATTATTATTATTGTTAGGTCTGCTCTTCCATTGCTACTTAAATTCCCTGTGTAACAATACCATGGATATATGACTTATTATTCACTTAAGCAATAATAACTCATATATGGGTAATTATCCATGGATATTATATGTAAACATTTAATGATAATACATGAGTAATTATGCATGGGTATTATATATATCCATATTTAATAAAAATATTTAATAATAAGGCTTTAACACAGATACGAATTTACCTGCTGGAGGGACACATAACACACTCCTTAGTTTTTTACTTATTTATGGTAACATTTTGTGAATCCTGAAGTCCTGCACAGTGACCCACTTACTCTCGTCTAGCCAGTTAAGAAAAAATTCCCTTCCTCACCCCCACCCGTCATTACTTCATATTAATTCTTCTGCTTTTGTCAGAAATTTTCTGTATAAAAAATGATTGTTGATTCTCTACCAAGCAGTGGAAAAATAAAGGCTTTGAGTGAAAAAAGCTGTGATTGAATCCACCCTTTACTAGATACTAAATACAAGGTGCACTACTTAAACTTTCTGGCCCTCAATATATGTACATACAAAATAAGAGAGATAATTCCACATGTAAAAGTATATGACAAAGATAAATAATGTAAAGGCTCAACAATGTGTCTACCACATCATAGGGCTTCAACAAATGTTAGTTTACTGGGCAAGGCTGGACTGCTCTAAACCTTAGTTTCCTCAGCTGTGAAAGGAGGCATTAATTATACTAACTCAGGAAGATGTTGTGAGATGAAATGAGGTTACACTTACCACAGAGCCTGAAATAGGAGTAAGTTAATGGTTAATCAACCTGCCGCTGTTCTTGTTAATTCCTGACAAGGGATATGCTTTGTGAGTATCTCAAAGACAACTCTCTCTCTTTTTACCAATCTCAAGGTTATTCAATAAATATTCAATTTCTCAAAATTGCATTGAGTATCTAGAAAATCTTCCCTGGCCCTGGCCCTGACCCTGGAGTAACCCTTGCTGCTCTGCTAAGACCTTAGTGTACATATTGTTGACTTTTTAATTCCAGCTGTGTTAAGGCTTTTTGTTTAATTCACTCAACATCTGTGATCATGACTTTTATGTGTCCACTTGGCTATTTATTCAATCAAACACTAGTTACTGTTGTGAAGGTATTTGTTTTTTTTTTTAGCAATGATTAATATCTACAGTAAATTGATTTTAAATGTAGGAAATTATCCTTGATAATCTAGGTTGGCCTCATTCAAGCCATTGAATGACTTTAAGAGCTAAACTGAGGCTTCCCAGAGAAAGAAGTGATCCCACCTATGAACTGCAGTGTCAGCTTCTGCCTGACAGTTTCTAGACCACTGGCCTTCAGATACAGACTTGCCTAGCCAGGTCCCCAGAATTACAGAAGCCAGTTTCTGGCAATCAATCTCTTTATATAACCTTGCTTCCACTAGAGTTTTCTTGTAGAACTCTAATACAATATCCTAATGCCCATATTAATATAATTTGCCTTCTGTCTCACTAATTGCAATTTGTAGGAATGGTTTTGTCTATTATGACTTTGATGATTAGCTTTGCATAATACGTATCTCAAGACTAATAAAATAATGAAGACCAAGTTATTGCGATCCCTTATTTTACCAATAAATTTGGTTTGTTTCACAAAATGTCACTTGGATTGGTCCTATTTCCCTTCCCACACTCTAATCCCACTACCCCCATTCCAGGCCAAGAAAAAAAAATAGATGAGTTTAAATTGTAGAGTTAGTTATTAGATGCTTAAGAAAATATGTGCTCTAATATTAATAAATATAAGCAATAAAATCAAGTGTTCACAAAACAAACCAAATTATGCGTGGTCTGATAAGGAAAAAGATAAAGCTTCCGATACAGATTAAAAACAAATTTACATTACTTGAATATGTAGACTATTTCATGAAGCTACTTATAGTCATTACTAGAAAAACAGTAATTTATAAAACCACATATTCTGAAAAATTTAAAGATAGGGATAAAAGCCAACAGTGCAATTTTTTAAATTGGTCTCAAAACTCCTTACTTTATGTCTATGCTGCTATAGCACTAACAGGTTGTTATTATTTAATGATGTTAAATGTTAATATAACTAATATTTGTAGATTATTCTACTAGGAACAATCATTATTGAATGTCTACGTAATACATCCTAGGAAATATGAGTTCTTTTATCTTAGGATTCTCATAATAACAACGCTATATCTACAAAGAACAAGGATCTACAGCCTTTAAGGTAGTCCATTTTATTTTGTTTTGCTACTTGTCTTCACATGCCTGACTCTGACATCCTCTTTCTCTTCCTACATCTCATTTATCTTTATATCCATCATTGGGTGCTCTCTCTCTCTCTCCTTTTCTCTGTCTCTCTGTCTCTATCTCTCACTGCTATCTACTGAATGTTTCTCCCTAAAATCCATATGTTGCAACCAAATCCTCATTGTGATGGTATTAGGCAGTGGGGCCTTTGAGAGATGATTATGTCATGAAAACAGAGCCCTCATGAATGGAAATAGGACCCTTCTAAGAGAGACCCCAGATAATTCCCTCACCCCTTCTATCATGTAAGGATACAGTAAAAAGATGGCCATCTATGAACCGGAAAGTAAGTCTTCACCAGACAGTAAATCTGCCAACTCCTGGCTTCGTAGTCTTCAGAACCATAAGAAATAAATTTCTGTTGCTTTTGAGCCACGTGGTCTATGGTATTTTTGGATGGACTAAGACACTCCATTTACATCTTTCTCTTCTGACTTCCATTTCTCTTCTTCCTCCTCTTCTTTTTCTATTATTCTGTAACTGCCCTTTCAAAATGGTGTCGCAAGCATCCTCTTCATCTTTCTCTAAGCAGATGATGAACCCCAGAGTGAAGACTGATTTTATCACAACCAACATTTCTCTCAGCACTCAGGACCATAGCTTGTACGTATACATTTGTTGGTTTTATGTGGAACCATTGCTTTTGTTTAGTTCTACCTAGTTTTGAAACACACTTCCTCTTTCAGGGGAATTCCATATTTCCTTTTTATTAAAGTTGTAAGCACACAAATTTGGCTCACCAACTGGCTACAACTTCAGGATTTTAGACTCCTGGCTACAACTTCAGCGTTTTAGACTCCAGAAGGAATTTGCACACTGAGAGAGTTCAATTCTCTCATTGTGATGGGAAGACACAATAATAAGATACACATTTGGCATCCTAAGTAATCATGACTTGTTTGATTCTGGCTGTGTTCTCTTGACAGAGTTTGGTTCTCCAGACTTTCCATGAATTCTGTGAACTATGCAAGAACTTTCTGATGTACACCTTTTTTGTTCAACTTAACCATTATTGTTTCTGTTGTATGCAATCGAGAACACTGTCTGCCTAGCATATTTTTAGTGTTCCGTTATTTTGTGTGTTGTGTTGTGCTGTTTCATCTGAGGGACGTGGAGCACAGAGGGTGGGCAGGGATGGTGTGAAGTAGTTGAAAGACTTCTTTAGCTTTCGATATCCTGACACAGAGAACTGTATCACATGAATGTTCAATAAATGGTAACAACTCTGTAATTGATTGAGATTCTATGAACCTTCCCAGTGGGTTCTGCTAAAAAGATGATGAAAAACATTACTAATGCCACTTTTCCAGTGGCTCCCTGAGATAGAATGTGTAAGTTACTATTTGTGCTTTTGAAGTAGGAAAAAGTCCTCAACATGGCTGAGAAGGATGTCAACTTAAAAATGAGTGAAAAACCTATGAAGCACTTATAATACTTTGAAGTATATAATAATGACAGGTTCTCATGCTGTTAGTCATTCATTAAAAAGTTATAAGAATAATTTTTTTCCATCATAAACTTAAGTGACTAGGCCATAAAATGTAGAACATACAGAAAATCATAAAATAGAAATAACTTGTAACCACAGGATTTAAAGTATAGAGTTAACATTTTATAAAACCAGTAAAATTTTTCTAAAGACAACAATATTTCTTTGCTATTCTGGTGAATGTTGTTTAAGTTCATAGTTTTTATTTATGCAGAAATTTACTTGATGTCCAAGTATTATTAATCCAGAAGCCAAATTACAACTGTTGGGGATGAGTAGCTATTAGTTAGCCTCCTTTGGTCAGCGCTTAGTGCTCTTGGAAAAGTGAATGGCAAGAAGACAAAGTTTGTGGATATGGAGGAGTGATTTCTGTCTTGGGGCATGAACATATTTCATTGCGGCTGAAGGTCAGTGTACAGGTGAAGCAAAAGGCAGGTGTTACATCACAAATTGCTCCAAAATTTGACTTTTATCCTGAAATTAGGAGAGATCTTTAGAAGCATTCAAAGCAACAGAATGAGTTAATCATATCTTCTTTCCTGAAATCTCATTTATCAGCAACTTGAAAGAAGATTTTGGGGGTAGAGGGTTGAGCAAGACCGCAAGCAAATTACTCCATTATAATAGTCTAGTTGCAATGTTAAGACTATAAACAAAAGCAATGACAGTGCCATGGAGAAAGAAAAAAGGCTACAGAATCACTGAGTGAAGAAAACAAGAAAATTTGCTGATTATTTGGATATGAAGGTATGGAGTGAGGAAGGCCCCCTTACTAAAGCCATGTGTTTGGCTCCCCTGTCCTTAACTGATGAAGCAAAAGGAATCTGCATTAACATTCACTCTAAAATTCACTCTTTAGTCAAATCCCTGAATAATGAGTCTTGGAGGAAAAGGAAAAGGTTAAACTCACATGGTCATCTAACTTATTCTTTCCTGGTAATTTACAGATTCAGTGTTATTCCCATCAAACTACCATTGACATTTTTCACAGAGTTAGAATAAGAATAAACTCTTTTAAATTTCGTATGGAATCAAAGACGACCCTGGATAGCCAAGACAATCCTAAGCAAAAAGAACAAAACTGGAGGCATCACGCTACCTGACTTCAAACTATACTACAAGGCTACAGTAACTAAAACAACATGGTACTGGTACCAAAACAGACAAAGAATTGGCAATAAAGCTCATTTCAGAGTCTTTGTTTTAAGTGGAAATTCATAAAAAGAGAATTAAGAGACGTGAAAAATTGATTGAATTTTGTAAAACAATATATAAGCTAAAATAAAAATTTCATATTATAAAAGAATTACTTCTAGTAATTTAAAAGGGGAAATTTAAAAATCTGATTATTTAATCCCTGGCCAGGTAGAAAAAATGTAAACACACCACACTGGCAGGGTTTAAAATAGCAAACATATTCAACATCTGCTTAATCTCATTTGAAGGAAATTTCTTTGAAAACAATTTTAATGCCTTTTAGATTGTTTCATATTATTGAGGGGCTCAATTTCCACCGTATATAACTGCCTATTTAAAGTGCC
>NW_016107393.1:3878987-3938920 GCF_001604975.1 Cebus imitator | reverse complement strand
TATGGTTTGGATGTTTGTCCACACCAAACCTCATGTTGAAATTTCATCTCCAGTGTTTGAAGTGGGGCCTAGTAGGAGGTATATGAGTGATGTGTGCAGATCCCTTACCAATAAATTAGTGCCCTCCCTAGAGAGTAAATGAGTTCTTACTCTATTCTTTCTAAAAGAGCTCGTTGTTATAAAGAGCCTGGCAACTCCTTTGTATTTTTCTCTTGCTTCCTTTTTTGCCATTGCATCTCTGCACACACCAGCTCCCCTTCACCTTCCACTATGAGTGGAAGCCGCCTGAGGACTTCAGATGTAGATGCCTAGTCTTGAGCTTTTCCAGACATTCTCATTGTGAGCCAAATAAGCCTTTTTGTAAATTTGTAAATTTCCCAGCTTCAAGCATTCTTTTATAGCAACACAAAACATGCTAAGACATCAAAGAAACTCAAAACATAGCTTTTCTAACGTTTTCAAGTAAATCGTACAAATTTTCTTAACTATTGTTAGAGCCACAAATATACACCAGCCTCCCCATAAACTTCTACTTCCTTTGTATTTGTAATTGTAAATGGTTTTGTAATGTTGTTCTAGATCTTCTAAACATAATTGATTTTAACAAAGAGTTGGCAATAAAGCTCATTTCAGAGTCTTTAGCTTTAAGTGGAAATTCATAAAAACAGAACTAAGAGATGTGAAAAACTGATTGAATCTTATAAAACAATATATGAGCTAAAATAAAATTTCATATCGCAAAACAATTACTTCTAGGAATTTAAGAGGGACAATTTAAAAATCCGATTATTTAATTCCTGGCTTGGTGGAACAAATGTGAGCATGCCACAATGATTGTGTTTAAAATAGAAAACATATTCAACATCTGTTTAATCTCAATTGCAGGAGATTTCTTTGAAAGTATTTTTAATGCCTTTTAGATTGCTTCATGTTATTGAGGAGCTCCATTTCCACTATATATAACTGCCTATTTAAAGTGCCTTATAGCTTTACACAGGCATTGAGCTATAGTTTAAAATACAAAAATATCAATAGATATAAAAACTTGGCTTAGTTTTCACTCCATTAAATGGAGTAATACTAGAAAATTTTAGGTTAATAAACAATTTTTAGAAACTACTGGACCTTAAATAGATTCTAAATGAGCAAGAAATAAGATTTGAGAATTTTTTTAAAATGAAAAAACATTCACATTAACAGCTTTGTCATAATCTGAAAGCATTAGAAGAAACTTAGACTACAAACTCAGGCAAAGAGCTCATGTGGCCACCTTCAAGCAAGAGGACGTGGACAAGGACAGGCAAGTGAGAGAAATAAAGGTTGGAGCACAACACCCCAGCAAATTTCTGGTTGCCATATTAAAGAAGGGAAAGACTAGTAGCCAGAAATAAAGCTTCTGCTGCTGCTGCCTCGGGCTCGGTTGCCATTCAGACTGGTCTCAATGAAATGAAATTCTCAAATGGCAAAGAAACATTATCGTAATTCTAAATGGCTTTTTTCCTCCTGTTATCTAGATCTGTAAGATCAGAGCAGGAATCCAGGAACTGCCACAAAGTCAACCTCAGCTGCTACCTAGACAATAATAGACCTTCTTCTACAGTGATGGTGAGGAGGAGGAGGAGGAGGAGAACAGTGATTATAATGGCAACTAATTCTTACTGAGGAATACCATGTGCATGATACCTTGTTTAGCTCCTTTTTATTTCAGTTACTCATAATTATTATCAAATACATGTCAATATTTTATAAACGGGGAATTTCAGTTTAGAAAGAATTACCAAATTGTCTAAACCCATATATCTAGAGAAAAGCAGTTATGATTTGAATATAGGATGAGAAACCCAAGAAATATCACTGAATTCAAGATGTAGTGCCTATTCTGAAGAATCAGTACAAATATGAGGATGAAGAAAACTAAAATTGAGAAACTTTCTAACCCATGTTCTTTAGAAGACATTATGCTTATAAAGTTAAATAAGAAATATGAATAATCTAAAAACTGAAAGGCCTGAATGAAGGTTTTAAAAGAATAAAAAGATGGCTAAGTAAAAGTACAGTGAATGTGATAAACAATAGAAAAAATTAAATTAGCAATATAGAAAGTCAGCTTGAGAATTCTTTCAGTATTTAGAAAAAGAAGTAAAATAATGAGAGATAAGAGACAATGAACATATGAGGGAAATGTAGCATATAAATAATAGAAATTTGAGGAGTAAATAACAGTAGATATGTTGAAAATAATAAATACTTTTTCAGAATAACTATTTGTTTCTTTGGGGCAAAAAAGCTACATATAAGGAAAAGAAATATAGAAATCTGCATTTGTATATTTTAAAGTCATAAATAGGAAAAGGTTTCCTACAAAGAAAGAAAAACCAGTGTAGCATAGCAGGCAGAAGGAGAGAGTTGGAGGTAAAACCATGAAATAAAATCCAGAGGATGAAGGAAATGATTGTGACCCAACAATTCCATTTTATGCTGTTAAATTTGCTGTTATGAGCAAGGATAATTAAAAATTATTCTCATATATGGAATGATTTAGACAATGCCACATATGTGCCCTTCCTGAATAAACAATCTTTCAAATAATTAGTATTATAGACTAAGAATTTAATCAAAGTAGAAAATATAGGAACAGAGAAACAGGGTATTAAAAAAGATAATTAGTGAAAAACAAAAATCAGTGGAACATAAAGAATTTTGATAACTATGATGCATTAACTTTCTCTTAAATAACAAATTTTCACAAGCTTAGTAGCTTAAAACAACACACATTTATCATCTTATAATTTTATGGGTCAGAAATCTGATAGGGTCTCACTGGGTTAATATCAAGGTGTCAGAAAGCCTGTTTTCCATTTAGGGGGCTCTAGGGAAGAATCCATTTCCTTGCCTTTTTGAACTTCCGGAGTCTGTCAACATTCTTTAGCACACAGTCCCCATCTTCCTTCTTCAGAGCCAGCAGTATTGCATTTCTCTGCCCATATTTTCATAATCACATCTCCCTCTAATTCTTCTTTTCTGCTTCCCTCTTTTTTGAGGACCCTTCAACAGGACTGGGCCCATTATTCATTGGATAATGCAGGATAATGTCCTTAACTTCATCACATCTAGGAAGTTTCTTTTGCCATAGAAGGTAGTATAATCACAGGTGCCAGTAATTAGAACATGGACACCACTGGTGATGGTGGGGAGAATTTTATGCTTGTCACATATGCTATTTACATTATATAAGCATTAAATCTATTCTTACACTAGGTAATTGTATCAATTAATATTTTAAGTTTCTCTATGATTTCACTGTTGTTAGTTTTTCTCAAATATTTCCTCTGATTCTAGCCTTAAAAGTTTCTGATCTTAATTTGGCAAGCTGACTTTTGTAAGCTCCTATATTTAGCCTGACACTGACTACAGTATCTTCTTCTGAGTAGGGATGAGAATCAGACAGCCCTATGGGAAGGCATTATATAATATTACACTCCTATGGGAACCTAGAGATAGAAATAAAAAATTCCTATCATTACATTAATTACTCTGCCCTTAGCTGGGTTCTGTGAAAGAAGAGAGAAAAGACTTTGTATACTTTTGGAAGAGTGAAAGAATTTCAGGAGAGCCTAAATTTGCATCTGAAAGGGGTAGATCCAGACTAATACATAAAAAACTAAATATAAGTTACAAGATGATTCTTACATTTTCATTTAGTTTGATTTGGTTTACATTTAACGAATTAAACCATTACTTTTAATAAAGTCTTTAAAGTCATAGAAAAAAATGTATGCATATAAAATGTATTTTATATACATATTTGTTTTTAAGGAAGAAATAAGGTGTCAGCTCAGAGAAGCTGTTACTTTAAAGCAGTTTTTCTTCACATGCTGTTGCTCAAAGGAGGGAACTAAGAGGAATATAAATATAAGTTATGCTTGAATAACCGCTTTGGCTAAAACCCTGAATTCTTTTTAACTGATGAGAGAGAAATAAGATTACAGTAGATATTTCCAGTCTAGTTTTTTAAAAGTAGTTTTAACTTATGCCTATTAAAAGAAATTATTATTTATAACCTAAAACTGTTGATATTTTTGTTGGACATCGATTTGGAAATTCACAGACAAGCCATTCCTTCTAGTCATCTGAAAAGCAAATGGAAGTAAATTGGTGTGAAGAGTTTTAGGCAGGAAAGAGAGCTGTGCTAGCTTGTTCTCTTTCAATGTGGCATATACAGAAAAAAATTGTGACATTATTTCTAAATTGGAAATTTTGATCAGACTATATACCAAAGCGTCTGCATTTTACAGAAGTAGTTACATAGAGAAAATACAGGCAGGGTTTTAAACTATTACATATATTTTAATAAAGTATATAATGAAGTATTAAATTTGAAGCCAGGTTTTAAGCGATGAGGATGAACACCCACGTAGTAGTGCTAGAGGTGGGGGAGAGCCTATCAGTAGAAAATGACTGAATTAATGGGAAAAGTTTCATTTGGAGAAAATAAATCTAAGAAAAATGTAAAGTAAACTTATTCTGTGTTGCCTTCCTGGTTATATATCTCCTAAATAGCCACTTTGGACCCACTCTCCGCATTTCTAAACCCGAGGGCTTACAACTCGTAAATTTCTATACCCTACAATTTCTAGTCCAGGGATCAGCAAACTTTTTCTATATAAGGCCAGAGAGTAAATATTTGGGCTTTTCAGGCCATACAATCTCTGTTGCAAATGTTCAACTTGGGCATTGTAGTACAAAATCAGTTATAAGAAAACTTTATATACAACAATAGGCTGTGGATCTGTTTTAGATTCCAAGCTATGGTTGCCTGTGGGTAAGTGAGTCTGGAGTCCATATTTGATAGACTACTAGTGTTGAGATACAAGAAGGGCTTAGAAGAATACGATTATGTGAGGGCCAGGAGTAAATATTATCATAAATGGTACAAATATACAGCTCCCTTTTAAATTGTAATGGTTAGAACTATGAAAATACTCAGTTATTCCAAATAACTAAAAATCATTCTGCTGAATTGTTTTTTATTAAAAATCCTCTTAAAAATAAACTTGCTTATAAAATAGGAAAGTTGCACATTTTTTAAAAGTTGGTGATTTCACAAGAGAACCAATCTTAGATCAGAGAAATTCTGTTTTAGCTGAGAATAATTATGCGACAGACTGCTCTGTGTTCAAAAAAATCTTTCTAGACACACAGTTAAACTCCATATTCCTGTCTCTCTTGTCATGTAACTGAGTTCTAGCCTATGGAATATGAATGGAAGTAATGCACATCAATTTCATACCTGCTCATTTAAAAGCACCATGTAATTCTCCACTCTTTATTAACCTCCTAGCTGAATGGACAGGAGTCTGAGGTCCTACCGGGCAGAGTTCTTCAATATGAGAGGTTGTGGGGTGAACCAACTGAGTCCCTGACCACACACAGCTTCTCATTGACCAAAACACTGATAGGGACTTTATAAAAATGAGCAATAAATTTTTATTGTGTTAAGCCACTAAGACAGGTTTACTTACTTTAATAAATACGGACAGTTATTGAATTTTTAGGTCTCAGTGAAGATAGTAATCAATACAGTGGATGATTTATAAAATTGTTTCTTAAAAAGTTAAATTTCTTCCAGATCTCAGAAAAAAAGATTAAAAGAAGAAGAGTAAGATAATAGAGAAAAGCACAAGAGAATTAACAAACTAATATACAAATGATAAACATAAAGACAGAACTACAGTGGCAGATCACAATATTCACAGATCCCTGGGCTAAAGGAAGACCTAGTTGCCAGTTCAAAATTCTTACCAAACATCAGGCAAAAGTTTAAATATATTACTATACATTGAAGAGCATGGATTTTTCTAAGAAGAACTTTTTGAAAAAAATGTAGTTATTTTTAATTCCACGAAAACCTGGGGATAATTAAATTACGTGGCCATGAAAGGAAAAAAACTTAGGTGATTATCAAAATCAATATCAGTATTCTCAACTAGAATACTGCATCCCAGAAGGAAACAGAGCATTTTTTGTAGGATACTTAAGCAAAACAGTTAAAACCCATGAAGTTTCTGCTGATCCAATTGTCAGAGCAATGGAAAGATGTTCTCATGTTTGGAGTGACTCAGAAAACATACTCCTCAAAAGCCCACCAAGAAAATTATGCATAAAAAGTTTATCTAGCCAATAGAGAAAATGAAAAATATAAAGATTCTAAGTATAGAAAGACATATTATAATAAACATGGCAATAAGCTTTATGAACAATTAAACTGTGTAATGTGTAAACAATAGCTGTAGACACTGTGATATCATACAGTACAACTGCAGAAACCATGGCAGAGCAAGAACTTGGTGTCTGGGGTCAAGGTTTGTAGTAAGCTGACAGCCTCCAGGTAGTAGTGCCTTCTAGATCTTTCTCAGCATCCAAGTGAAGACCATACACTTCCTGGGTATACCACAGCCAATAACTTAGCACAAGAGAAATACTGTGACTTGTCATTTCTATCCAATGCAGGACCCTTTTAAAAGCAATCTTTGTTTGGGAGCTCCT
Organism: Cebus imitator; assembly: GCF_001604975.1. NCBI lineage: Eukaryota > Metazoa > Chordata > Mammalia > Primates > Cebidae > Cebus > Cebus imitator. Next base: position 3,932,374 of record NW_016107393.1, on the reverse strand, counting down.
GGTGGAGTTGGCCAAAACTTTGTGAGATCTGCATTGCAGTCCGAGGCTCCCTTTGATCATCTTCTTTCACCTTTCAATTCTTTCTTCCTTCACCTTTCCTGCCATAGTTGTCAGATATGCATTATGTTCTGAAGATTCTCTCTGCTTAATCTTATTTTCCTTCCTGTTTATAGATAACTCCCTCTCAACCTCTAACACTCATAAATTCATCTCAGCCTTAGTTTGAGGAATCAACTGACAAAAAAACAATTAAAAATAATTATTTAAAAAATATATTTAACTGGCATAAAATAGGCATACTGACCAATGGAACAGAATAGAGAACTAAACCTACACATATGTGGTCAACTGATTTTTTGATAAGAGTGCCAAAAATACACATTGGGAAAGAAAATTATCTTCAGCAAATAGTTGGGAAAATTAGATATCCACATGCAGAAGAATAAAATTGAACTTCTTTATACCATATACAAAAATTAACCTCAAATAAAGATTTTAACTTAAGATCTGCAACCATAAAACTTCGAGGATAAGACATAAGGGAAAGCTTCTTGGCATTGGTCTCAGCAGTCATTTCATGCATATAACACCAAATGCACGCAACCAAAACACAAATAGATAAGTGGGACTATATCGAACTAAAAAGCTTCCATGTAGCAAAGGAAATAATGAAAAGTGAAAAGTCAGTCTACAAAATGAGATAAAATATTCACAAACCATATATCTGATAAGAGCTTAACTTCCAAAATACATAAGGAACTCCTAAAATGTAATAACAAAAAAGCAAATAACTTGATTTAAAAGTGGGCAAAGAATTTGAATAAACAATGCTATTCAACCTTAAAAAAAGAAAGAAATCCTGTCATTTGCAACCATATGGATGGACCTGGAAGACATTAGGCTAAATGAAATGAGTCAGCCACAGAAGGACGAATTCTTCATGATTCCTCTTATATGAGGTATCAAAAATGGTCAAATGCATGGATGTAAACAATAGAATGGTGGTTCCCACGTAATGAAGGAGGTGCGTTTTGGGGAGTTGCTCAATGCATATAAAGTTACAGTTATACAAGAAAAGTTAGTTCCAGAGATCTGTTATATAACATACTTCATATAGCCAACAATAAGATATTGTGTATTTAAATTTTTAAGAGGGCAGATTTCATGTTCAGTGTTCTTACAAAAAAAATAAAATAAACCCCACAAAGAGACACATGGATATATTTATACTTTCACTGTGATCATGGTAACATGAGTGTATATATATGTCCAAACTCACCAAATTTTATACATCAATTATTGCATTTTTTGTATACCAGTTATACCTCAATAAAGCTGGAAAAAAATAAAGATATCTTGAAGATGATGTGTAAAATTATCATTATTTTTAAACACCCAAATCTGAGGGTTGATTGAGAAGAGGGGGAAAATAAATGCAAACAAAAATCTCTTCCTTTTCATAGGCTTTGGGAAGTAGAATGGATACTTTAATTTTTTTGATTACTTATGAATGGACATCAAAACATATTTCTAGGTAGTAGGACATGACAAGATGGCCGACTAGAAGCAGCTGCAGTTGGAGGGTCCCACCAAAACGAATGAAACAGTGAGTGAATTCTGCATTGGCAACTCAGGCATCCAGTTTTCTCGCTGGGACTGACTAGGTGGTTGGCCTGACCCACAGAGAGTGAGGAAAAGCAGGGTGGTGCAAGGGCCTACCTGGGAGCCACATGGGAAAGGGGAGCTCCCACCTCCAGCCAAGGGAGGTGGTGACTGATTGTGCTACTTGACCTGGGAAACTACGCTTTTTCCATGGATCTGTTCAACATGCGGAACAGGAGACCCCCTAGTGAGCTCATGCCACCAGGGTCATAGGTCCCAAGCACAGAGCTATGCAAACTCTCAGTAGCCATTTGGCTGAAGACTACCTAAACTACCGAGTTCACTGCGGCTGCCTACTGCCTAAGATGACTGAACTCCTGTAGGGATAGGCAGCAGCCATCACTGCAGCTCCAGTCTGTCATTTTTCCCCTGCCAGTGCGCGGAGACTGGGCAATTTCGACACAGGAGGAATTCCCCACAGTACAACACAGCGGCTGTGGCAGATCATGGCCAGACTGCCGCTTTAGACCAGACCCTGACTCATCCCTCCTCACTGGGTGGGGTTCTGCTTGCGAGAATTTCAGCAACTCCAGCAAGGGGTTTATGAACAGTACTCTGATCTCCCTGGGACAGAGCCCTTGAGGGGAGGGGCAGCCACAGTCTGCAGATCAGCAGACTTAGTCTTTCTGCCTGCTGGCTCTAAGGAATCCAGGCAGCCTGGAAGAGCAGAATTTCCCCCAGTGCAGTCCAACACTTTCACCAATGGCCAGCCAGATGATTTTATTATGTGGGTCCTGGATCCTCTGCCTCTTGACTGGGTGAGACCCCCCCCAAAAAAGGGGTACCCAGATGCCTTATATAGAAGTGTTCCCACTGGCATCAGGTCAGTGCCACTTTGAGACAGAGATCCCAGAGGAAGAAGCAAGTTGCCAGCTTTACTCTTCTGCAGCCTCTGCTAGTAACACCTCTACATGCGGAAGGGACAGGGTCTGAGCTGGATCCCCAGCAAACCACAGCAGCCCTATGGAAGATGGTCCTGACTGTTAAAAGAAACAAATAGAAAGCAAAAACAACAACATCAACAAAAAGTCCCCACAAGAACCCCATCCAAAGGTCAGTAGCCTCAAAAATCTAAGTTTGATAAACTCATGAAGATGTGAAAGAATCAATGAAAAAAAATAACTCAAAAAGCCAGAGTACCTCTTCTCTTCCAAATGATTGCGACACCTCTCCAGCAAGAGCACAGAACTGGGCAGAGGCTGAGATGGATGAATTGAAAGAAGGGGGCTTCAGAAGGTGGATAATAACAAACTTCGTTGAGCTACAGGAACATGTTCTAACTCAATGGAAAGAAACTAAGAGCCATGATAAAAACATTGCAGGAGCTGTTAACCAGAATAACCAGGTGACAGAGAAACAATGACCTGATGGAGGTGAAAAACAAACATGAGAACTTCACGATGCAACCACAAGTATCGATAGCTGAATAGACCAAGTGGAGAAAAGAATTTTAGAGCTTGAAGACTATCTTGCTGAATATTTTCTATTCTATTGATATCTGCTTTAATCCCTATTCCTTCAACCTAATGTGCCTAGGCATGTTTATTTTTTCTATGTTCTTGAGTTCTTAGTTTTGGTAGGTATATTTTCATTTTTTTAAATGGCTAATAGAAGCATTTAAGTTATAAATGTTTTTCTAAACACAACTTTGATTAGAAGTTTCAACACATGGTATTGTTTGTAAATATATAATCAGTTTTCTCTTTTGATTAAAAAATTATTTAGCAATTAGTTTTACTATTCACCTGTTTGTTGTTTCTGTGTATGCTACTGGCATTAATTCTAATCTTATTACATTTTGTGTTAGGCTGAGATATCCAAGAACAGAATGCCAAGACAGGATTAATGTACAAAGATTTAGAGGACATGCTTGTGTGAAGGGAAACAGGAAGGAAACTGGGCAAAACTGGGAGAGCTATCATACAGCAATGCAATGCTGACCCTGAGTGAGATAGAGAGGGTGGGAAGTATTGGCGAAGTATCCTAGACTACTACCATGTAATTTAAGGAAGTTTTGACAGCACTGTTGAGGAGTCCTGGAGTCAGTTAGCTGAAAATGTGGTCCTCGATCTCCCAGGCATAAATCTTCCTAAATATAACAACTGTACTCAGCCTTTGTTGTAGAAGGGCTATAATGTGATGTTTCAATGCATGTGTATATCGCGAAATGAACAAATTAAGCTAATTAACGTATCTATCTCATAGGTGAGTTATTTCAAACTTTTTGGTAACATAAGTTATATTTTATTTACAAATGTCTAGAGTATAAACAAAGCAAGAAAGCTTATCAATGTATTCAATACATTTTTATAGCCATGATAATAAACCATGATTACAGGGGAAGGAAAGGGAGGATGAATCAATATCACTTAAAAATATTGAGGCAAAAATTGCAGAAAAGGTTTGCCAAATGGGATCAGAGAAGTCAATTTACAAGAGGTGATATTAAGAACGAACTGAAGAGTAGGATTTTTACCAGCAGAGCGAGGGCATTTGAAACAAGGCAAAGTTAAGTGAGTTGCAGAGGCATAGCACAAAAGACACACCTAGGTAAAATGACCATGCTTCCCAGTTTCCCTGGCCAGTGCTTGCTTATACTTGCTCTCCAGTGTAACTGTTAATACCACCCCTTTCCACTCACAAAGGTATCCTGGGTCCAGGCACAGTGGCCCACAGCCTTTAATCCCAGTACTCGGGAGGCAAAGGCAGGCAGATCATCTGAACTCAGGAGATCTAGACCAACCTGGGCAACAGGGCAAAATTCCGTCTCTACAAAATACACAAAATTTAGCTGGATGTGATGATACATATCTGTATTCCCAGCTATTCAGAAGGCTGAGGCAGGTGTCTCCCTTGAGCCCAGGAGGCAGAGGTTGCATGAGCCTGGACTGCACCACTGCACTCCAGCCTGGGCAACAGAGGTAGACCCTGTGTCAAAAAGATAAAAAAGTATCCTAGGGTCTCCCTGCCTATTTAAGATGCTGAAAGCTGGAAAGAGCATCATTTTTATTCTAACAACTACAACACAAAAAACTGAGAAAAACTACACAATTGTAGTTATTTAAACCACAGAGAGAAGATTACAGGACAACCAAATAGCCTAAAATCTAATCAAAAAGATTCATCTTCAAGGAAAAATGAGACACAAGCCCATCACAAGAACAGAACATGGAAGGAAGAGTTGCTGTTACAAATAGATAAAAAAATTAACTGTAATTGTTAATGAATTATAAAGCTGGTTGTGGGTGGGTATAAAAATACATAATCCATGGAACCATAAACTCATGGGGGATTTGCACCCACTCATAATCTTTTCCATGGAACGCAACTAGTGTTGATGAGAAACTCTGATGCCAGGGAGGGAAAACAATAAATATCTAACTTAGTTTTATGACTTGGAAGAGGGGAGAAGTCACCACTGTAAGAAAGGCTCAAAGCCCTGGCAGAACCATTTCCTGCTGTAAGTTTTAAGCCCTTGAGGAAAGAGCAGCAAGCCCTGTCAACCTCGGGGCACAAAATAAGATCCATTACAGCTGGAGAAAGGGTAAAAGACAAAAAATACTTTTATTTTTAAGGAAACCAAGCTCAACCCTATAACTGGAGGAGTAAGAAACTCCCATACTAGAACTACCAAAAATACAAGATAGGTTTGCCTGTCAGAGAGGTGAGCGGCAGTATGACTGACAAAGCTCCATCCCTAAGACCCAGGACACAAGGCCAGCCTAAGAATGAGGCTGGAGCAGGACAACAGAGAATGTGCTTTCCACTTCTATATTAATTAGAAAGTCACAATTAACAATCTACAAATGTCTATCTCTGTGAGAGCTAAGAGGATTGAGACACCCACTATGAGGTGCAGGCGCAAATGGAAGGCTGAGAGCCAAGGGTGGAGCAGAAACATTCAGCAAAACCCTCTGGCAAGCCAGCTCCCAAGGAAAGCACGAGATACCCCTTCAGGAACTTAAAGTCTGTGATACACTCAAGGAAGCAATAGCAATAACAAAACTCAAACCAGCTAGATATGGAGTAGATTGAGTCAACTGCCCACACTATTGGTCTAGCAAAGAGGCATGCCGATTTTCAGGCACATAAGTTATTTCTCCCTTTCCTTACTGCAGCTACTCATAATGACTGGCATTCAGTAGAAGAAATAGAAGGCTGAAAAACAAGTAAGAAAAAAGAAACCACTGTAAAGAGAAAAAGCAATTAATAGACCCAGACTCAGAAATGGCCTAAACATTGGAACTATTGGAAAGGAAATTTTAAATACCTATTATTAATAAATTATAATTTGTCATGGAAAACATGGTTAACAGCCATGAACAGATGTGGACTTCTACAAAGAAACAAAAACTAGTAAAAAAGAGTCCATATAGAAATGCTATAAATATCTATCAAAAATGAAGGTGAAATAGTTTTTAAGACAAAAGAATAAATACATACAAACATACATATATACATATGTAAAAGAATTTAATATCAGCAGACCTGCACCACAGGAAGTATTTCAAAAAAACAAGCAAACAGAAAAAAAACAAAACAAAACAAGTCTTTAGGCAAAGGAACATGATACTAGACCAAAATTTGAACCTATACACATGCATGCAAATGAAAATCTCTAGGAATAGTTAATATGAAAGTAAATAAAAAAAGACACTTTTTTAATAACTCTAAATCACTTTTCTTTAGACATTTGGTGATACACTAAACTATCATTTAATGCCTAAAAAACACCGATAGCAATGCATTAGGGATTTATATCATATGTAAATATAAAATGGATAACATCAATCAATAACACAAAAGATGAGGGGGAAGAAATGTCAGTATGCTGTTTTGTGAACTGCAATCTAAATGAAGCAGTATGATGCTATTTGAAAATACACTGTTATTAATGATGTGTATTGAAAACCCTGTAGCAACCAATACATTTAAAAAGAGATATATAATAAGCTAATCATGGAATAAAATAGAGTATGTAAATTACTCAATCAAAATTAGACAAAAAAGAGGCTAAAAGGAATAAAAAACAGATGGAACAAATAGAAAACAAATAGCAAGAAAGTAAATTTTAATTTAACTATATATATAATTTATAAATGCATTTATATCAGTCAGGGTTCTCCAGAGGGACAGAACCAATAAAATACACAAGAAAAATAATTTAGTAGGAGGAATTTGCTCATGGTCACAAAGGTGTAGTCCTAGCACAAGCCATCTGCAAGTTGGAAGACCAGAGAGGCAGTAATGTGGCTCCCAGGGAAGCTGGTAGCATGGCTTAATCAAAAGCCTTAGAATCAGGGAAACCTTAGAGCCTCCAGGAGGCTGCTGTTGCAAGTTGCAGAATCCAGAGGCTAAAAGAACCTGGAGTCTTTTGACCAAGGACAGGAGGAGAGAAAGCTATTCTGCTTAGCTGGGAAGAGAAGAAGCCAGAGAATGCTAGGTATCTCCTTTCTTCTGTCTGTTGTCCCCCAACCAATTGGACAATGTCTACCTACATTGAGGGTGAGTCTTCCTGTGTCAGTCCACTGACTCATGGGTCAATCTTCTCGGGAATAATCCTCCAAGACACACACAGAAAAAATTACTCTACCAGCCATCTAGATATTCCTCAATTCAGTCAAGTTGACAGTTCATAATAACCATCACAGCACCAATGAAAAGACAGAGATGGTCAGACTGTCTAACAAGCAACTTTATTTTGTTCAGATGAAAACCCTTTAAATATAAAGACAAGTGTAGATTAAAAATAAAAGGATGGAAAAAGATATACGATACCAACACTAATTAGGAGAAAGCTGAAGTGACTACATTTATACCAGATAAAATAGACTTCAGATCAAGGACTACTTCCAGGAAAAAAAAAAAAAAAAAAAAAAAAAAAAAAAAAAAAAAGAAGGAACATTATAAAGCTGTGGTTCAGTACAAAGGAGACTGAAATAATTTTGGTAAAGTGAGACTATTACATATCTTGACTCCTGTGGCAATTACACAACCATACACATTTGTCAAATATATAGATCTATACACTAAAAAAAGATGAATCTTGTATGTAAATTATACCTTAATGAATCTGATCTTAAAAACGTCATTTTATGTAGAAGTGAAACAAGAACAAATTTACTTTCCCAAATGTCTATTCAATGTTTGCTAGGTAAAATAACACTGTTTGAAGGTACTTCAGCAGTCCCTTGCTATCCGATATCCCTTCTTTTTAAAATATATTATGAATGCATATACATAATGACTTTTTCCTTTAAACGTTTTTATTGACATAAAATTCTACCTTAAATGTTTAATTTAAAAAAATTTTTAAACGTTGTCTCACTCTGTCACCTAGACCGGAGTGCAGTGCTGCAATTGCTGCTCACTGCAACCTTGACCTTGCAGGGCTCATGCAACCCTTCCACCTCAGGCTCCTGAGCAGCTGGAACTACAGGTGCATGGCACATGCCTGGCTAATTTTAGTTTTTAGTTAGTTTGTTTATATTGTAGAGACGGGGTTTCGCCCTGTTGCGTACGCTGATCTCAAACTCCTGAGCTCAAGTGATTCATCTGCCTCAGCTTCCCAAATTGCTGGATTTACAGGTATGTGCCACTGTGTCTGGCAAGGCTCATTTTATTTATTTAAGAATGCTTTTTCTTTTATTCCAAATTACCTTTCTTTTCATACTAATTCTGTATGCAAGAAGGTAAAATAATGAACATAAATGATTCCATTTTCTTCAAAAACTACTTCAAACATTCATATTGAAGTTTGTGATCCTATCCTTGGTCAGGAATATTTATTATTTTTAAATAAGATAAAAATGTTTCCTATGCAACACCTACATACATGAAAGGGAATGTATTATGGGGAAATTGCTCAACTGCATGTCACCGTATGGAAAAATAATTAGAAGTAAAAGAGTATCAGAAATGATACAGGGATTTTGAATTACTTTTTTTTCATATGGTGCATTGATCAATCAATTACCTCACACAATAACCCGTAGTCAGTGTATTATAAAACTCATTACCATGAATTAGAAAGAAGTGAGAAATGTTAGTTTATCCTTTAAGTGCTAATGCCACAATATTTACTATAATTTTAATATGTTGTCTTGTGACTTATTGATCATCCAGTTTTAATTGAAAGAAAGATATCTTAGGTAATGCTGCACATTGAGATAAAGAAGTAAACATTCTTGGAAATAAAGCAAAACACTGTTAAACTTCTTTCCAGAGACTACACTTATTTTGGGTAACAAATCATTAAATGAATTTTAGAGTTAAAGTGCATTTCTAAAAGAATGTATCTGTTCTCATGCCTAGGGCTTCCTACACTGCATATTTTGTTTAATATGGGCTGAAATCTGCTCAAAAGCAGATAAATACATTTAATATTGCCTGGTGAACTAGGCCATCTCTGCTTTATAGTATGCAATACTATAAAGTGTACTGAATTGATCACCATAACTGTTTATAATATTCTTGCTTTGCATGAAAGGGAAGAAAACCTCTCTCTACAAATTTTCATTTATTTTTATTATTTCTTATTATATAGCATTTTAGAAATAATTCAACACCAAATAGGAAGATGGCATTTCTTCACAATTCTGTTATCTCAATAAATCTAACTTTAAATTTTTTTACATTTTTGAAGCCTTAGCAATACATGTACAAAATTTTTTAACACTGTAGTAAACATAGTGACAATACCATTTATGCATCTATTCACTATTCAACAAATATTCATTGAGTGCCAACATCATTTTAAGACCTTAGGATACATTACAAACCAAAACTGTTTGTCTTCATGAAGATTAAACTTTCAGACGTTGAATACAGATAATATAAAAGAAGTACCCAGCAACTTAAGAAGCTGAGGCAGGTGGATCACTTGAAGCGAGGGACCTAGGCAACAGAGGGAGAGCAAGAGTGAGAGCGAGAGCAAGAGTGAGAGAGAGCAAGGGGTGGGAGGGAAGGGAGAAGAAGCAGGGGAGAGGAAGAGAGGGAGGGAAAGGGGGGAGAGGGGCTGAGAGGGGGAGATGGGGGAGGGGGAGATGGGGGAGGGGGAGAAGGGAGAGGGGGCAAGATGTGGGGAGGGGAGAGAGGAAAAGAAGGGGAGAGGGGCAGAGGGGGAGAGGAGGAGAGGGGGAGAGAGAAATAAGTAAAGTATGTTGCCATTAGAAAGTTTTATCACACTATGTGGGTAAAAAATCAGACAAGATGTTGCAGGGGAAAGGCATGCCAGTAGTTTGGGGAAGAGCATTGAAATTTTAAATAGGATAAAAGAGTAGGCCTCCTTGAGATGCTGACACTAGAAACAAAAGAGATGAAGTAGTTAGTCAGGTGGATATCTAGGGAGAAAGGTCTAGACCAGGGTCAGAGCCAGGGTGAGGTCCCTGGGCAGGGACATACCTAGGAGGCCAATGTGGCTGGAATGCAGGGAATAATAAGGAAAGTCATAGGAAATGAAGTGAGGGAGGGAATGGCGGGGGTCAGGACAGGGCATTTAGAGCTTTCCGCTTGGAGTTTATTCTTTTCACTTACAATCATATCAGAAGCATTTCCCATACTGTTACATTCTCTTCTTCATTGGGTATATGGTATGACAGAGAGGAAATAATTTCCCTAGTGGTGGCATTCTGACCAATGGAACATAACCAACCTTCCAGGAAAAAAGAAAACAGAAACAGACACACACCAGATAGACTCTATTTTTGGAATCTGTCTTCTTACTTCACAATTTATTTCCACTTATTTTTTCCTATTCCTGTTACCATATATAGATGCCTAGAAAAAAAATACCCTGCTAATGTTTATATACCTTAAAGTATTAGGGTCTTGATCTTTTATATTTCCACCTTTCATTTTGAATGTGAAAGGATCAATTTTAACAAAAAGGGAAATTGCAAAGAAGAATATCAGACATTGGAACCTTTCCCCATAATGTATAAAGAAAGACCCTGTTTGAGGACCGGCTAGAAAATAAAACACAATAATGGTATGTATGACAGATGAGTCTTTAGTAAATTACTGTGTTTACCCTCCCGTGAATGCATGTTGCCAGAACTGGAATTTGGTGGAAAAGTGACTGTTTAAAACCATACAATTCTGAGGCCCGTATACCTTCCACTATAGCTTTAAGAAAGTATGTTCTCTTCCCAGGAGATAGTGTTAGAAAACTGATATGCCTCACACCAGTGTTTCATCTCTCTTTGCTAGTTATTCTGAGAGCTTTACTCATTTTTTCAAAACTATCGTTAGTATCCTTTGTATATGCAATAAATAGAAACCAGAGCCTGCTCATTACTATGAAATGCTTTCATGATCTCATATTATTTCTTTTTAAATGCAACCAGCTAAAATGTGTTCTTGAAATGTGACAATTAATCAACAGATCCAAAGCAAATTTCCCTTTTTGCTTTCAAGTACTAGTTAATTAGATGATTTACTATTTAAATATTACTCAACATATGTGACTGTTCATCATATTTATTTCCTGTGTCAATATAAATGTAAAAACCTTAGAATAAATAATACATAAAACTGTGCTCATTTCATTTCCTGCTATTTTGCTAGTTTCACATTAGATGCATTCCTACCTGGAAGCATATTAGTCAGTTGAATTATCTCACATCTTTACTATTTATTCCTTATAGAAATATTCATTTCTAAGAATTATAAGGTAAATATTTCAAGATTTTGTTATAATTGATAGCCATATTATATTCAGTCATTCTCTTTTTATTACTATCAGAGCTGTTTAACTTCATATACTATCAGTTTGTAAAACACTTGGTTTCTGTAAGTTCATGATTTCTGTCATTAATACAATTTAGTTAATAGAGTAAATGAAGGTATTAGTTAACACATTAATATATTTCAGTAACCTTAAACAACTATTTATAGGAGGCAGAATAATTTTTAATGACATAAAATGCATATCCTCCTATTTCCCCATTATTGCTTCTAAGCCATTTTCCCCTCATCTCTGGGCATCTCAGTTCCTTGGCATGCCCCTCCAAAGAGCTTTTCCTCTATCACTGTACTACCTTGAAAAATCTCACTTACAAATCTCTCCACTTCCAATCTCCAATTTGTTGCTCTAGCACTTGAATGTTAATAACGCCTTGACTATATCAGGACCTTTAATCCATGCACTTCACTGTTGCTCACCTCCATGTTCCCATGCCCTTTTTATAGACCCAGCTTAGATTCCAGGTCTATAAAAATAAGCACTCTTTTTCCCTCAATACTTTTGCCTCTGTAAATGCAAATGTTCCCTTACTTGGTACCTGTATTCATAAGTCTCAATAGCCAGTCACACATTGTCAAGCAATTATATTGTACCTCTTTAAAAAACTGCATTTCCTTAGTCTCTGAAATGAATACTTCAGACCTGCTTGTTTTTTCTCTGAGTGTCTAACCCTTATCCTTATCCGCATCTCAGTCAATGACTTCCCTTTACATATATAGAGAAAATCAATTCTATCAGATGAGAACTGCGTCCTCTTCCCACAACCAAATTCACCAACCACCCTATGTGTGTACTTCATTTCCTTTGAAATAGAAGAAAATGTCTCTCTTTCTTTCTAGTATGAAACTTCCATGTCTTCTGGATTACCCCTACAACCAGTTTTCTAGGTAGTACCAGCCAGTCATTAAGAATGAAGATAAATTACTTATCCTCTGTGTGCCTTCGTTTTCTCCTGCATAATCTGACGATAATAATAGTACCCCACTTAAACTGAATGAGGAGATAATAAATTAGTAAGTGCAAAGTGATTATATCACTTTGATAAAATCTGGGCATAATAAGTACTTTATAATTGTTAATCATTTAAATTTTTTCTCAAAGTTTTTGTTTATGTAACTTTCCTGGTATCCCCAGAATCAATTTTTTGCTTTCACCAAGATCATATCTGTCAGTATACAAAGATAACTTAAAAATTTTCTTTATACACCAGGTTTGCCTCCAACTATGCCTCACTGTATAGTATATACTCACTGTCCATACCCACTGTCTTGACTTTCTCACTTTCAGTTATATATTCAACCCTCTCTAATTAGGCATTTAAATCCACCACTTAAAGAAATTTATATTTCCAGTTGTTCAGTCCAAAAATTTACATTCTGCCTTTAAATTATATCATAAATATTGTTACTTCTCATTCACCCCATACCATCACCGGAGTTTGAGCCTCTAAAAGCTTGCATGTGATTCTAGCAATAGACTTCTAACAACTTTCCTACTACTTAATGCTTATATATTAACAAAAGTCTTTTTAAAATTATAAATCAATGCGTGCCACCCCATGCCTAAAAATACTACTTTTTAAATTGACAGTGGAATAATATCTAAATTTTTTTTTACCAAGAATCTTGCATAATCTCTAAATCTAGGATCAAACATGGTTGATAATTATCCCATTTTCTTTTAATATTTTTGATGCTTTGTGCATAAAATATATCATTTATACATATAATTTTGGATCCCAGTTTTTAATTTAATGACATATGACAAGAATTACCTATGTCGTTAAAATGCATATTTTGAGCTGGGCATAGTGGCTCATTCCTGTAATCCCAGCACTTTGGAAGGCTGAGACCAGCCTGGCCAACATAATAAAACCCCGTCTCTACTAAAAATACAAAAGCTAGCCAGCATGGTGGGCTCACGCCACTGCACTCCATCCTGGGTGACAAAAGCAAACTTCCATCTCAAAAAAATAATAAAGTAAAATAAAATGCTTACTTATATTTTCAATAGGAGCATAAATTTCATCACATGAATAGAACACAGTTTATATAACTAGTCTTATTTATCCAGAGTGGAACATTTGGTTTTCATGAAGTCAGAACAGAATCTCAGTTTGACTTATTGACAGAAATCTTGTGGCAAATGAGACAGAATACACTTTCCATAAGAATTAGGTAAGAAAGCTGTGATTCAGGAAAGGGCCACACCTAAATGATTGGTTTCCATCCAACTGAAAATTCTGTAAATAAAATAATATTTGTCTACTTTATGCATACCAAGTGTATGTGTAGAGATAAGAAGTTTTTCTGGCCTTTAAAATAACTGCTCCAAAAATTAGTTTTAAAAGAGTAAATTTTAAAAAGTAATAAAGTAATGAGAGAGTTGAGTAGATACATTTTTGAGGCATAACCAATACAAGATCCAAAGATCTTTAGTTAGTATTAGTGATCAGACCGCAGGACCTGCTAACACACTCAAATTGAATTATGTCAAAATTTGGGTGAATTGGAAGAAAAGGATCTACCAAACCTCTATGCTACCCACAGACTTCAAAATATAAAGGTATATGGTTCAATAATATTGACAATAAATAAATAGTTACCTTAGTACCATATTTATCAAGAATTTACTAGTGGTCAGTTTTAATAAACAGTGATACTACACATTTTCTCTAGAAAAGGCATTGTTAGCTTTTGGTAACATGTATGCCTTCCTTATTTGCAATATGTTTTTTAAAAACACAGAGCCTCCCCAGGAAACATATGTATATAAACATAAAATTCTGTGTACAAATTCAGGAGATTCAGAGATGCTCCAATTAATGTCTTATCCTAGCTTTAAAATCATCATGAAGAGTGTTCAAAAGCATTTTCATTGGCAGTATCAGTAAATGTAGCCCATTAGCAAAAGAAGGGTAAAAAAAGAAAAAAATCTATAAAACAATCACAAGATTTGAAAATGCACAGAAATTTATTACAGTGGTAAGTGGCTCTATATATCTCATGTGACAAGTCCATGATTGTTTAACTGGATTTAAACAGAGTATTATGATGGATGTTCAGAGCACATTCCCTGAGTTATCAAGAATGACTAAACCATCTTTGCACTTTGTGTCTCAAAAGGCACTTTAGAAAGGATTCCACCAGGAATGACTTAAAAGTATTAGAAGTTTTAAAAGGAATAAGCCCAACATTTCACCTGAAGAAACCATCTCTTTCCCCAGTCATGCCAGATAAATAAGTTGCTACTGTGGCAATATCAATCTCCTGGCGAATAATTCTAGCACTCTACTCAAGCTTGGAGACTTTTCTTAGTTACTATATCATTTCAACTAATTAACAGGTGTGTTTAAGGAATTAGTTTCTTTTACAATTTTGTAAAAATTGTTTTTGTAATAAATTGATGTAAGTTAAATGAATAAGATAATTAATAATTAAGGAAATCCCATGGCAATAGATTCCTTTAATGTGAGTTTCTGTAAAATTCATCTTCCTTACCACTTTGCATGTACTAGGATGGCTATAACATAGACAATAAATAAGTATTAGTGAGGATGTGGAGAAATTGGAACTCTCATACATTGCTCATGGGAATGTAAAATGGTTCAGTTGCTTTGGAAAACAGTTTGTCAGTTTCTTTTAAAAGTTAAACATGGAGTTAGCATACAAACCAGGAATTCCAATCCAAAGTACATAACCAAGAGAATTGAAAATGTCTGTCCACACGAGAACTTGTGCATAAATGTTCACAGCATTCCAAGCATGTTCATCATAGCTAAAAGGCTGAAGCAGCTCAAATGTACATGCACTGATGAAAGACTAAGTGTTCTATATCTAACAAAAAGTAAAAATGGACATATCGTAAAAAAGAAATATTGATTTATGCTGCAACAAAGATAAACCTTAAAAACATCATGCTAAGTGAAAGAAGCCAGAAACAAAAAGACAAATATGTAATTCCATTTATGTGAAATATCCAGAATAGACAATTCCATATAGACAAGAAAGTACATTCGTGGTTTCTGAGGGCTGGTAGAAGGTGGGAATGGGAAATGACTGCTAATGGGTATGGGGTTTCTTTTTGGAACATTTAAAATATTCTGAAATTAGGTAGAAGTGAGTATAATAGTGAGTAGACTAATTAGTGAGTAGATTAAAAATCACTTAATCTTATACTTTAAAATAGTGAATATTATGCCATGTAAATTATATCTCAATAAAAACATCTTTATCAATTTGTATATTTCATACATAAGTTCTTCAAATGAACCATACCCTTGATGTATTTTTTTCTTATATTATGACCTTTGTAACTGAGCCCAGAGGCTTTCACATAAAGGAGTGTGTCTCTAATAAAGCAAAGTTAGAAAGGGGCCATAATTTTGAGGTCTAGTCATATCAACAAAATGATTATTAGTAATTTTTTAGATTAAATATATGAGAAGAATGAAGAACTAATCATATCAGTGGTTCCTCTCTCTCTCTCTCTCTCTATATATATATATATATACATAGAGAGAGAGAGAGAGAGAGAGAGAGAGAAAAAATATATATATATATATATATATATATATATATATATATATATATATATGTTTGATTACAGACTCATGAGAAATAGTTCTGCTGCAAAGTGAACATCTCCGTTTAGAAGTTGCAAGAGGACATGGGGCACTTTCTTCCGTGCTGTATTTCCTAACTGATATATTCAATTCAAATTAAGTATTTGATCTTTTAGCTACGAAGCAATGCAACCCAGCGTAGGGATGCTGAAAATTGTTAATTATGAAAATTACAGAGGAAAAGAGAAAATATTTAGCAAATACATGAAAGCTATATATGAAGGAAAGTAATAAATCTATGCATAAACTTCTGTGGTTTATGAGAGTATCATATATTTTATCATTAGGCAAAAATCATGAGGTAGCAGAGAATGTACTAATAATCACATATATTTTTCAAAACTATTGAATTGCCTGAGACTGAAAAGGTTACATTTGTTGATTATAACATAATGAGAGTATTTCATTATTTTCCCTCAGGGAAGAATTTTTCAATATTCTACTGAGTATAAAAAATTCCCTCTCTTCCTTCACTGTTTAAATGACCTTGTATCTTTTTATCTAATAAAACAAAACACTCATTGAACAGTTTAAACTGTTGTGTAAACTCTGAGGCTTTTTTTTCTTGGTCCTCAGAGTATGACCCATGTGTAATTTGTAGCCCTGTCATGAAACTATTGGAATTTCCTCTCTTTATTCTCAGTTGACATTTGTAGGCATAGAGAATTCTGGGTAATTGTTTCATTGTTTATTTCATAGACTGTTTTGTTATAATGACATGTTTGGTTACAATGCACAAACGATTTCAACCTTGTCTCATAAAAATTTCCTTTTAGAAGTAAAACATTCTATGAATCATTGCATCCACACAATATTATTGGTTTTATATAAGGTGGTCAACTTGGTTTAGCTCTATATTATGATTTCAGGGCCTTGAGTATGGCAAGCATTGTTCTAATTCCTTATAGAATTCTATAAGGAATTCTATAATCTTATAGAATTATATTTCTATAAGAAATCTTACACATAGGATTCTATAAGGAATTAGAACAATACTTGCCATACTCAAGGCCCTGAAATCACAAATATAGAGTTAATTTTAAATAGTAGGAAGATAAGAATTTATTCAGAGCCCCAATAAAATGTTCAATATTCAGCAATTAAGACATGTAGTCAGACTTTTTTAAGGAAAGAATAGAGTATGTTAAATTAAAAAAAAAAAGTGTCATCACATAGCTGTTTTTGTCAACTCTATATCTGGCTATAGAGGAAAGAATATAAAGAAATGTGTAAATTCATAGATAAAAATGTGTTTTAAAGTGTAGAATGGAGAATTAGTGCAATAGAAAGAGTCTCTGGGAGAAGAACAGGACCATTGAAATATCAGTATATCATAATGTTAGTTTAGACTAATAGATGGAGAATAAAATTGAGGTCACAAAATGATTAGGCTTGGCTCTAGAAAAGACCAGGGACTTGTAATTCTGGAAATAGAAGCTGTGATGGTTATAGACATGGGGCCATTTAAGGTAGGTGATCAGTGTGTAGGAAGCATATGGAGGCAACAAAAATACCTACCACTGAAACATGAATATAGAGATTCCAGTAGTATTTTCTTCAGTTTCTGAAACTATTTTTACCCTGATTATTTTTAGTCATTTCTTTTGTGCCTCCTCTCTTGTTGCATGACTCATCTCCTTTATAAAAATTCCTGCCTTAGGCTAGTTCTAACAGCCCATTTTTCCTTTTCATTATGAGAATGTGACCACAAATCCTTCTGATGTTGATAGAGAAGATGGGGCACTACCAGGTCTCATTGCATTGAATCAATGTAATAACCTATAAAAAAAGATGGCAGTCTTATGTTCATGTGAAACATTTTGTAAGCTACAGTCACAGCTCTTTCAGCCCCTAGCAAGTGAGGGGGTATATTAGTTCAAGATAGCGATGGTATTATTTACATCATCATTACTAAATATTAGGTGACTTCAACTCTTTCTGCAGTTGTATCTTTTTAGGTATGAATCGTTCTATTATCTTTGACTTACGATATTATCATACTAGATATATGATCCTTTGAAAATAAGGATAAACAAGATATTCAAAATGTCCCCCTGTCTGTCACCACTGCAGAAACTATTTCTATAATACAAAATCCCCATCCTTTCCTGGAGCCAAACCTAATCATTTGGTCACCTCAGTCTTATTCTCTATCAGTCCATTAGTCTAAACTAACAGTCCCCTCCAAAAACTCTTTTTAACCAACTAATCATTCATTCTGTACTTTAAAACACTTTTAAAATCTATAATATACACAGTTCTCTATATTTTTTAACCTGACTTAGTTGACAAAAACAATTAAACAGAGATACTTTTAAAACATTGACACACTCTGTTCTTTCCTTGACCAGTATCTTACTATATCTCTTAAAACAAAACAACTTTTAAAATCTCTAAAATAAAATACTAAATTATGTTAGACTTTTAAAAATGACTTAACTTTTCCCATACAAATATATTTAAATCTATCCAAATCTAAAGTTTTTATCTCTTTAATATTTTCAATTTAATCCTCATATTATTTGCTTAATTTGTTCTGTGCTTTGAAGATCTGTGTGTTTGTTTTGAGTGCAGAGTTAGTAAATTCCTCAGATCATTACACATTGTCATCATTGGTCAATTCAAGGCTTCCACCGTATCTATTGCTATTTTTCTTCTTCTTCTCAATGTCTGCCCCCATTCCCCTTAGACACATGGACACCACCCTATTTGTGATACAGCTCTTAAATATGCACATCTTCCTGCAATACTGTTATATGAGAGCACATTTTTGATCTTATGTATAGGATATTTTGCTGATAAAGCTTCTCTGCTTCTGATTTTTCATGCTTAAGATGTTTGAATTTTCACTCTGTGATATTTCCTTCCTTCCTTCCTATAGATGGTTTTTCTATCATCTTCATGGTCCATATTTTACATGTTTTTGATCAATAACAACAGAGGTTGTTTCCAGATTCCTGCCATTCCTAAAAATTATGTTTTTGCCATTCTGACTGGTGTAAAGTGATATATTATTATTATTTTTCCTTTATCTGATTAATAGTAGGGTTGAGTATTCTTTCATATATGTACCTGTTAACCATGGTCTTATCGACCTATATACTACTTGTTTGCCTATTTTCTTCAGTTTTCTATTGATATTACTGTCTTTTTCTTATTGACTTACAAATGTCTTTCTTATTATGCCATCTATCTGTTGATTTTGTTTGTTGTCCATTAGACGGTTGATTTTGATGTAATCAAATCATCCATATATTTTGCCATACAGTTTATATGTTGGGGTTTCATTTTTAAAAGTTTTTTTCTATGCTTAAATTACTAAAATTTTGCTTATACTTTTATTCTTTTTATTTACTAACAAGCTTTTAATCTGTCTACCATCTAATGCTATGGAAATGTGCATGGTTAGTTTTAATTTTCTTCATATACTTATTCTGTTTTTTAAATAACACTCCTAAAAAATCCTTTGCCCTATTACTTTATGGTGCTATGATGAAAGCTAAACTTTGTTCTCATCCATTGATTTGTCTATTCCTGAGTTAATACTATGCTGACATTTATCACTAGAGCTTTGGTTATATTTTAATATAGGTAGAATAAGCCCTTCCTCTCTAACTGCCCCCTACACATTTCGTTTTCTTTTTTAAAGTTGACTTCTCTTCTTCCATATAAATTTGAGCAAGAGTTTGCCAAGTTTCAAAAACTCATTTTTAAAATATGTCTCTTAATGATTATATATAATAGCATATTTCTGGATTTTGATTTTGATTTAAAATTAGGAAGCTATCTCCTGCAACATTTTAAAAATATTATATCACTGTGTTCTGCACTCAAGCATGTCTTTTTGAAGTCTGATGCCAAAATTCTTCCCTTTATGGAGAGTCTCGTTCTCTCTCTAGATACTTTTAAATTTTTATCTTTGTCTTCAATAGCCATGTATTTTACAATAATGTTTTTAGGATTGGGTTTCTTATTCTCTATGCTGTTTCATGCTGAAGCCCTTTCAATCAGAAGTTTTCCAACCTTTATCAATTAGAGAAATTCTTGGACGTCACTTCTTGAAATATTCCCTTTTCTGTGTCTACATACATTTTTTTCTCTCCAAATGGAACTTCTTCTTAAAATTACATTGATATTTCTATTGCTGACTCCAAATATCTCGACTTTTTTTCCTCTCTCTTTATTCTGTCTATGGACATTTTGGGAGAATTTTTTTCTAGCCCACTTTTCAGTATCCTGTTTTATTATTTGCTGTATCTTTTTAGTTATTTATCCAAGGTATTGGTAACTTATTTAAACTAACATTTTCACACCAAGTATGCCTTCTTGGTTCTTATTTATAAACGCTTGTTCTGCCTCAAATTCCAACTGTTCTATCTTAATTCTTTGAGAAGTTTTATTAGTTTTGCTTAGAGTTTTGGCTAGAATTTTCAGAAGCAGTGCTAATGTTGGGTCACCTGGTCACCTGCTATGGGTGGTTTGGATGGCTGCCTTTGTTTTGCAACAGTTATGCTCCTTAGGAGTACAGTTGCTTTTGCCTTTGAACTTGTTTTACTCTGGCTGGTATTGAAAGCAGGAGGCCCAGGTTCTAGCTTGTGCTCCTGAGGGTTAAAGAGTGGGTGGATGCTGACTGTTGGCAGAGAACCCACTAAGCCACAATTTGAATCTGACCGTCCCTCTTTGCACTTTTCTCATCAACTCTCAACCCTAGATTGTAGTCAGATAGTGCTGGGAATGGGTTTGAAGATGTTATGGGGTTTGGAGATGCTACGGGGTTTGGCATCCTCACAGGTCTCTTTTTTCTCTCTCCAACACTTGTCGGGCTCCTGTGTAGCCTGAATACTATCTGCTAGCCCAGTAGCACTGGGTAGTCAGTGCTGTTTTTCTGTCCCTTGAGCTACTGTCTAGAAAGTTCTTAAAGATACAGGTTAAAAGCCCACCCTGGCCAGGTGCAGTAGCTCATACCTGTTATCCCAGCACTTTGGGAGGCCAAGGCTGGTGGATCACGAGGTCAGGAGATTGAGACCACCCTGGCTAACACAGTGTAACCTCATCTCTACTGAAACACACACACACACACACACACAAAACAAAAAAAAAACAAAAAACAAACAAACAAACAAAAAAACATTACCTGGGCGTGGTGGCATGAGCCGTGCCTATGGTCCCAGCTACCTGGGAGGCTAAGGCATGAGAATTGCTTGACCCCAGGAGGCTGTGGTTGCAGTAAGCCGAGATCACGCCAGTGCACTCCAGCCTGGCGACAGAGTGAGACTCCATCTCAAATAAAAGAAAAGAAAAAAGAGAAAAAAAGCCCACCCTATCTTTTTCTTCTACCATGGTACTTTGTTCCTCTATGACATCCATGTTCAAGCACTCCTCTCTTTCTCTGTTTTCTTCCTCTTTAAATCCATTTTATTTTACATCTACTACATCTTCTGAGATGAAAGAAAATAATTCTGGCATTTAAGATAATTTTCATTTTGTTGAATTCTATTCACATTGTTTTCAAATGTTTGATTTCAATATAGTGTCAACTTCCGTTGAATGCTATCTTTAAGCTAGGCCTGTGCTAAGAGTTTTGTACACGTTACATCATCTAATTCCCATAAACACTGTAGGAAATAGATGCTTTCATTATTCTCATTTTATAAAGGAGAGAAATGAAGTCCACACAAGGTACCACACATAGCCAGTAACAGAGCCAAGGTGCAAATTTAAGCTGTCAGATTCCAAAGTCTATTCCTTCCAGTGGATAGTGTAATTTCATGTTTTAGTTTAAGTTTGTTCTGGGCATCTGTGGATAGACTTTATAATATCCAAGAACCTCCAAAAATTGTGTACAAAATTTTTGTGTTTATATGTACAAGTTTTTTTTTTTTAACTACAGATTGAATCCATTGTTATAATTGGATTGTCAAAGGTTTCTGTGAATCTCCATGAGATGAAAACTGACTTTAGGTGAAGTCAAAAGTACACAGGGGCTTTAGCACTTAAGTCAGCCAGTAATGCTAAAATGGCATACTGTGATTTACCTCTGAAAATTTCTGAAATGACCCTCAGGTTGCCTAGACTAGCAACATAGTCTAGGTTTTGGAAGCTCAAAAGCCAATAATTAATATATATTTTTCATTTATCTTTGCTTTTAGAGTCTGGCATTTCTTTTCCTGGGACAGTGGAGGACAACTTACTTTGAAAATGTGATAGGAATTGACAAAAGAGGGGATAAATAAAATATTATCTATCAAGAACCTTGCTTAGTTGTGTTTATTTAGTCCAATGCTTAGACAATGGAAGTTAACTACAAATTGAGGGAAAAAATATGTTTAAGATTCAACTTCTACCTAGTATGAAGACAATACAAGAGAAAGAGCAATATGTTCAGGAGCTTGCTCTGCATGCTCTGAAGCCTGTCTGTCTAGTCATACATCAGCCCCAGGAGGTGTCAATTTGGCTTTCTTGGGTGCTCAGCCTATTCATTCCAGCCAGAATCTGGTAGGTTTTCTGTTGATAGGTTCTAAGCAAGCTGAGTCCTGTTGAAAAACTTCTGACAATTCTTTCCTGTTAATGGAAGATTTTATGATGAGGCTTAGATAAAGATCTCTTTGAGGTGTCACTGGTTCAATGTGTCTCAATTTCAGAGCTGACTAGAGCTCACGGAGCTCCTTTGTACCATGGGTCCCCACAGTTCAATTTCCCCAGGACCCTTTTCCCATGCCCAAGGGAAGTCCAGAACTAAACTAACTTCTGAAAGCAAGTAATTATGCTGGGCAACTAGACCAATCTTTGCTCTTCTGAAATGAGCTCTAAGGCACAATCATAGTCATAGAAAAACACTTAAATGATAGACATGGGGTACTTTTAAAAATATTAAAAGAGGGTAGCATGCATAGTTTCTTTAATGGAAATAGAGTACAGTATGATATTTAAGTAAAATGAAGGGCAATTACTTTACATGTCTATTTCAGAAATTGAGAGTAGAAAATGTCAAAACTTACCACATACTACTTTCAGAATTCTATTATTCATTTAAAGTAATAATGATTTGTAATACTGAAAGAAAAGAAAAGAAGTCTGCCAGCTTCAGCCTTGAGATATTTTGTGTTCCCTAGAAAGTGTTAATTTATTGGTTTTGGTTTCTGGTCCCAAAAGGACCTTAAATAAAACTTTTCTGTGATGTGTTAGCCAGTAGCTTGTAGAAAATCTTTTCTTGCCAAAGGCACAGAATGTGAATCTTGAGTTGTTCCACAAGGAATAACTGACTCTGAAGGTGTCAGGAGTAAAATGACTCCATCTTATAATCTCTCCCAGGGGCAAGGAGCTTCTCACTTCCAGGATAAATTGATGATGAAGTCCATTTTCTAGCTGGCAGCACGATGATCAGCAAAGCTTTCACTCCAGCTTGCTGACAAGGGAAAAGCACCTATCCCATTTGGCAGGTGTATGTTATTTATGAAATGGAAGCCTTTATAACCTGGTATGCACAATGATTCCACTGAAAGTCTTTATGTTATAACCTCAACTGTTTGTAAATTGCACTCACAGAGGGATACCACTCCTCTCTCCCACATACATGAATTTGATTCTTCCTTCTCTTCGCAGTTTCCTGATGTGATACTCTGTCTATTTGATAGTCCCTAAGCATCTCATTCTATCTAAAACCCCAATCTGGTATTCTCATGTGTAAACCATAATGCAGCTTTACATGAAATGTAAAGGGCTTTCACATTTGTTTTCTATATCCATTTAACTCTGAGCAAATACCACCATCTCATTTTACAGCTGAGAACACACAGACGCAAGATAGGAGCTATCTCTACACAATCGGAGTTCTCTACTTTTCTACTGTTTTCCTTGAAACGGAGTTCTCAAACTTAAGGGTGCATAAGATTTATTCAAGTTGTTTTCTAAATGTAACAGGAATTATATTTAATATAATGCCTACTATCACCAGGCACTCTTAAGCACTTCACATGCATCAAGTGAATCTTTCCTCACAACAGCCCTGAGTTAAGAACTATGATTTTCTCATTTCGCAGGGAAGAAAGTGGAGGTACAAATACGTTTTGTTAATTGCTTAAGGTTTAACATTTAGTAAAACCTGGAGCTGTAATTAAAGACAAGGCAGCCTGGTTTCAGAGTCTACCCACTATACTGGTCGCTAAGAAGATTCTTTGTTTCTTCTTCCATAGATTTTTAAAAATCAGTGTCTGAGCTGGAATTCAAATTTTCAAATGTGCTTCCCCAAACCCCCAGGTGGCTCCAGTGCCAGGGTTCTTGGATCACACTTTGAAAAACCTTGGCTTTAGGATTCAAACACATTGTTTAGTCTTCAGTAATAACATATTGCAATAAAAATTATCCAAGGTGGCATTATAAACTAATTGTTTATAAGAAACAGAGCAAAACAGGAAGCTGTGAATTGAAACAGTGCTTGAAGATTGAAAAAGGTAAGAAGTTAATAGAGTTAAAGGAGAAGATTGATGTTAAGAAAAGCCACAGGAGAAAAACAGATACACTCCCCACCCCCAGCCATTTTCCTTGGAGCTGGACTACTCAATACCAAGGCTGAAAATTAAAAGTTAATTTTTTTTCTCAAATGGTTTTGAGAAAAAACAGTGGAAATAATGGCAGAGGGCCTGGGTTAAAATTATTTACTAAACAGTAACAAGTCAAGTTTCTTGTAGAAATTATAGGTGCACTGTCTAATATGGTAACCCCCAGCCATATTATGAAAAGGAATTGAAATTAAATAAAATTTATTTAGTTTCTCGATCACCCTTATCACACTGCAAGCATTCAATAGGCACATATGGCTAGTGGCTACCATAATGAACAGCACACAGATCTAGAGTCTTGCCTTCTTTGCAGCAAGTTCTATTGAACAGCGCTAATCTATAGAACTTCTCCCAACCCTTCTTGTAACTTTTTTACTGTTTGCAACATCATATCTGTTAGAGCACTTAAAGAACATTTAGCATTTGCATTTTGCCTGCCTCAAGAACACTGAAGTCTAACATGTCATTTTACAGTGCTGGTCACTTATCACCATGTCTCAACAAGGACTTGTTATTTTTTCTAGTTACAGGAGTTATGTGGGGTTGGAGGGAGGGTGATTGTGTGTGAATTATAAACCATGGCAGTCTTCCCTCAAATGTGAATGGGCAATTTCCCAGGCAAATATAGGCTAAGGGAGTTCCACATGGACAGGTGTTCCAGGATGTATGCACTATGAGGGCAAGGAATCACATCAATGTCACCAACATGACTTTTTAACATTTTCTGTTTAGTTTGGACATAGCTTTTTACCCTCAAATATTACTGAAAGCAGTAGATAGAAAATTTTTAAGATGTCTTGCTCTGTTGCAAGTCAAGAGTCATTTCACTAGATTCACATATACAACCCATTACCACACAAACTCAAGCATTTACTGAATAAGTCATATGGGTGCTCAATGGGTCTTCAAAGACTCCTGAGCAGTCAGTCCCCTCAGTTCAGATCTCCTTCCTCCAGCAGGCTAGTCAGCTGTTCACAAAGAGTCAGCCTCCCGTGGCTAGACTGCTTTAACCTTCCACTGGGCCCCAGGGCCACAGAATTATTAAAGCAGTGGTCCTGACATTTCTGGATCAGCTTCCTAGGGTCATTTTAGATACTTTTCTAGAGGTGTGGTTCAATAGATAAATATTCACTCCCAGGAGTGAGTTTTCTACGTAATCCAGTTAGCTCTAATATAGTGGATTCTGTTTCCAATGATATAAGCACCAGATAATTGGAATAAACTTTATAAAGAACAACTCTTAGCTATTAGTTAAGACAGTTTAAAATGCCTTTTCTTTCCGTTTCAATTATGAATTATAATACTATACATAAAATTATTAGTTGTGATCAGTCATGCCAAACTTCTCTTTCTCATACTAGATGGAACCCTAAGCAAAATCTCAGAATCCTTGAAATTTAGGACTGAAAGAAAATTTTGAGATTAGCTATTCTAACCTCCTCTTCTACAAATGAGGAACTGTTTCCATGAAGCTGTGCGGTTCTGAGTTCATTTCTGCATTCTGAGTTCTAACTTGATTGCACTGTGGTCTGAGAGACTGTTATGATTTCCGTTCTTTTGCATTTGCTGAGGAGTAATTTATTTCCAATTATGTGGTCAGTTTTAGAGTAGGTGTGATGTGGTGCTGAGAAGAATGTATATTCTGTGGATTTGGGGTGGAGAGTTCTGTAAATGTCTATTAGGTTTGCTTGTTCCAGATCTGAGTTCAGGTCCTGGATATCCTTGTTAATTTTCTGTCTGGTTGATCTGCCTAATATTGACAATGGGGTGTTAAAGTCTCCCACTATGTATCTTAGAAAGGCTAAGAAATTAGTTCTCAAGTTAATTTAGATGAGAATTATAATTACTGACACATAACTCCTAATTTCATATTAACACTATTTTTCCCATTATCATTTTCTGTAGGTGTAAAGAGTTGCACCATCACATAGAATATATAGAAATCTCTTACTGTACATTCCCCACAGAGGGAAGATGTTTGAACTTCAGTTCCACACAAGGCACTATTTAGCAATAGCTAATATATGTGTGGTGCCAAGTAGATGCTAAGCACTGTCCTAAGCACCATGGTTACATGATCTCATTCAGTCTTCTTGACAGCACGATGAGATCCAATTATTATTCCCATTTTACAGATGAGTGAGCTGAATCACAGCAATGTTAAGCAACTTGCCTAAGTATACACATCTAATGCTTGGTAAAATCTCAGTTCAAACTCAGGAAATGCAGTTGCAGACTCCATGTTCTTACTGTGCTTCTTTGCTGTCTAAAAACTCATATCTGGTGCTATTAACTAGAATGGGTAAATACATGCAAATGAGGTTGGAAGAATGTCTGTGTGCCTATAATGCTCAGCTCTAAGGCAAAATTTTAATAATATTTTCTAATGCACACTTGTAGAAACTAAAAGTTGTCATTTTCATGACAGCATTCATTATTGAAGACACTTTATTTTTTTCTAAACTAACCCTTTCACTGATCTTAATGAGTCCAGCAACCAAGTAGGCAGAGCAGTAAAACCTGTTACTTGGTGACGATACTGAGCAGTCATTTCTAACCGGGAGCAGCTGTAGTGGCAGATGAATGTCATTCTCCGCTCTCTGGGGTGCGGCTCTTCAGAACAGTAACAAGTCACATAATCAGAAGGGATTTTCATTTGAAATGGTCTGGGGTTGTTAATCTGGGAAACGCTATTCCTGCTTTCTGGGGATAAATGTTGATGTCACAATGAAAAACAGAAAAAAATATTCTGATAAAAGTGGACTCACTTATTTTGATAGAAGCACAGTGGTTCCTATATGTAAGTCCCCAGGATTGTTACAAAATAAGTTTATTGAGCTAGAGTTTAAGGAAAAGTGATTTCCAGATTGAACACTCACCTAATATATGTCATGTTCATAACGATGATGTAAATACATATAAAATATGGGAATGACAATCTGTCTTCAGAAGATTGTATGATCCTTATTGGTGAGGACTATACATTATGTTTCTTAGCTTTCTGCCTAGTACTCAACACAGCTCTGGGCTTAGGTAGGTGAGAAAGACATATGACTGAAGCAACGGGATCACAGCAAGAGACTCGTTCATGAGGAAGGGTCATCATGGCTCTTCCTTGCTTAATCTTGGCTATTAATGCAGAAAGGAGCTTTGACCCTTTGAGATTAACTCTCGGATCGTTAGCCAGATGTGAACCTCTCTGAATCACAGAGATCTTGCTTAAAATGTCTATCCCACTGGGTAGTGGTAACAATAAATTTAGATACTTACAAAAATTTTTTTATAAGATCAAAAGCTACATATGGGTATAAGTTGTTAATAAGTCCTCCCACAATCTGATAATCAGTATTGAACAAAAATGATTTGATTGATAAAAAATATATCCACTTCTTAACTCCATCATGACTTATGTCTCTGAGCACCTCCTCTCTGCTTATCGTGAGGATTAATTATAGTCAAAATTTCTCCACTCTTCTGTCCCTGCCTTCCCTCTATTTACTCCATGTTCAAATAGACTACTTATAGCTGTATAAGGTATGTATGTTTTTAATCAAAACATTACAGAAAAGAAATCCTATTCAAAGCACTATAGGAGTGACCAAGTGCTTTGAAATTTAGAAATTTAGTGTTCATCATCCAACTTCAGTCACTCCTAACTGTACCAGCAATTGATACCACTCAGAATGTTTAACAGAAGAGCTAAAGAACAATGAAAACATAGATGAAAAAAGTCTCTGGGTAGTGAATTATCATCTACAGACTACTTGTGAAATTTTAATATTCATGCTGATCACCTCGCTAAAAGGCAGATACTAAATGAGCAGAAATGGGGTTGACCCTGAGTTTCTCCACCTCCCAGGTGACATCAAACACTGCGGGTCCGTCATCTACACTTTGAGTTACCAGATCTTAGACTATGATCTCTAACATTTTCAAGAATTTTAATACTTAAATTTTTAATTATTGACATTATTCTGATTATAAATTTTAAACATATGTGGAAGCAAACAATCCTATTCTCACCACCCAAAGACATAACCACAACTAAGCTGGGGCATATAATATATATTTAAGTACCAAATCGCAATTGGGATTCTTCAATCCACATTGCTTTAAAGTTGCCTTTTCAGTAACTTTAAAATTACTCAAGAAATACATATTAATTTTAGAAAATTCATAAAATAAAAATAAAGAGACAAAAAACACTTGTAGTCTTATCACTTAGACACAAAATACAAACAACATTATCATGTTAATCTATTCTCTCCCATATTCCCACACATCCACCCCAATTCCATGGCCACTGTGTATGTGTACCAACATCATGATGACAAGATTGACGAGAAGGCACAGATTCAGTCAGGTAAAGTTGCTTGAACTGAAAGCTATAAAAATATTAGAATGTTAAGTAGCAGAGAGTGGGGGCATGCAGGACTTTGCAAAACCCTCAAAGTGCCCCATGGACATAGAGCCATGACTGATACCAGAGAAAGAAAGAGGACCTTTTCAGGCATGGTTAATCAATTGTGCTGACTGTATATAATCATTACTTATTAAGGCCATAAACTTTATAGCTTGCCTTTTAAAAACAATCTGGCATTTTATTACTAACATAGTTTTTCACCAAAAAATTACTTTTATGAGATAATTTTAAATGTTGCCCTGTATTTCATTTTATACTTTCACCAAAACTTGCTATTTTCCTATTTCTAGACTCTTTGACTATTTTAATTTTCCAAATTTGTAAATAATGCTGTGATGTATATTTTTGTATTATAATAAATCCTTGCATAATATTCTTAATCTGGAGAACCTTTAAAATGGTGTGTATCTTATGTAATACAGTCTTATAGTAAAAAAAAAAAAGTCACAAAAAACAACCTTCTTCTGAGACTTACCATGATATAGCTATTGTTACTCTTCTCTGAGCATCTTTACAAATACTTATATGCGAATGTATATATCTATATATAAATTTATAATAGGGTTTGGGGGGATTTTTTGCAAGAAGAACTATTCCTTCTGTACTTTCTTATTTATTTACCTGGGTCATTTTAATGAGTTTATAGTAATATGGGATTACATGAGGTTTTGTCGATAATCATTAAATGAAAAACGTTTAGGTTGTTTTTGCACTTCTACAAGTAAAATTGCTAGGCCAGAAGGTGTATTCATTTTCCTTTTCATTTTGTCAGATAATAGCCTGCAAACAGGTTTTACCGATTTATACCTCCTTCCTACAATGGTTAAGAGGTTCCATATTCCCATATTCTTATCTACAATGGGTAGTATGTTTCTTTAGAAAATAAAATTTTAAATGTTTAGCAGTTTCAGTTTCTTAGATCTTTGACTTTTCATTTGAGCTCAACTCTGGCCAAAATCTCATGACATCAATAGGCAGTGTTTTATTTATTTTCTATCTATGACTTATTATTATTATTATTTTGCTTTCTCTTTGATCTAATAGTCACAAGTATATTCCTATGTGTTCATGTGTCAAGTAACATTTGGAAGGAAGGAGTGTAACCCAAAATGGTAGAACAGGAGTTTGTGATGATTCTTGAAATCCTCTGTCTCCCTATTCCGAATTCTCTAAAAATTTTTGGTATGCTTGATTTGTCTTAGACTAAATAATATAAGTAAAAACTTTCAATTTTGTGGTATTCCTATCTATTTATCTTTGTGGCTTCTGAAGTTTTGCCTTGTAAATAGCTGAAGCCATATTATCTAATATATATTAACATGATAATTTACATACTGTGTTACAGATTATACTCTTTATAATTTTATTGTTATACTTTTTTTGCATCATTTAACTTTTGTTTTGCTCTTAACCTGGCTTCCTGTTAATGTAGGCTCTCAGTGTTGTGTTTTTGTGTGTTTGTGTTGGTGTTGGTTAGTATTTGCCAGGCATGTCTTTGCTGTATTTTTACTTTCAGATTTTGTTTAAGGATTCTCTATAATAATTAGTTATATATTGGTTTTTATCCAATTTAAGAATTATTTTCTTTTACCAGAGGAGAATTTTTTTTTTTTTTTAATGTCCTGGGCCTCAGATGATACTAGAGGTAGTTCCCCTGGATTCATCCATTTTTTGCTCTGGGATTTTGTTAGAATTGCATACTATAGTTTACTGTATCTAGTGACACTGAAGTTTCTCCTGAGAGGGAAGCATGCTGGGGTTTTCAGGCTATTTTTCCAATTCAAGGTAAATTAATGGTTACATGTTAGAGTGAATGCTTCTGAAATGTTTTCCTGGCTTCAGGCCTTATACGTTTTCCAAAGAACTATAGTTACAGATCAATGCCAAGGTAATGAATCAGGTCATAATTTTATGGAAAAATAAATGAGAACAACTTACTGAAAGGGATGTCCTGTGAGCTCTTTGGGCTGATTGTCAATATGTTCTGGCCTGCCAGAAAGGTCCATACAGGTTTCCCCTTTATCCTTTCCCAAAAGTTCAAGATAATTGTGAAAACTAGCGGCAAGTATGGCAATAAGACATTCTCTCACTAATTCTAATTATTTTAAATGGAGGTGAAACAGTCACATCTTTGCAGTTTTCCAATTGAATCAAGGTCAGTTAGGAAGCTAGAGATCAAGAGGGCAAATTTTCTTGCCTGCTAATAGCTGAATAACCCTTTATTTCCTCATATGAAATGATTATCTTTGACGCTTCTTACTGCCAAGTTACTCTGAATTGGAAATAGAGATGTGAGCTGATTGATAAAAATGTTGATGTAAAAATCAAATTCTTACAAAGCACAAAAAACAGACCTCCACACACCCACATCCACACTTACATACTCACTCCTGTATGGAGGTCAGTTAGAGCCCTCCTATGTCACCAGAAGTTTATATGCAACATTTGAGTTCTTGTGAGCACCAGAGAAATACATTTAGGCAGAACAAGAAGTTCCTTGAACTAGGATTTTGACCTAAGTTCTAGCTGCATTTTTTCCATTAGCATGTCACCATAAAAATATCACTTAAACATTATCAGAAAAATCAGAATGATAGTTCCATGAGGTTCATAAGGTTGTTGATACCATATAGAAAAATTTGAGGAATTTTTCCAAAGAACATGGAGAGAAGTCTAACCAATATGCTTCCAGGTCTCAAAGGCTGCCATCAAAGTGTTGTGTGGGGCTGCAGTCTTACGTGAGGTTAGACTTGGGGAGTATCTATTGCCTTGGTAACATGGTTACTGGCAGCATTCAGTTCCTTATGAGTTGTCATATTGATGGCCTCGGTATCTTTTGTTTTTTCCTTTTTTTTTTTGAGACAGGGTCTCACTGTTTCATCCAGGCTGAAGTGGAGTAGCACAATCATACCTCATTGCAACTGCAACCTGAGCTCAAGCAGTCAACCCACCATAGTCTCCCAAGTAGCTGCGATAATTTTTAATTTTTTTGTAAAAATGGGTTCTGGCTATGTTGCTTAGGTTGGTCTCAAACTCCTGGGCTCAAACAATTCTCACACCTCAGCCTCCCAAAGAGCTGAGATTAGAGAGATGAGTCGCCATGCTTCCGTTTCTTATTTGCTGCAGGTCAGAAACTGCCTTCAATTCTTTGCCAGATGAGCTTTCCCTGCAAGGCCATTTCCTTTCTCTAAGCCAGTAAGGGAGAGACTTTTCTCAGAAAAACAGGCACTACAATCTTTGGTAATGTAATTATGTACTTATAATAATGTGTATCTAATTACCTCTATTACAAAAAAGTCTTAGGTCATGTCGACACACAAAGGAAGATAATCACATGAGGATGGGAATAGTGAGAAACGAGGATCCTGAGAACCATCTTAGAATCTATTTGCCACAAAAAGTAGGGAGCAAATACAAGAAAGCTAATACACAGGTTACTACTGTAAGCATCAATCCTGCTGAGATCTTTTGAGAAAGAGTGCCAAATTGATATGGTTTGGCTGTGCCCCCACCCAAATCTCACCCTGAACATCTTGAATTGTAGACCCCATAATCCCTACATGTCATGGGAGGGTCCTTGTGGTAGGCGATTCGATTTTCAGGGTGGTTCCCCCATGCTGTTCTTGTGATAGTGAGTTCTCATGAGATCTGATAGTTTTATAAGGAACTTTACCCTCTTCACTCTGAACTTCTGTCTCCTGCTGCCATGTGAAGAAGGACATTTTTGCTTCCCCTTCTGCCATGATTATAAGTTTCCTGAGGCCTCTCCAGGCAAGCAGAACTGTGAGCCAATTAAGTGTCTTTCATTTATAAATTACCCAGTCTTGGACAGTTCATTATAGCAGCAGCAGAACTGACTAATACACAAACATATCTTAGAATTGTTCCATTCCAGAAGCAAGAGAGCGTATTGGATCAGTCCGAGATCTCAGGAGAAACAGAAAAAATGGTGTGTGTAACCACACACACACACACACACACACACACACACACACACACACAGAGGAATTTATTAAGAAACTGGCTCATGCAATTGGGGAGACTGGCAACTACACAATCCTCAGGACAAGCTAGTAGGCTACAAATAGGCAGAAGCTGGTACTGTGGTTTTGAAGTAGAATTTATTCTCTGAGAAACTCCATCTGCTTCTCTTATGGCCTTCAACTGATTGAATGAAGTTCACCATATTATTGAAGGTATTGTATTTTACTTAATGTTAACTTGATCTACAAAATACCTTCACAGCCACACCTAGATTAGTGTTTGATTAAATAGCTGGTACTGTAGCCTGCCAAGCTAATACATAAAACTATTAGTTTCGTAGGGCTGCCATAATAAAGTACCACAAACTAGATGTCTTTAAACAAGAGAGATTTATTCTCTCACAGTTCTGGAGCCTAGAAGTCTGAAACCAAGGTGTTGGCAGAACCACATTCTCTCCAGACCCTCTAGAGGAAGATCATTCCTTGCTGTTCCCAGATTCTGGTAGTCCCAGGCATACCACTATGCTGTCATATAACTCAAATCTCTGCCTCTATCTTCACATGGCTGGCTTCTCCTATGTCTGTCCAGTATGGCCTTTTTGTAAAATGATTACATCTGCAAAGACTCTATTTCCAATAAAGTCACATTCACAAGGACCAGGTGGTCAGGACTTCAGCATATCTTTTTGGGGGATGTAATTAAACTCATAACACTGACCTTGATAGGTATATATACACCATTTGTTTCTGCATTGGTTGGGGTTACTCCTAGGACTATTAACACTCTAGCAATTCAGTCTGCTTGGTGAGTTGGCCAAGCACACTGAGGCCAGAAAAAAATAAAAAAAAAAACAAAACTCAGGCAGAGCTTGCTATGAAAGGCCCTTAGCATACATAAGAACAGGGAGCACAGAGGGAATATGGCGATGTGGGTGAGGTGTGGACACTGTTCCCTGCACATGGAAAATACCAACCAGGAGGCCTCAAAAGATTACATTTGCCTAATAATTCATATCATGCCTATAATGAATTCATCTCATCAGTCTCATAGATTCTAAATCAGGGTACCAAGTACCTTATACAAATACTAATGAAACCTAAATATCTAGGGAGGAGACAATCTACTATTTTACAACTATTTTTTTGAAGTAATAGCAGAATTCAATCTTCTTTAATTTTTTTTTTTTTTGGGTGAATTCTTTATCGCCTATTTGACTACACAAAAGTGAAACCAAATATCATACCATAATGGTGATATATGAGACAAGCTTTCTTATTGTGATCAGAATTGTACCTCAGCAGAGCTTCTTTGGATTTTGCCTGTGAACCCGACCTTACACTAGCTGTAGAGAAAGAGTGTTTTGATTCTGTCATTGGGTGATGCAAGAAAATTGACTATGAGGTTCAGACTATAGGTAAGAAGGTTGTAGTGTCCCTGTTACAGAATTTATGTTTATAGATAATCTGGTCCCTGCATTTTCACAGTAAGTAAGGGCTCGTAATGTTATAGCTCCTATGTTGGGCCTACTCTGAGGATTGAGGGAGCCATAATACCTATATTAGTTTGCTAGGTCTGCTGTAACCAAGTACCACAAATTGAGTGGCTTAGACAAGAGAACTTATTGTGATACAATTCTGGAGGCCAGAAGTCCAAGATCAAGGTATTACTAGAGTCATGCTCCCTCTTAAGGCTCTAGTATGTTCTAGACCTCTCTCGCTTAAGTTCTCATAATTCCTTGGTGGTGGCTGCATAACTCTAATCTTCACATGGCATTCTCCCAGAACATGTGTCTGTATTCAAATTTCCCATTTTTATAAGGAAAACAGTCATATTGGATTAGGAGTCTGTCCTACTCCAGTGTGATTTCATCTGAACTAAGTACACCCACAACAACCCTATTTTCAAATAAGGTCACATTCTGAGGTCCTGGGAGTTGTTCAACACATGAATTGGGAGAGATATAATTTAACCGAGTATAATAACTTTGTCCAATTTAAAAAATTTTTCTTTTCCTTTTTTTTGGTCATTATTCTCTTCTGTAACTCCATATATTTGGTGAAATAAACTGGGTTTGTTCTCAAGCTTGTGCCAGGCCTGTGGTGATGCTATACAGGAAGACCTAGAAACTTGGTAATGCTGATTAGGAAACGGAAAAAAAGAAGTCTGCTGGTAGCGAAGAATGAAGAAGGTTGACACAGATACTAAAGCCAGAACAGGTTTTCAGGACTTGTAAATATTCCTGAGAAACCAAGAAAGTCCCAGAGGGAGAAATGACAGGATCCTCTACTAATCAAGCAGGATGGAGACTGGGATGTTATTTCCATTTCAAAACTAAGAGTGAATCCAAAGTCTGAAATATTTATGGATATCTGGTTTTAAACCCCACCTTGCCAGCACCATCTACCTCCTTGGCATAGATTCACATTAATAGACCTCACTGAGATGAGTATACTTCAATCACAACATCAATTACTTATTTAGAATGATAAATACAATTATGAGGTAGATTAGAATACTTGAAATGGCCATTTGATAATACAGTCCCTGAGGTCCATTTCTTGTAGGAAGTCCTTTTATTATTTCCAGTAAAAAAAAAAATACAATTATAGGTAGATTGGACATTGATGCCAGTCTTTCCAATGCATTTTCTTTTCTTGGGCTGAAGGATACTTGTTAAGTGCAGGTCAGAATAAGGCAAGTGAGAATTATCTGACTGGAACACTCAGGTATGTCAAGCTCTGGAGGCTGCTCTGCCCATCTCCATAGATGATACACCCCTTGCCACCCTCCCAGACATAGAACTGGAAAGAACAGAAAAGTGTTTGGTCTTCCGGTTTCTATTTTTCTGGCTGACTTTGTACCCTGTGTACACATACATCCCTATCCAAAAAAAAAAAAAAAAAAGAACAACAACTCTTGTGTTTAGATCTCAGGATACTTAGGCATCTGCATATTCCATTTCTGTACTTCTGAGTTTCCCATGTTCCCAAGCCCTTAAGACACAGAGTCATATGCATTTCTCCTGTTAACTTTCCCTGATGACTGACCACAGCCATAATGTGTAGATTTTGCTACTTTATCTACCAGACATCATCATGTTTCTTACCTCCAAGTTCTGTGGAAGGGAGTCCTCCTTGTGACTTCCACTTTGTGACAAATTACTAGACATTGGAATTCCCCCAATTCTCTGACATAGGTCTAGATTTTCTGGAAAATATCTTATACTGGTGAAAAACGATCTCATGATCTAATCATACCATCTCTCTCATTGTATAATTACTTGGAAAAGGTCTGTGAGATGCTCAAATACACAGTGGTGGACGGCAGAGCTGAAGCAGAGCCTGGCCTTCCAGACCTTCATTCTGATGTCTCCCTCTGCTCCAGGCTGCCTCTGGCTGCTGGTTCCTCCAGGTTTCAATTGCTCCTGCCACATGTGGGAGTGTGCTCACTGATAATGATCTATCCTTTTCACTCCTTTTCCCTCTCACACAGGGAAGAATGTTACAGTGCCAAATCACTGAAATATAAAAACATTTAGAGGGTCCAGGGTTTGGGTTTTTCTTTTTTTTCTCATTTCTTGTCAGGGGAAGAACACACCTCTTTGTCATCAAGACAAAGTAGATTCTTTAAGAGGATTGTTTTCAACAAGGGTGCTCTGTAGTGGATATTGGCCGTGACCTGCTAGAAAATGAATTGAGCCATTCAAACATGTTAGCAGCATAGTACTGAAAATTTATTTTCCCATTCTAATGAAGGATGATGCCTTCTTCAATCATAAACTTGGTCTAGTTTTATTTAAATATTGAAAGTGTCATGAGCATAAGATCTATTGTGCTGGGCTTCTGAAGAGAGAAGAAAACAGTCACTTCCTGGGCTTGATTGGGCCTGATGTGTTATGATATGTAGGATAATTTATCCTTGCTAAGATCCAATTAAGGAGAAACACTCCTCGGAAAGCAGAGGTTTTGATGGGCTAACTGAGGCTTATATGGATTACAAAGATGTCTTCTGGGAAGAAAATTGACTTTGAGATGGTCCATTCCACTTTTTGAGATGGAAAAACAATTTTTCTTAGAAACGTGCTGTTACTGACAAATAGCAGAAGTCAGTTCCTATCTCTGAGTTAATCACAGCAACTACAAGGCTGAATGCTGACCCATCTTTTACTGTTCCACAGGCATAAAATGGGAGAGCAGAATGCTGTTCAGCAGAAAATGGGAGCATACAGGTGCTGGGGCCACATCAGCTGAGTGAGAATTCCGCCTCCTTCCTCTCCTGGCTGTGTGACCTTGACAAGGTGCTTGGCCTCTTGTACCTCAGTTTCCTCATCCAGAAAATAGAAATAATGATAGACAGTGATTATTTTCAGAGCTGGAGTGAGAACTAAATATGTTAATACATGTAATGTAGGAAGAGTCCTGCTGCTGATAAACTGTTAGCAATACAATACTTGTTATCACATGCCATGGTTTTAACCAATTACATTTGATTTAGAGTACAAAGTCTGATATCTTTCAGGATGTCCAGATATAATTCATGTATCTATCTTTAATATTATTGAAGTAACATTAAATTGACTTCAGATTTTTATCTATATCAAATACTGATTTACACTTGCTTAATAGACAGAAAATAAATCTCAGTCCAATAGTTCAGGAGTTAAATCACAGCTCTTCCATTTTAACATCTCAGTAAATAAAGAATTATCTTAATTGTGTCTTATATTCCTAGCTACAGAATGGAACAATAATACTTATCTATAGCTAATATGTTTTGAGCACTTACTATGTATCAGACACTGAGTTAAGCTTTTTGGATGTCATAATTTATTTAATCTTCAAAAACACTATGTGAAAGAATAAGTCCATTGTTGAAGCTCTTACAGTTAATATCAGAACTGAGATTGAAATCCAAAGAACATTCCAGACCTCAAACTCTCAATCACTGCATGTATAATGCATTCATTCATTCCACAAATATTTATTTTTTTGCCTTACGTGCATCTAGGTGGTATGGATATAGCAATGCATAAAATGGAGAAAATAAACAAATGCCTTCTGACAAATTTAACTCTCTAAGGTGACATGTGAATTAATATACAGTGCAGCACTGTCCATTAGAAATATAATGCAGGCCACAGATCTAAGCCACATATGTAATTTCAAAGTTTTTAGTGGCCATATTCTAAAAAAAAATTTTTAAGCTGATAAAATTTTAATAATATATTTTATTTAACCCAAAATATTTCACTTCCACAAGCCAATATGAAAAAATATTAATGAGGTCATTCTATTTATAGATATTAAATTTTCAAAACCCAGCGTGTATTTAACGCAGCACAGCTTAATTCAAACTGGTACATTTTAAGTGCTCAACAGCACACGTGGCTACTGGCTATAGTCTGCCATAGAGCAAACCTGCAGGATAAGAATGAGCCCATGAGAGGAGCTCAGTGAAAGACTCAGTGGAGAAAGGGCTCTGCATGCCAAAGTGACTGGAGCAGAATAAAGAAGAGGAAGAGTGGTCAAGATGAAGTTTGACAGGGAGGTAGGGGCCATATGAGGTAGGACATTGTAGGGCATGATTTAGGCAAGTCACTTGGGAAAAGGTAGGGATTTCTTTGCCCTTTTGTTCTAAAGCACGACTCCCTTTATCTTTCAAAATCTGAGACCTGAATCCAATGAGTGTATAATGAATAACAAAATGACCTGCAAACCTTGTTAGCAAAAAGTTGCTTGTGTTAATGATCTTTGCATCTTGTCTTGTTTACTTTATCAAAGCAAACTAATGCCTCAAGTCAACTGAGGTGTTGGCTGTAATACTAACTTCCAACACAGTGTTCAATGTGGGAGCCAATCGAATTTCTTCTCTGCAAATAGCTTACATGCATAATTAGGTTGGAGAGTTGATATGAAAGGAGACATTTCATCCAGAGTTGGTTTAGTTCATTAAGGTTGCTTTGATTTAAATTCCAAGTGGTGCTTGCCTCTCAAAACAGTTAATTCAAGCTCATATTTGTTGATAGAAATAGAAAAAATAACAGTTAAAATGAAATGAAATCATATTATTCCAAATGTTTTATTTCTTCTCTTCAGTAACCTTAGAATAGGCGTGTGGCACAGCATCACGCAAAGAATGAGTATTTTTTAGTCCAAGAATGGCATAATGCCTGTATTTTTTTTTTTTTCATATTTAGACAGCACATTCAAAGGTGACTCTGAAATGTTATAACCTGAAGAACCTGGAAGCACATGAGTCTGGAAAACCTTTTATCTCTAACAATAAGCCTTAACTAATTGCTATATGCAATTACAGGGACCTCTCCCTAGGCAGACAAGAAGCATTCATTATAAGTTGTAAAAATTTTAAAAGGTCTTTACACCCACTAAACACCTTGTTAAAACTTTGTGTCCTTCTCAATCTACTACTAAGACAATCTTACATTATAAATTTGGAAATACTTCAACATGAAAAACTTTTTATCTTGATAGATAAGTTTAATGATGTTGAGTTATATATCAATGACATTCAAGGAACTATTCTCAAGGAACTAATCTCAATACTGTTTTCTATATTTCCCTGCTTTAACCAGAGCTTGCCTCGTTTCTCCTTTCCTATGACACAGAACAGCAGTCTTTGAATGAAATTGACAGAAGTCTGTGAGTTCAGGTCACTACTAAGTAAGCAGAACTATTGAAAACTAGTTTCTGCAAATTGAAAAGATTCTGTTTCTTATCCTTGTACTCTCTATGGTTGCTTCATTTGTTCCCTCACTCAGTTGATGTGTAACTATCTAGCTTTTTATTTAAGACACTAAGATAACTACCGTATAGGGGTAGGGAAAGTGAAAAAGGAAAAAGCATATTCAAAAAAATATAAGTGACTCCTAATGAGAATGTTGCATACATGACCATAACACAATTTAGAATGGAATGTTCCAAATGTCCTTCAAAGATATATACAAAGCAATATGGTAATTTAGAGAAAAGGGGAACTTCTGGTGAGATTCAGAGATGTTGTTATTGAGGATGGTTCTCAAAAATGTGTAGAATTTCAAAAGATCTTTGAGTGAGTAGGCATTTGAGAGAAGGAATCTGTTCAACAGAATGATCACTTTATTTTGTTTTTAAGTTGTAGTCTCAATAAAAGGACAAGGGTGAGAAGCAAGCAGGCTGGGATCTGGTTCAAGAAAGTTCTGAATGGTAGGCTGAATATAAACCTCATTCCATGGAAATTAGGAAGACTGAAAATGTTTCAGTAAAGAAACATTTTTCTTTAGATTTTTTTCTTTCTTAGTGGAAAAACACTTATGATTGATTGTAAGAGAAATGGACAGAAAACAGAGAGACCAATTGCAAAGTAATTGAAAGCTCAGTGGTAAAGCGGTAGGAGTTGAAGCCTCCAATCTTTGTGACATTATGAAATTTTATTCTCAAAGCCTAGCTCTGTGAGACAAGTAGGGGAAAATAATGATTATGACACAAGTTTCTAATCTGGCCAATGTAAAAAATAGAAGAGTGAGTGAGCTGCTGGTGTGTGGGGAGGATGACTTGGGTGGAACAAATAAAATCTAGCTATCTATTATTCTCCCTAGATTGTGGGATTGAAAGACAAGCTATAGTGAGAAGAGGGGCCAGGAGGAGGGGTAGAGACAGATACTCTGGAGATAAGAGAAGCAGATCCACTGAGATTCATGACATTCAGACTCCTCCTCTCTAGGTAAGACCAGGTCTCTTCTAACAAAGCCCAGGCAGGCCAATTGCAGATTGTAGCTATTGGTTTTCTTCTTCCCCTTATTACAAAATGAAATCTTAGTTGCATTGTTTCATAAAAAATATAATGTATAAACTATTGTATGTGGGAGACAGGGTGCTGAAATGTCTGACCTCAATTTTCTTTTAAGAAAAGAGTTTTCTATGTAACTAGTTTTTTTGTATCTAGAAGGACGTTTTGTTTGTTCATCCACAGAATAGTCAGTGAACCTACTCCAGAAGAGTGAAAGACCCTAACTTTCTAAAAGAGATTTTTGAGATTGTCCTACTGTTTTATCCACTTCTGTCAAAAAATTACTTTCAGCCACCTTTTCTCGGTCTAAGATCTAACCATTCTTCTGAGTTATGGCTAAACACACTTCCTCATTCATGAAGCTTGTTGTAGTCTGTTCTTTATATCCCTTTAGCAATGTATTTATAGCCACTATTGACACTTATCTAGTGATGTGTAAGTCTTTCTACTAGTTCTAATATCTTTGAGAACATTGACCGTTACTCATGTTCCCAATCTGCAAGCACTTTGCATATAGAGGTTGATAAACGATTAGGGAATAAATGTATGTGTAACAACCTAGTTTACTCAGAACATCCTATATGCCAGGAGTGTTCTTAATACTTTGCGCTTGCTAATTCATTAATCTTTGCCATAATCCTATGATATAGGGACTTTTATTTTGCCTAAAGCAATGTGAGGGTTAGTATTGGTTATGTAAGCAGCAGAGGTAGAATATGAACCTAGGAAGCCTGGCACCATAGCCTGTGATCTTAACTATGTATATTACATATTGTTGGTACTGTAGTTCATGTCCTGGTTTGTTTGCCATGTGCAGTGAGCAGAAGAATGGGGCAAAATAAAATTTGGAGCACTGACTTTGAAATCATGAGTATATGATTTCATACAAGTCATAAATTAATTTCTTGGGTTCCTCATATAAAAATGGATTAATAGAAGTATTTATGAAATCCTGGTGTCAAATAAATGAGGCAATTCACATAAAAATGCACATAATAAAAACAAATCTTCATGATAA
This sequence comes from Cebus imitator, assembly GCF_001604975.1. NCBI lineage: Eukaryota > Metazoa > Chordata > Mammalia > Primates > Cebidae > Cebus > Cebus imitator. Next base: position 3,890,575 of record NW_016107393.1, on the reverse strand, counting down.
CGCAAAGTGTGCCAAAAGTGTTTAACTCACATCTTCTCCCTTGAGAACACACCACCACATTCCATCAGGGAGTGAGAACTTAGCATCTATCCTTCTGTATTCAATGCTATACAACACAATTTTTCACAAGAGAAATTATTTCTAGTCAGTATGAGGCTATCCAATAACAGTTGTAAAAATACAGAAAATAGCATTCATGCCCGTTAGTAAGAATGATCAACAGGCCAAAAAAAAAAAAATTAAGGGCCTTATTTTGTAACTAAAAATGAATCTCTCAAATGTTAAGTTGGAGGCATTTCTTATTGTCTATGGTGTGTGTGTGGGGGGTGATAATTCAGCTAATAATGTGTAAAATACACCACACAGAGTATATTTTACTCTGTGTGGTGGCACATTGATGCATTTTTCTTTTTAACCAACCTATCATGTTATATGTGGTCTATGGCACTCAGAGTACATAGTTAAGCAAACACATGGGTAGCAAAGAAAGCTCATTGTTAAGAGATTGTTTTATTTATTTAAAAAAACTTTTTATCATTCTTTGAAAAGTTTCTAACAAAATGGTATTCAAAAAAATTTTCTGACAAAATGGTATTCAATCTAGAAATTACAGTGTGAAACAAAAGATGCTAACTCTACTGAAGGAGAAGAGATAAAAGAGGTTGGAGAAGAAATCCATGCTTTAACGCTCATTCTCCAGGTAAAATAATGCACCTAATGTCAAGAGAAAATAATCATTCTATCGTACTGGCTCTTTGTGCATAGAATTTAAGGACAGGAACTACTCTTATCCTTGAGGGAAAAAAAAGTAAGTACCTGATTTAAAATATCCACTTATGTGCTTACAAGAACATAATGTATAACCTGTTAGCAAGCTTTTGCATAGCAAATGAACAATTTGAGATTCAGAATTTATCTGCAGGTCTCAGATTTATAGTAGTTTAATTTTTTCTTCACTTCTTTGAATTATTGACATGGGAACAATTTTTAATACTATTTGGTGAGCCTGTTACTTTTAGCAATAGCATTTGCAGTGCATGTCTTGAATTTGAATGTGTATATATGACAGCTACAACAAAATGGCCTATGAGATATTATTAGTTTCTTTAGACAAACTCTGCTAGAATATGACATTTTAAAATTTTACAGTATAAGCTTTCAAAATATTAATTGAATCTCAATAGGAAACGATGGAGCATATAAGAAGCCCAGTTTACTGCTTTGAATTGTTCTCTTAATAAATCTCACTATGCTAAAATGACTCTCATATTTTGCCTGCATTAAAATCATTTTAAAAGCTAATTGGTTTAGCTTATTGTAATCCTGCCTGATAATATTTCTTCTGCTTTTCAAGCAAAGAATAAGGTATCATTAAATTATTGGTGCATGGGGAAGTAATGTATTACAAATGTTAGTGAGTACAGGATATAAAATGGACTTGAGAAAAATAAATACACTTTGTTCAAGAGACTCACTGCAGGTTTCATTGGACTATTTAAACATATTCAGATAGGTTTCTATTTGATGGGCAAGAATTGCTTGGTAACCCATTCTATTTATTTTTATCATATGAAGTTTACTAATTGAAAAATATATTGAAAATACATTAAAAGCATTAGAGGGCATATCTTGGAAAATTCACCTAATTCTACTTTGGAATTAAAATGAGATGTATTATTGTTTTGAACATTTAAAATATAAGGTATATCAAAATTTAATTTTTTTCGTTGAACCTGAAATTAAAGAAATAAAATGATTAGGTTTACATGACTTTGATGCATTTTTTGAAATTAGAATTTCCACAACCATAAAATGAAACTGTTTTTAAAAATGAATAAGTATATAAGATAAAATGTAAATAAGTATGTAATAAATACGTAAACATACATGTGTGTAACTGTGTACTTTCCACAGATGATTTTTAATAACTTAAAACATGCTATTTTACTAAATTAAGAATGTTTTAATTCAGTAGATATATCAAATTAGCTACATGTTTTCCTTCCATGCAAATGTTTTTTAAAAAAATCAATAGCCAGTTTTTTTTTTTTTTTTCCAGACTGAGGTGAATTGAATGAATTAACGAATTCTGAGAAAGAGGGTAGTTCATAAAGTCATAACCCAAAAGTCTAAAGTTTCCCTAGCATCTAGCTTACTCTTGTGTGTGCGATTGTGCACGTCATTTTAACAGTTTTAGCAATCGCTTCTCGCTGACTTAGCCTGATATTTCACCACAATACCCAACTGTAGGTTGGAGGGCTGGTGCCTTGTGAACTGTGGACAGAGTCCCAATCAGCTGAGCACACACAGTGTGTAAATATATCAGAATAGATCATGGATGCAATGATAGATGCTTCTGCGGTGAGGAAAATCCAAGAAGCTGTCATTTTTGCTTGACAAAAGAAAGGGATGGAAAGCAAGACCAACTGCCCTGAGCGAGGAAGACAAGTAGTCCAGCTGGAGAAGGGAGGGAGTGGTAATGATCTTGGGGGCAGTTAATGGCTGTCTGCTCTATGGCATCCTCGTACGTAAATATAAACTATTTACCAGCTGAAAATGCTTCAGAAGGCAAAGGAATAGAAGTCACCATTATTTTTCCTCTTATCTTACATCAGTTAATTTGGCAATTTGGATAAAATGAATATTTAATTTTGAAAGCTTATGGAAGACCATCCTCTAACTAACATCATCTGCTATAAGAAAATAATTGTATGTACAAGTGCTATACTTTGGTTGGTTGGTTGGTTGTCAGGCTGTAGAATTTATGAGTTGGGTTTAATGAAATTAAGTGGATGTTGAGATTGAAGAAACTAGACATCTTGTTACATGAAGATTTCAGAGCTAATTTATTTGTTACAAATATCACAGTCAATGCCTCAATCAATTGGGGAAGATGTCCAAAAAGCTGAAACATAAACATGTGAAATATATCCATGATATGGTAAACTTTAAGGGAGTCAACCATTTAAGTTGATAAAACAGGAAGGATTATAGAAGCCAAATCAGCTTAAGGCAAAAGTTCAAGTACCAATTAAGATAGGGCCTAATAGAACCCATTTCTCAGCTACTAAGTGACTCTGTAGACAGTGAAAGTCTATTCATTACAGAGATTTATTCATGATTTTAACTATACTTAAAGTACAATTTTAAGTATTTTCAGATTTCAGATGAACAGATGCGTAAGAGGTTAAGGGGAGAAGATTACTGTCATTGAAATGTGTATATAATCGAGTAGTCCAGGCCTTTATTTTTTTCCCAGATTTTTAGTTTTCCTTCTGCTTTAAAATTCAGTGCTTTTTGTCGATAAAAATTATATGTGGGTAATTATAAATGTAGTCTTTTTTTGTTTATTTACCCTAATGAATGGAAGCAGTGATATCAATGTAAGCAGATAAAAGCAATTTAAAAATACTTATCTTTGATATGTTATATTTGGAAAATTTGCCTAATTGTTGTATACATGTACTGTATAACTATACCAAAAATGTTTTATTATAAATTATGTCTCTATCTCTATGTTTATTACTAGCTGATCATGAAAAATTATAAAAAAAAATAATTGAAAATAACGTTGATTCTGACACTTAAATCTTGAACTGGAACCAAATATGCCAACTTTTAACATAATTCCTTGCATTATTAGAACGATGATCTTGGTCAAAGCATTTCCTTCACTGAGTCTCAGTTCCTCATTTACGAAAATGAAGTGAAGAATGTTTCTCTCATTGATCTTGCCATAGAGAACAAATGAAATAAAGTGTGTTACTCTACTTTGATAAATGCACAAATCAAAACTTGAGGCCACAAATAAGCATGATCTCCATTTTAAATAAAATCCTAGAATGGAATCGAAAAATGAGTAGAGTTTACTAGGAAAGAATAAAATATATCTAACCCTATTTCTTTGGTTCATGGAATTCTTAATTGTTTGGTCAGGAAAATCAGGAAGGACTATTGTGTCTAAATTTTAAGACCTTTGACAAAATCTGTTTTGATCATTTTGCAAACAAGTTTTGTAAATATAAAGTGAATTGAAGAAAAAAGAGATATAACTAAAATTCTCAGTGCTTGGCATTAACATATATTATCTTGTTTAGTACTCCCAAACTTATGATCAGCCTCTGAGGGTCAGTAGAACACGGGTGGGTGAAGTACATGCTCTAGAACTACAGTACCTGCTTTAAATCCCAGGTCCCTCACCTTCAAGCCATGTGACCTCAGCCAAGTTATCTAACTGCAGTGCACCTCACTTTCTCACGAGAGGCACATTGTGGTTATAAACAAAATAATTTACAGCTTAATAGAGTTATCATGAAAATTAAGTAAGTAAATACCTATAAAGCCCTTAAAATACTGCCTGGCACATAGTTAGCAGATAATAAATAATATTTTCTAACTGCTTTTAAGCAATTATTAAATGTTAACTCAGAACACTGCAGTTCATTAAGTGATTTGCCCAAACTCTCGTGAAATTAAGAAATGGAGTAATGAGTCAGGTCTGTGTGAATCAGACCCATCTCCCTTTACGGCTTCAACACTTTATTCCTTAAACACCTCCATACCAAACTGTATAGACTACTGGGCTCTGCCGAAAGGATCGGGTGACATATTGGTCTAATATCACAGCACTGCAAACAGCTAAGAATGCAAGATTAGATATTCCCTGTACTTAAAATTCAGGATCACCTGTACTTACAATTCAGGATCACCACCAGTGGAAACTTCTCTCTAGTCATGTTTTTATGCAGTTCTGGCTTTCTGCCATATTCTGCCAATTAATATCTCTTGCTCCTATTTCTTTCTCTCTCTTCTCTAATCTCACTGTTCCTCCTCTCTTCTATGATTTCCATCTCCTTTACATGCCTGATATCTTCTTGGGCAGCATGGTTTTGATTCCATTTTGCTTATTTTTTTTTCCCCTAGGCTACATCTTCAAGACCTCATCTGCCACCTTCACATTGCATGTTAACATTTTCTATTATGCAAACACACACACACAAGTTTCTTACATAGGATAAACTTGAGTTTCAACAGTTAAGACAGTATCTTTCCAGCTATTAATTTGACCAATTTGCCTCCCTGTTTTAAAAATCTGGCATATTTTCCCATTGCCTCTAGGATAAGCTCCTTCATTTGACATTAAAGACCCCATTTAATCTCTTCCTTAGGTAGTTTTCTAGTGTAAGCTTCATTATAAGAAAGAAAAGTGAAAAATAAAGATTACAGAATTTTTTAAAAACACGCATAATGTCCACCACATAATAAGCTGCATTACACTTTTGATGTCTGTCTTTATGTCCTATCTATATAACTACCTAAAATTTATTGTATAAAAATTTGAAATCTACTTTATATTCTTTCTTAAAACCTGTTTTTAAGAAATAAACAGTAAATTGTTCTCTAATATTATTAAATACTAATATATAATATCATTCTTAATGGCTGAAGAGAATGATAATATAGAGCGCTAATTTTATCAATTCTGTGACCCCTATTTATATCTTTCCAACTTGACACTATAAGCATGAATATTATAAGCTTACTTGTAGTCAAATTGTTGCATATCTCTTCATAAATATTAGTATAAATTTACAAATGCAGAATTGGCAGCTTAGTATATATGTATAAAAACTGTGTTTCATTCAAACCCTGGGTAGGGCTGTATGTTATAAAATTGTACATATGTGCCAATGCTTTATTGAAAATTATATCTTACAGCTGTACCCAATGTTACATAACTCTTAGCACATTAGGATATGTATTCCTATATATTTAAACATTTCATTCTCAGTAGGTGAAATATGTTATTCTTATATATAAAACACTTAGGATATTCAATAATTGTATTTTACGAGAACAACATCTGAAACTAAAAGCTAATTTTGTTAAGTCTGACAGTCTCAGAAGCAATGAGAATTCTTATATATCCATTTATGTGTGATTAAGTTAAAAAAAGAATTTAATAGCTTATTTACATGAGATTAAATTTAGAAAGAACAAATATTAAGAAACACATAAAGTTCTCATCAGTAATCATAATCAAATGGGCTCGTTATTGCCATTAACTATAAATTAAGAGTGGGTGATGGTTGCATAATCATTGATGCTTGCTCGTTCATTGTCTGGAGTTATAACTTGGAAATAATATTCTGTTGATCCTTGTAAAGCCAGGGTTTTATAAGACAAAAGCATATTATATGGCTAGATAGAAGATAACACAGTGGGCCCTGCACATGATCGTCATTCTGACCTCTCTAGGATGCTTGGAGTCCTGGGACTGATGGATGGGAGCGGGTGATCCACAGTCCACTGTGGCCTGCTTCCTCTCAGCGTGGAAGTTCTGAAAGGGCGTATCTGAGAGAGTTGGCATGTTGGGTGTTGTGACTGTGACAGGCCTGTTAGGATGTTTAGAACAATTAGGAATGTCTGTCAGTGTGTCTGGACCAGTCCTTCTTTGGAGTCATTGATGTTCAGAGAAACCTGCAAGTCCCTGTGGTTGGTATTCCATGTTCAGGAGTCCCAGAACAAGCTCTAAGAACCTTCAGAGTGCTCAGGATGTCTAGGCCTTCAAACTAGAACTCTCCAGGAAGTTAGAATGTTGCCCATGTCTTTGTTTTGCTTCGAAACCTCTGCAGAGGTCTATATGAAGACAGATTCCTCCAGTTGGGAATATAAAGCATATGCAAAGAAGGATGCTAGAAGTGGGACTTTTATTCCCTTTAATGTTCCTAGTATGTGCCTCTGAAGGGGACAGGGAGTGAGGCTCCATCCAGGGCACAGCCAAGGCTCCTGAAAATGCTATAGAAAAAAGTTCTCTTAATGTTTTAGTTATACTGCCAATATAGCACTAACATATTGTATTTCGATAGGCTTTAGTCTCTTTACTATGGCTTAGAATAATTTTCATTATACGGTGCCAGGATGGGTTTTCCAGAAATCAACTCTGAAATGAGAATTTTAATCTGAAATAAGAATAAGAAATAGACTCTGAAATAAGTTTATTTGGCCAATAAAGGAAGCACTGATTAAAAGACTGCAAATGAGACGTAAAGTCAGCCAATGGGGTATCTTATTACAGTAGTTACTACTGAAGGTAATTGAAGATTATTCCACTGAGGAAAAATCCGGTAGCTGTTGTAAAGCCTGTACTGCAGAATTGTCCCACTCGAGGGGCAAGGGAGCTGGAGTAGTTCTTAACCAACTCTCAGCAGTCTTTGGTTGAAGACTTCTGTCGGGGTAAGTGGGCAAAGTGTGTTAATTCTCAGCACTTCTAGCCAGTTTCAAAGGCAAGTAAAGTGGCTTCAGTGCTATTTGTCTGTTAAAGTCCTCAGGCTAAAAAAGAGAAACTGTGATGTTTGGAATTTGGATCTGCATATACTAAAAAGATAAAGGCAAGGCTCTCACAATATCTGCCACAGATCTCCTTCTACTTACCTAGCCTCACCTCCTTCTTATGTCACATGCTCTAGGAATTCTTACCAGCTTGCTGTTTCTTTCACTATACAAGGTATTTATTGAATACATACTGTGTTCTAAGTACTTCATCAGGTACTCAAAATGCAAGCACAAACAAGATAGAAAGGGCCCCCACTTTCATAGACACAATGTTCATTCTTTCGGAAACACACTTTCCATTGCCTGCTATCTTAGTCTGTTCAGGCTGCTATGACAAAATATCATAGGCTGGGTGGCTTATAAACAACAGACATTTATTTCTCATGGTCCTGGAGCCTGGGAAGTTAAAAATAAAGGCACCTTCATATTTGTGGTCTGGTGAGGGCCCACTTCCTAAACAGCTGTCTCATCAGTGTAACACTACATGGCAGAAAAGGCAAGGCAGCTCTCTGACGACTGTTATATAAGAGCACTAATTTCATTCATATCTGTGCTTGTATGACCTAATCACCTCCCAAAGGCCCCATCTCGTAATTCCAACACACTGATGATTAGGTTTCACTAATTTTGCTGAGATGGGGAGTTACAAACGTTCAGACCATAGCATCCATCTAATACACTTGTTCACAAATGACTCTTTGTCTTTACGCCTCACAAAAAGTAGAGCCTGATGAAGGCAGAAACCATTCCTGCCTCATTCACTGTTGGAGTCTCAGCCCCTGGCAAAGAGTTTGGCATAGAGCATGTGTACAATACATTTCAGTTGACTGTGGTACTATAGGTCATCATAAATGTGAAAGTTGGCTTGGTTAGAGTAGGAGTTCCTTGAGAGCACTCGTGCCTTATTCAGCTTGTATACCTGGCACTTAACATGTCTTTGGCACATTATATATATGCAATATTTTTAATAGAGTTAAATTCAGTTTAATCAAATTGAATTATTGTTTAGAATACACTGATCCATATATACTGATAAATTGAAATCATTTTTCATAAATTATTGTTGAAAGAATTAGAAATATTACATATGGAAAAGACAAAACTCAGAGAAGACATAGCACTTGTCCTCAAATGTCACTGGTACTAATAAAGAAAAGACATTGGGGTTGTTGCGTCTGTCCCAGAATAAAACAGATTTTAGCACTAAATTAGAGCTCTGGAATTCAGTTACATATCATTGGAAGTGCCCAAGCAAAGACTGGAATGTGGTAGAGAAAATTTAACAGTGATATATGCAGTTGATGTAAGTACCTGAGATTCTGTGATTCTTCTAGATAATTACAAAGCAATATATTTCTTTGTCTTTGTAAAACATAATTTTACAAAGAGTGTTCTGGGAGAAAATTATCTCTACGTTTTTCCCAAGGAGGTTGTGTTTTTAACTAACAGTTGAATTGCTTTATACCTCACAAGTGGTTTTCACATAATTCTTGCAGAGATTCCTTGCCTAGGCAGACAAAGTATCATCCCCATTTAACATGAAAGAAGACAGATGCTTATAGAAATTAACTCATTTGTTAAAGGTCACACATGTAGTAATTGATGAATTGATGATAGAATTTGAACCTAGTTTTTTGTGCTTTTGAATCCCAAGCTGTCTACCTACCATAAACATGACCCTTCTATTATTACTGAAGCCCGGAGAGGAAAAACACAATCACCTTTTCAAATAATGATGCAGTGCCTTCCTTGCAGAAGAACTCTGACAAGCTCTCTGTAATTTATAGTTGAGAATTGAGTCTAAGTGGTATAATCAAGAGCAAACAAATAAGATTAGGTTTAGAACACAGGGCTCTAGCACCTCACATTGCCCTGCAGAGGAGGTACTATCTAGGAGGAATTATGATGCTTTCACGTTTCTGGCCAGGAAATGTTTATAAATCATAATATACCATTTGCAAGTGATGTTACCTTATGAATATTAAAAGATTAGGAAACGACATTGGCTTTTGTTGAAAACCTTGAGTGACCCTATAATCAGACACAATAAAAGATTGCTTTCATTGCGGTGCCCTCTAAATATTATTAAAACTCTTTATAGTTGGCAATAAATAATGACAAACGAATGCTTGATTTATAGCAATTACAGTACAGATGAGTTGGATTCATGTGCTGCACTGTAATGAAGATAATAACTCAGCACACATGAGAAACAGTCACTTAGTGAAATATGAGCTGATTTGCATGATCCATGTCCCTCGAGTAACCTGTAATTGGCTATTATGAAATGGATTAAGAATGATTTGGACTAAGAAAAGGACCAGATTGCCATATATTTTATGTGGATATATTTTATTTCCAACACCAAAACATTTTGTGGCATATGGAATCTGTGCCCCCATATCTAACATGTGGGGGTATTTGATAGCCAAAGGCCATTCTTCTCTAACATCTTTGAAAACTTTCTTATTGAAAATGACATCACTTCCACTTTATCATAGGAAACATTGCACAAAATCGCTCCTTTTTTAGCTTCAAAATGTTTTAAATTATTTCTTCATAATCCTTTTAAGAGTAGATTTTGAGGATATGGTTGATATAGCATCGTGGAATTATCAAAGGGATTCCAAGTGTATGTGTGACTTAATTTATACAGCAAGGCAAATTTGGGTAATTCTTAACATTTGAGATCCTAGGACTCTTCTAGTGAAAATTGGCTTCATTAATGTTTTAAATATTTGCCTAAATCTTTCCTGGACATTCGCCCAGTAGAAAACTACACCAAAAAAAAAAAACAAAAAACAATACATATAAATATTGGTTGTTTTTCTTTTTTGGTGGAATTTACTGCCATTTTTGAAAAGCAGTGAAGGGAATTGTGCCAAAACAGTATTTCATGCCTAGAGCGTCTGTCACGCTTCTGAAATTCTATTCTCATTTTCACACAAATAACCCAAGGGATAGAGTTAGTCCCATTATAAGTGGGATCATCAATGTTTATCCTAAGCTATGACTACAGCAGCCATAATGGGAAAAGGTATACCATAATTAAGAGCTATAGCCAACTAATTAAGTCAAATTATATCTAATTATAAATCCAGTAATCTATGTCCAAACTAGTTGCTGATAGCTAAAGGAAAATAATATAATTTTAATTAACTTCCACTATGGATTGCTGTTTGAAGGTTTTTTTTTTAATTCAAAACTTGTTTTTATAAGACAAATACTGTAGCCCTAATATGTCAGTGTAGGAATAAGGAAGTAAAAAAAATAACAAATCATTTCAGCAAATAAAATTTTGCTTTTTAAAATTTACAAATTAATGATGTTAATTATGGAGTATTCTTGGAAATTTTTAAAGAAAATTATAAATAATACCGGTGCTAGATAATTATTCAATGCACTGTAATAAAATGTTTCTTAAATCAAGAAGGACATGCAAAAACTGGAAATGGTCAGCAGAGGACATATTAAGTAAGGACACAGAAAGTAAGGTGCATTATAATGAGAAAATTTGAAACTATGTAATCTCTAAATACGTAAACTAGGGACAACTTATTATAATGACCGTCTTCAAATAATTGAAAAGCATAAGAAAGGTGCTGACAAACAGTTTTGAATATATGTCATGGATCTGATGACAATTACATTAAAAACATTAGTTTCAACATAAGGAATTTACCAAACGTAAACATGATTAGTGTCAAATAATTGCCTACATAAAGCTATGAAACAGTCATCTTTGAATATCTTTAAAATAGGATGAAAAATACCAATCTGGAATATCTGGATATCACAATGGTCCATAATAACTCTAAATGTCTCTTTTCCTTCTCATGTTGCGTGATAATTTAAAGAAAATAAAAATCTATGTTGGTTTGTGGTGTGTTTAAGAATAAATTCTTAAACCCTTTCACCAGGGTTGAAATGAAAGAGAAAATACTGAGGGCAGCCAGAGAGAAAGGTCAGGTTACCCATAAAGGGAAGCCTATCAGACTCACAGCAGGGAAGCCAGAAGAGAGTGGGGGCCAATATTCAAAATCCTTAAAGAAAAGAACTTTCAACCCAGAATTTTACATCCAGCCAAACTAAGTTTCATAAGCGAAGGAAAAATAAAATCTTTTGTGAACAAGCAAGCACTCAGAGATTTCATCACCACCAGGCCTGCTTTACAAGAGCTTCTGAAAGAACCACTACAAATAGAAAGGAACAACCACTATCAGCCTTTCTAAAAAATACCAAAAAATAAAGAA
>NW_016107393.1:3859489-3877432 GCF_001604975.1 Cebus imitator | reverse complement strand
AAAAAAAAAAAATCTATTTGATGATGATGAATAGTGGTTAGTGGATAGGATTTGGATAGGAAAAGAAGGTTGATGATGATAATGTTTTATGAACGAAGTGAGAATGATGAATTTAAAGAGCTTTACAATGAATTTTCATTCTCTTTTTGTTGTGGTTGTTCAGTTCAATCACATATGCCTCTACTATGTGCCAGGCTCTATAGAAAAAGCTGGAAGTTTAAATAGAGCTCATCCCTATATAGAGCTAATCTTTACTGAATTGTAAGGTTTTTACTGGTGATCCTTTCTCTTAGAAGAGTATACATATTTGCTCTTCTCACTCTCCCCTTTCTGAAGGTGATTGAATCCATGCCCATAGCTTTTATTACTAACCACATAGCACACTAATTTGGATCTTCAATCCGGAACTCTTTTCAGAGTTCCAGACTGTATTTCAGTTAACTACTTGATATCTCATAATAAGGCTGCCTTATAAAAAGAAGTTGTAACCTTTTCCCCAGAACTTGGCCTTCCCTTATTATTTCCTATCTAAGAGATGTCTTCAATATTATTTTATGCAAATCCAAAACCTAAGAATCATCTTGATTACTTATCTCCCACTATATGTCATAATTAATTCACTTGATAATTAATTCACAAATTGATTTACTTCTATTTATTTTTTAGATCTCAGTACAAATCACCTCATGAAGAGAACTATCTGTTACAAGCAGTACTTTTCAATTTTGACCTTTTTATTTAATTCTAAAATTATTTGGTTAAGGTCTATCTCTTCTCTTATTAGACACCATGAAGATAAGGATGAGATCTCTTTCACTCACAGCATATCCAGACTATTTTTGTACAGTTCTGGCACCAGTATATGCAGTAAATATTTGTTGACCAAACATGTAAAAAGTAGATGAATATGTAATTCAATGGTGAGAAATAAAGTTAAATAATGTGAAGATAAATTCATTGTTTAACATGGTAAAAAAGTACATGCAGTTCATCTCTTCTTCAGTCCACAGACCTCTCACTCAAAATGTATAAACACACAGAAACAACAAGAATAGGACAATAGTCAAAAGTAGACTAGAGAGTTAAACAAATTAAGTGGGGATTGAAAGTGAACTAAATGAGTGGAGTCTGTCTTATCAAAGCAGGGGTTGCTATCGCCTCAAAGATCTTTGAGATAAATACCAAGGAGGGATAAGCTAATTTCTACCCACAGAATTCCAGAAAGTCTGGAATTTCTGGAGGCACCAACTATCATGGAGATGGAGTGAGGCGAGGGACTGAAAACGGGGATTGTTTGAAAATCTGCTAAATAAAAAGTCATTGTACAATACAGATACCATACTTCTCCGCCCTACTTGCATTGAACTACCACATGATAAAGCCTCTTTCTACCTTCAGATGAAACAGGAGAAGCATTGGTTGGTGCAAAATTAATTGCAGTTTTTGCCATTACTTTCAATGGAAATTAATTTTGCACCAACTGAATATTATCTACAAAAGTTTAACTGGAAAATCTCAAGACTCAGAAACACCAGACACAGCAGAGATCAAGGATAAGCCACTGCTCTGGAAATGGCTTTATAAATGAGAATCTCATATGCGTTTTGAAAACTCTGTGTCTCTTTGTTATACTCAGCTCCAAGAATGTAGACAGAGATGGATAGAGTAGAATACTCACCAGGCAAAAGATGGAAGTATTCTATTCTAGAGAAACTGATCAGGTCTAGATAACAAGCCTACAGATAGTGATATCTGTAGGCTTTGGAATAAATTTTTTGTGTCTTTACACAATCATATTGCTGAAAGCTCACCAATAAATAAGTCACATTGATGTATACATAGCTTCTAATCATCTTCTTAATCACTTACTCTTAAATTTGATACTCAAGAATAACCAAATAATTAAGGAGTGTCTAGAACATAAAAGACAAAGAACAAACAAAGGCATTTTCATAGGAAACAGAAACGAGGGAGGCAACAGAAGAAAATGTTTTGGAAAAATCCTGTAAGTAATTATTTCAAAGTAGGATAGGAAGTTGCATCCAGGAAATAAGAAAATAACATGAGGAACAAAAACAATGCATTGGAAAATGAACAACATTATACCCAAACTGAACATTTTAATAAGTGTTTTGGCTAATAAATTCAACAAAATCTCCAAAACTGTTGAATAAGAAAAAACCTGTAGACAATACATAAGAATAAATTAGAGAATTAAAGTAGGAAGACTAACACATGGCTAAAATTAGTTCCAGAAAGAACAGAAAACTGAAAGAGCATAAATTATCAAAGACTGATATAAAGCTACAAGACAGTCTTTCAGAACTGAAGAATATGAGTTCTCAAGTTGAAATATGCCATGTAGGGGCCTGGGGTAGAGGTAAGGTGATATACTTTGTAATTTTTGGGATGCTGGAGGTAAGAAAAGTTAATGAAAGCCAGGTCACAAAGAATTGATACAGCTTCAGAGACTGGCAAGCATGTTGACTATTGATTTAAAGCTGCTCTCATTTTAACTCTTGAACAAATCAATAAACAGGCAGTGCAAAGGTATATACAAGACAAGGATTCAAGTAAACAAACATTGCTCCACGTCGTTTCCCTGGCTCTTTGCAGAAGTACAATACTAGTTATGTGGTCCAGATGGCCCACATGAACTAAGGAGTAATCTGGTGAGAGGAGCTCAGAAGTTCAGCCTCATTGATGCTGCAATATTGGGCTAAGATAGAGCCATATGAGCACTCAAAGGTTCATAATTAGTAGCTTAAATCATATGAAGGAAATCTTCCTGTGGGCCAGGCATCGTGGTTCACACCTGTAATCTCAGCACTTTGGGATGCTTAGGCAGGCAGATCACCTGAGGTTAGGAGTTTGAGACCAGTCTGGCAAACACAGTGAAACCTAATCGCTACTGTAATAATAAAAATTATCCAGGCGTGGTAGCATATGCCTGTAATCCCAGGTACTTGTGAGGCTGAGGCAGGAGAATCACTTGAACTTGTGAGGCTGAGGCAGGAGAATCACTTGAACTTGGGAGGCTGAGGCAGGATAATTGCTTGCAGTGAGCTGAGAATGTACCATTGCACTCCAGCTTAGGTGACAAGAATGAAACTCTACCTCAAAAAAAAATGTATATATATATATATATATATATATAGATAGATATGTCATAATCTTATAGTTCTCTGTCTGTTTCCTGTTCCTCACTAAGCTAACATCTGGTCTGACCATATTCTTCCAAACCAATAAAGGCACAGGAACCAGAATGGCCTCAGACATCTCAAAAACAATCTTGCGAAAAAGGGGAATGAAAGACAAACCTTCAATCTCTAAGGAATATTGATTTCTCATCTAGAATTCTATAATAACCCTGACACATAATAAAGTATAAGGATAAAATAAAAACATTTTTATAAATGTAGGCTCTCAAAAATTGTTTAACTTCTGTGAATCCTTTCTCAGGAAGCTGGAGGATGTATTCCACCCAGAAAAATAAATGTTTTAGGATCTAAGGAGCAGGGATTAGTACACAGCAAAACCAACAAGATTTTCCAGGAAATGGTGAGGAATATCCTCAGGACAAGAGTTGTGCATAGATTTCAGTACAGGAACAGAAAGATACGGGAACAAAATAGAACTGATTGATTGCTTAAGTAATTTGGCCTTGTAGAAAACAATATAACTTAAAATATTTAAACAGGTATTTTTAATTTCAGAAAGAGTAACAGAAATTACAACAAAGGTGGTGTATGCATATTGTTATTTTGCTAAGCACTCAATATTATTGATATAGCCATAATATAAACATTATTGGGATAACAGGCAAGACGATATAATTCATGAGGGCCAAATTCTTATCTTTTAAAATATGCATTTATCCTTTGATCCTGCCCTATCATTTCTAGAAATATTTCCCAAAAGAAAACTGTTAAATTTTTAATGACTTGTAGCCAAGGTTATTTATTTTGGCATCATTTATAATAGCAAAAAGTAAATATGATTCAATGAATTCAAGAGAGACCTGGCTCACTAAACTATGGTGCATTCCCAAAATAAAATATTATGCAGTTATAGAAAAGGAACGAGGAAGATCTTTGTATATCAGGTGATCTAGATATATTGTTAAGTGGCAAAAGTCAAAGTATATAACAATTATGACTAATAAATGCAGAGCAAATAACTGAACTAAATAAATCACCACTTTGTAATTCCTAAAGAAATTTAAAAATCAAGTTAAAATCATCATCACATGAAACTGTTAGAAAAAGGTTTCAAATTGAATTTTAAAGTAGAAAGATTAGGTTGTCATCCCCTGAATCAAAATTTTAGTCATAACACCTACTGAGAATAGAAGGACCAAACATTATCCAGACCTGATGTTCTTCTGAACATCTGACAGGAAATCTTAAGTCATCTTATATTCCATTTTTGAAAACTCTTCTTATTTAACAAATTCACATAATTGCACATAATTGGTACATTCTACTCTATGACATGTGCGCTTATTTTGATACAGCACTATCAGTGTTTTAATTATATGCCAGTTTCATGTATTTTCTGCTTTTCTAGCTTAAAGATTTTCACCATAACCTGTGTGTGTGTGTGTGTGTGTGTGTGAGAGAGAGACAGAGAGAGAGAGAGAGAGAGAGAGAGAAGGGGGGGAGAGAGAGGCAACATTTTCACAAAGTTTGGTGGTTAAAAAAAGAAAAATTTAAAAGAATGTTTAAGATGATACTAATGTCATTTGTTTGTTTTTATTTGAAAATAAAAGACAAATAGGATTATTGGCAAGTGATGAAATGTAAGTGGAAGAGTATGGATAGATGATAGAATGAAAGAGTGTTTAAAAGAACAGAAAAGACCACAGAAAATATAGTAGCTCAGTGAACAGACTATGGTATACAATATTCAGTCAAATTAATACCAACTCAAAATAGATGGGCCTCACTTCCATAACCAACTCAAACGTTCTCCAGTGAATTTATCTCACTTTCTAGACTGTCCTAGAATGTTAGATACTATCTTTGGAATACAAGTGAAATTTTGATTCTCCTGCTTACTATGTACTAGACACAGTTCTAACTGCCTAAATGTTTTACCTCAAACAATCCCTCAAGTAGTATGGAGCAGTATATATATCTTCATTCCACAGATCGATAACTGAAATACAGAAGAGCAAAGTAACTTGCACGAGTCAGACATCTAGTAAGAGTAAGTTGTAGAATCAGGATTCAAACATAGGGATTCTAATTCCAGAACCTGCATGCTTAATCAACTCTAATGTAAGTAGTCAGGTTTGATTCCTTATGGATTTTCATTGTTAAAGCTTTATAATAGTATTCTCTTTTGTGACTTTTAATACATTTTTAAAATAATAGCAAACTGAAGTAACATCATAAGTGGAATAAAAACCATTTTTTAAAGAACAAAATAATAGAAACAGGTATTCTTTCTACAGAATAGAGGATTTCTAAGATAAAACAATACTATTCATGTTCAGTAACTTACCAATATAAATATCGCTAATCTTAAAGTTATGCAAGATGACCGGTCAAGGTCCTAAATGATCCATGGAAAATTAGTTTCACATATGAATTCAATTGTGTTAATAGTGGCTATTAATCAATGTCAACAACAAGAAGTAAAAAAAGATTGGTTACTTCTATTAATAAGCAAACAAAATTGGTGTCTTCTGTGACTCAACAAAGGTTATGTTAAGCTTTAAATTGCAAACCTTTTAATCATAATATGCATAGTTTTTCATCTTATTGGACCTGACATGTAATGATAAAAGGACCGAGATTTGTAAATAAACACGTGCTGGATGTAGTAAATATTCCACTCCAAAAACCTTATAGCACTTATAACTACTGTACATTATTAAAGCTACTGGAGATTATTATAATGGGTTAATTAAATGGTTTAATTGCATTCTGGACATTTTCCCATTTGCACAAAAAAATCTTTTTTTAGTCTTTTCTGTTTTTAGTAGATGTACCAAAAACTAAATTACTTAACTGGTTGAAAACACACAGGAACTTTTCATTTCCTTTCAAATAGAATAAAATGCTCATATGTTCTATAATGATGCTAACTCCTAAACCTCTTAAGAATAATATATTCAAACTGACATTTAACTTGCCAATTAAGGAAATTATCTTAGTTTCATTTTCTGTTTACATTGGGAAGTTTATGTTTTCAGGTTAACTGAGGGTTGATATTTTAAATGGTCGCAAATTTCCAGAGTCATATGGAATCTCTCATGCAAGACATAATTCAAGCTAGAATTGACTACCTTCAGACAGACAACACTTCTATCAAAAGTCACCAACATCCTGACTCAATACATAAATATTGAGGCATCACAGGGCTGTTGAGGCAACCAAGACTTGAAAAATTAAGATATCAAAGAAAAGAGAACCATAGAATGGTGAACCAATATTTTGAGAGTCACTTTTCGCCTATAAGTATTTGTATATGTTGGCTCTCACTCAGAGACTATGAATCGAGGCAGAAAGCCATAGTGATAGGGTAGAGATGCCACCAGAGCACAATCTCACAAGACTAAACAGACAAATGTCAGGAGATCAAGGCCCTATGATTAAAGGAGCCGAGATCCAGTGAGATGGGAGGCACAGAGCGAACAAGTTCAATTCTCAGTGGTTTTCCCCTCTAGACATTTTCCCTATTCTTAAGCATCTCAGAGAAGGCAGCTAAAATGCTAAGCAGGAAACCACTGGAAAGCAAAATGAAGTCAGAATTAATAATATTAGCAAGTTCACTAGATTCAAGGTTTGTCACTGACTTTTAAAATATCTTTAAAATAAGACATATGTCACTGTATTCCTATGTTATGGTCTGAATTATGTCACCAAATTTATATGTTGAAGTCCTAACACTTGATATCTCAGAATATGACTATTTAGAGATAGGGTCTTTAAAGGGATAGGTTAAAATGAAGTTTTACTGTGGGTTCTAATGCAACAGGACTGGTTTCCTTATAAGAAGAGGAGATTTGAACACAGAGACAATGAGAGGAAAAAATAAAAAGCAGCCACCCAAACCAAGCAGAGAAGCCTCAGAAGATACAAACCTTGCCAACACCTTGATCCCAAATTTCTAGCCTCCAGAATTATGACAAAATAAATTTTTGTTTTTTAAGCTCCCAATCTATGGTATTTTGTTATAGCAGCCCTAGCAAACTATGTCCTATAAACCATCAGTGATTAGAAATCATAAATTTTAAATGAATAATGCTTCAAAAACACCAAAAGTCATTAAAACTAAGAAATAAAAATTATTAAACCATTCTATAGTCTAACTTTGTCCCATTAACCAAAAATACTCCCTAGAATCCTGCATTCTGGGAGCATTTCATAATTCCAGGAGCAGTCCTATGTCACATATCTTCATCAGTTCACTAAGGTTCCATTCCTCCAGAAATTCTGAGTCACAGAAAAACTGAAGTTATTTCTATAATGTCAGAGTTTCAAGCTTCTCTTCCTCAATTAACAGACAAACAATGATGACTGTAAAATTCTCCAACTGTACTTTAATGGAAAAGGCCATTGGTTAAATGTATAGTTCTTAACAAGATTAAAAAGAAAAAAAAAGGATGAAAGTATTAAAAGGAAATACAGAAAAACATTTTTATCATTGTTACATAAGGACCATCTTCATAAGCAAGAAATAAAACAAAGCCATTATGAAAAATATTGACATATTAGACTTCACGATGACTAATATTTTCTGTGTAGCAAAAGATACCATAACTGTCATTAAAAGACAAATGAAAGACTGGAAAAAAATATTTGCTATATCCCCAAGGAGGGTCAATGAATGACTAAGCGAACTCAATTTTCTACCTTAGGAACAGCTTATGTAGAAAAGGCATTAATATCCATAGTATTTACATCATAAGCACTGGGAATACAAAGGAAAATGAGGCAGAATTATTGTTGTCTAGAAGCCCATGATGCAATTGAAGAATGTTTGAGTAAATGAACTGTTATCAGACAAAGTGAACTGCTATAATGAAGTTCGACACAGAAAGGTACCTCGAAGTGAGAGGACCTAATATCAGTTAGGGTCAGTGAGATGTGACATAGAGAAGAAAACAAAAAGTGAGGGGTGAGGGGTGATGCTGCAAAGAAAAGGAAACATGTCAATAATTCCTCAAAAGTAGAGAAAAAACCTAGGCAGACAAGAAATTGGAAGGAGTCTGGGACAAGGTAATGATGTATGTGGTGGGTAAGGAAAAACATTTTTGGCAGAGAACTTCTATACATGTTGAACTTCTACAATTTTAGTTTATGCATATTTTTCTTAATTTTCCTCTGAAAACCCACACACTTCTACATGTGTTCTAGAACTTCACATGTAAAAGTGTTTGGGTTTTCAGAGGAAAATTAAGAAAAATATGCATAAATTAAAATTGCCCTCCACAAAGAAAGCAAATTTCCATATCCCGATTGTAGGAGTATGGGCATTCAGGTTTGTACAGCACCACTGGTTGTGAGCAGGAGAGGCTGATGGTTACTTTGAATATTCCTGAGACGGGCAGACTCATGCAGGCGTCAAAATGATGAGGGTTAATTTCTGATATAACTTCAAGTTTATGAAGTTATGTCTGTTGCTACATTTCTTTTCCCTCAAGTACTGACTCATTCCTGTCTCCTTAAATCTTCAGCTCCTACCCTGTTTTTATAAATGAAATTTAAATACTATACCACCATGTGCCTGGAATCCACATCCCTGTCAGAGTAAGTCATTCTTTCAAGTAACCACAGCAATCCTAGCATGTTTACATAAATGCAGCAAGCTGCATTAGAAAAACAGGAGATAGCAACTGTAGAATCTTCCTCTTCATTTTGTTTCAAAATAAGTGACTCAGCCAAGCCAATATGTGGACCCCAGAAAAACATTATGAGTTATTGGTGACTATCCAATGGAGACCATTAAACTGTCAGCATCTCCTCCTACCATTCTCTGGTGGTGTGATGTTCTCTAAAGTTAAATTCAACATTAAGGAATCCCAATTATTTTGTGAAATCTAATTATGATCACTAAACAATAGATTAACAACTGTTCGAGCCCTCTGCAAACATAGCTAAATTATGGCTGCTATCAAATTTTTATTGGATTAAATTATCTATGACATTTTCTAAATTTTACATTCTATAGTATTTATAATGCCATAAAATTACCACACAGAGAAGTAGTAATTAGAAGACCATTAAATCTGATAATGACGTAAATTATTAGTAAAAATTTAAAGAACAAAAATTTATTCAAGAAATTTGTGAATTTCCTCAAATTAATAGAAAATAAATACCCTAGTAGACACCTTGCCTATAAGAATAATAAACATAGTTTAAATATACTTTCTCTTTTCTAAAAACACAATCAATTTCTTAACACTATATATGTAAAGAATTGAAGCTGGCTAAATTTCACGCTTTTAAAAAGTAAAAATTAATGACATAATGGAAAATTGGTTATGTTTTTCAATGTTTTTATTTATAATTGAAATATATGTGCTCAGCACGTGTTTTCTGCAAAGAACATAATGCACAAATAACAAAAAATATACACTTCACTAAATGTTACATTATCTTATCTTTATTTCATAGATGGAACTAAATATTGTTAAATTAACATGCTCAAAACTAAAATATGACATGCCAATTTGACTTACTTCCTGTCAGAAAATGAATAATGAATGTCAATTTTAAAGCATCTTAATGCTTTAAAATGCATGATACTGTGTTTACTTTCTCTTAGTTGCTTTATGCTGTGATTTTATGTCTGCTAGAGCTATGAATTAAATGTCTAGATACAAATTTTACAGGAATTTAATCTTCAACAAGTTAATTTGCCAAATCAAATCAACTCCAACATATTGGAGTATGTACATTTAAAAAGTGGTCAAATTGACAAGAACTAAAGCATTTTGTTGCTTCTAATTCATATATGTTGTTAGCACCAATGAATTTAAACTCAGATAAGCATATGGTCAAATAAAAACATAATTTGACAAATACCATAAGGATAATAAACATATCTTTATGTCAATGTACTATAAATACATTAAGAGGATTTTTGAACATTCAAAATTCATTTTCAAAGTGAATGAGTTGCCATTTTTACCTAGGGAAATGTATTAAGTCTATAGGGAAATATAAGCAAACAATTCTATTCTACTTGTGCCCAGAATAAATGGCAGAGCTGGTATTTTATAATTTATTTTGTCTCTGTAGCATTAAAACAAGCATTTTAAAATGTCTCTATCCTTACTGTTACAAAGACAGCAGATATATTTTTTTATGAATTAATAATGATCTATTTCAAATGTACCCTCAATATTTTTTAATTACCTTAGTGTCTCTAGTTAACTTTTCTCTCTTTTATAACAACTATTTAAAGCTAATTGGGCTTTTCTCAAACATCCAACACCTCTCCCCACCTTACTTTTGACTGCCTATATTTCCCACTCTCCAACTTTAAATAACTATTTACATGAGAAAGTAATTTTGGAAATTTAAAGAGATTCATGACAGTCAAAGTAAAATCAGAACATCTCTATAATTTCTAAACTTTAGGTGTTCCTGCATATCCTGTTTAAAAATAAAAATCTATCAAATTATCAAGAGATTTCACTTACTTTCTTTTAAAACTTAATACGTGTTTGACTGACCCACTTGCAAATATCATGTTGACCTTTGGAACTTCTGTACTTCAAACTGTCTTTAAAAATATGTCACTGACATTTTTGTCTTAATACATGCTTTATTAAGGTCAGTGCTACATTTGCTGTAACAAATAGGGGAGAATTAAGAGCTCATCAGCACTGACATAGTACAACATTGAATAGATTGAATTATGTGCTTAAGAAGACGAACTGATGACAATTGGCAAACTGGACGTAAAAAGCTGCTGCTTGAAAAATATCTCAGAGAAAAAGTGTTTTCATGAATATATTTCCCTCCTTCAGCATATTTTATTTTGATAAAATACACCCATAAATTGGGGTCCTCTTTTAAAGATTCATATTTCAACTCTATCGCTTAACAACCACCTAATGAGCTCACAGGGATCCCTGCCATAGCTGTTGATTTTGAAGTACGGTCTGTGAAAACCCGTTGTTTTGATTGCTCATTGAAAATATGAGTTGTTCTTCTAACCCAAAGGAGTAATCAAGTTTCTGTCTGTCTTTTTTTAACTGAAGAAATATTGAAATAATGAGGAAGTATGCTTTGTGAGTAGTATGGAGGTGTACTCAGTGCTATTTAAAATATCCTTTGTGTAAAATGAAACATCAGTCTAATTCCAAGTGTGGAGAGCCAGCATGGCAAATCCAATGCAGCTGCAAGGAAGTTTACATTGTGTCTTACCAGTGTTCAATTTAAGAAAAGATTGAAGAACATCAGGCTGCTATAAAAACAATTTACGCAGAATAAATTTGGTACTTGTCAACCGTTTTTCAAAGGAAGCAGCTCTCCAGCAGAGCCAGGGTGTCATACAACATGGCTTACTGCTACTCGAAAAGAATGATTATTAGACATAAAATGAGTTGAAAAATAGATTTACAGAAGTATTAAATGATTTAAACTAGAGCACTAGCTGCTGTCTAAATGGTATTTAAATTGTGTTAATTGAGGATAGGTAGTAGGAAAAGTATTGAAGCTTACAGAAATTTATAGGCCTTTTTCTGTCAGATTTCTATTATAGCCTACAAAATAATAGGTTAAGAAAACTCAGTCAACATCTGTGAATTAAGCTTGTCTATGCTCTTTATGATGTGTTTCATGATTTTCAAGGT
Source organism: Cebus imitator (assembly GCF_001604975.1). NCBI lineage: Eukaryota > Metazoa > Chordata > Mammalia > Primates > Cebidae > Cebus > Cebus imitator. Next base: position 3,865,611 of record NW_016107393.1, on the reverse strand, counting down.
AGGTGTAGGGTCAGAAAGAACAAGAAAGTCTGGGATGGAGGTAGGAGTACAAAAAAAAGTAAATGAAATTATCCCTAATCTAGAATGTATTGTAAGAATTTAAAGGGAATTGAAATTCAAAGATAAATTATAGGGAATTAAAAGAATGGTTTTGTGGAGACTGTGAAACTAAAGATAGGTCTTTGAAGTAGTATAGAGTTCAGTAAAAGTAGTGAACATAAAGCAGACTTCACTGACAGCAAAACTCAGTTTAGGGCAATGGTTATGGGATCAGAATGCCTGGTTACAGTTCTGTCACTTTCTAAAGTTATCTCCTGGAACAAGTTACTTAACCTCCTTGAGCCTCAGTTTTCACATCTGTGAAATGGGATCAATCTCATTTGATTGAGATGCCTCTTTGAGCTGGTTCAAGAATTAAATGAGATGATACAAATGTATTCATTCATTTTGCTTTGCTATAAATAAAGGAATAACTGAGGCTGGGTAATTTACCAAAAAAAGAGGTTCGTTTCACTCAAAGTTCTATAGGTTGTATGTTCAAATTTCCATGGCCAACATCTGCTGAGCATCTGCTGGGGTCTCAAAAAGCTTTCATTCATATCAGAAGGCAAAAGGAGACCCAGTTTGTTACATGGTGAGAGAGAGAGGGGGAGTGAGAGAGAGGGGGAGCGAGAGAGAGGGGGTTGGGGATAGGAGGTACCAGCTTCTTTCTAACAATCAGATCTTATAATAGCATAAAAGTCACTCACTACCACAGAAAGGGCACCAATTCATTCATGAGGGATCTGTCCCTGTGACCCAAACACCTCCCACTAGGCCCCATCTCCATCATGGGATCAGATTTCAACATGAGATTTAGAGGGGACAAATATTCAAACCATAGCAACAGGTACAGCTTTTAGAGCACTGCCTGACATACAATGATAAAGTTAGCTATTGCTATTAATATAATCATCTTTTTCATCGGCATTATCTGGCTTGAAATTCCTATTAATTTTCCTTAACTTCGTTTTTTACCTCCTCAACTTCATTTAACTTCCAGTATAAAGAAATGTGGCTTTATGTACATTTCTTTTCACAAAAAAAGTAAAAAAAAGGATCTTGATTTGTTGAGAAATAAAATATAGAATTTTAAAAATATAGTTGCTTTAAAGAAATGATTATGTCAAATTCCTCTTTTTCTTTCTCTGGACATATGAACAGAAGCCAAACTTTTGCTGCTTTTTTAAATTAATAACAAGTCTAATCCATTCTAGAAATCAAACCTCTCATATACCTCAAAGCTCTTCTCCTCCTCACCATCATTGATTAGACTCTTGACTGAGGGGTTTGGATGGGGAATTGAATGTGGTTGTTCTTACGTCTCTCTATGTCGCCTTTTTAGCTTCCCTAGTTTGGGGGGAGGTTTGAGGAAATGGAAAAGGGACAAACATCTCTTAACTAAATGAATTCACAGCTGCTGCTTATTGGTTGTTGCTACTTCTTTGACTAACACGGACCATCAGTATTTTCCGTGTGGCTGGTACCAAAATGTTGATTCTGTTATGGGGTACATGTGTAGGTTCTTTGGAGGGGGCTTGCTATTGCACAATTTACTGCCATGGGAGATCTTGTTGTGGCTAAACCTCTTTTACTCCCTCCCTTGCCTTAATTCTTGCCATCCATGGTTGATCGCACAGCCTCTTACTGCCTGAATTCCCATGCATGATGAACAGCCTTGTTTGGTAAGACCTCTATCTGCCTTGGTAGCTTCTTGCTGAAGGGGAAATTTTCACGGCCAAACATAAGAGAGTAGGCTGTCTCAATATTTTTTCTAAACTCGGCTATCTCTTTCCAGTTCTCTTTAAGACTACATGAACAGAGGAGCAGATCCAGAAATGTTCTGCCTACATATACGTCTAACAAGGAGATAAAAAGTCAATTGTCCCTCTTGCACACATTCTCAACTCTGAGTGATTTTCCTCTGAAGGTATTTCCTTGCATATCTTGGAGGGAGAACACCCCTCCTTCCTAGCCAATATCCTTTTATCTTTGTAGTCCTCTACCTGTATATGGCTGTGAAAAGGAAGAAGAGTGGCACAGGGTGGTGATGAAGGTAGATGACTGGCTCTGCTGCAGTGTTCAGGGAGTGCCTGGTTGTGGGCTTCTTCAGAATGTCCAGTTCTTTTACTTTGGGACTTACCTGCAATTCCAGGATAACATGAGAAGACCTTTTGAACAACTTACAACACATAGGTAGTACTTATCATCTGAATTAGCAGATACTTGATGTCTGTGTTGCTAAATTCTACTCACTTTTCAGAATTCAGTTCAAATGGCATCTGCTCAAGGAACACTGACTCCCTGTAGTTGAAAATATAATTTCCGATATCTAAATTGTCACACTATAGTAATATTACATATTCCTGTGTTTTATAACTTATTTTATGTATTTTATCATTTTTAGGTGATAAGATTCTTAAAAATATTATTTAAGAATAGAATGGGAAAAAAATCTTACAAATAAAGTTTATGCAGGAATCATCTCTCTTATTTCCCATACTACCACTAAAGCTCTTATAACAAAATCATTTTTTTAAAATTTACTTTTTAAATTGACAAATAATAATTATATATATTGTGGGGTAAATTGTGATGTTTTGATATATTCAGTATATAGTAATAAGACCAGGTAATTAACGTATCTATCATCTCAAACATTTACTCCTTTGTGTTGGAAACATTCAATATCCTTGCTTTTAGTTATCTGAAAATATAGGATATGTTAATGTTAACTATAATCATCCTACGGTGCTTGAGAACACTGGTATTTTTTCTTCCTATCTAGCTGTAAAGTTGTATCCTTTAACAAGCGCATCTCTATTTCCTACTTCCTGCCTACCCTTCCCAGTCTCTTGTAACCTGTTTTACTCTTTACTTCTGTGAGATCAACTTTTTTAGCTATTGCATGCGAATGAGAATATATGGTCTTTAACTTTCTGACTTATTTCACTTAACATAATGTCCTTCAGGCTTGTCCATATTGCCATGAATGACAGCCTATCATTTTTACGGCTTAGTAACATTTTATTGGCTATATACACACACTTTCTTTATCCATTAATTTCATTTTGGACATTTGGGTTGATTCTGTATCTTGGCTAAGGTAAATAGTGCTGCAATAAACATGGCGTTTCAGATATCTCTTTGGTATACTGATTTCTTTTCCTTTGGATAATATCCAGTAGCATAATTGCTGGATCATATGATAATTCTATTTGAAGTTTCCTGAGGAAACTTCATAGTGGCTATACTAGTTTACTTTCCCACCAACAATGTATAAGAAAGAGTTCCCTTTCACCGTAATCTGGCCAGCATTTGTTAATTTTTGTCTTTTTATAATAACCATTCTATCTGGGGTGAGATAATATCTCATTGTGGTTTTTATTTGCATTTCCCTGATGATTATTGATGTTGAGCCCTTTTTAAATATATTTGCTGGTCATTTGTATGTCTTCTTTTGAGAAATGCCTATTTTGATCATTTGCTCATTTTTTAATTGATTTTTTTTCTGTTGAGATGTTTGAGTTCCTTATATATTCTGGATATTTACTCCTGTTTTATAAATAGTTTGGAAATATTTTCTCTTATTCTGTAGACTGTCTTTTCACTTTATTGACAGTCTTTTCAATAAATGGCACTAGGAAAACTGGATATCTATATGCAGAAGAATGAAACTGGGCCCCGATCTCTCATCATATACAAAAAGAAAATTAAACAAATTAAAGACAAATCTAAGACTCAAACTATGAAACTACTACACAAAAACACTGGGAAGACTCTCCAGGACATCAGGCTGGGCAAAGGTTTCTTGAGTAATATCCCACAAGCATAGGCAGCCAAAGCAAAAAGGGACAAATGGAATTACATCAAGTTAAAATGCTTCTGGGTAGTAGTCCATGGTGTATATGAACCACATTTTCTTTACCCAGTCTATCATTGATGGGCATTTAGGTTGATTTCATGTCTTTGCTATTGTGAATAGTATTGCAGTGAACATATGTGTACACGTCTTTATAATAGAACCATTCAGCCGGGCGTGGTGGCTCACATCTGTAATCCCAGCACTTTGGGAGGCTGAGGCAGGTGGATCATGAGGTCAAGAGATCAAGACCATCCTGGTCAACATGGTGAAACCCCATCTCTACTAAAAATACAAAAAAGTAGCTGGGGATGGTGGCGCGTGCCTGTAATCCCAGCTACTCAGGAGGCTGAGGCAGGAGAATTGCTTGAACCCAAGAGGCGGAAGTTGCAGTGAGCCGAGATCGCGCCATTGCACTCCAGCCTGGGCAACAAGAGTGAAACTCCATCTCAAAAAAAAAAAAAAGAAAATAGAATGATTCATATTCCTTTGGGTAGATATCTAGTAATGGGATTGCTGTGTCGAATGATATTTCCTTCTTTAGGTCTTTGAGGATTCACCACACTGCCTTCTTCAATGGTGGAATTAATTTACACTCCCACCAACAATATGTAAGCATTCCATTTTGTCCACAACCTCATCAGCATCTGTTTTTTTTTTTTTTTTTTGACTTTTTAATAATAGCCATCTTGACTGGTGTGAGATGGTATCTCAATGTGGTTTTGATTGACATTTCTATATTGATCTGTGATGTTGACCTTATTTTTAATGATGGTTAGCTGCATGTAGTCTTCTTTTGAGAAGTATCTGTTCATGTCCTTTGCCCACTTTTTAAATAAGATTGTGTGTTTGTTTGTGTGTGTAAATTTAATTTTCTTACAGATGTTGTATATTAGACCTTTGTTGGATACATAGTTGGCAAGAATTTTCTCCCATTCTGTAGGTTGTCTGTGTACAACATGGACTACTCTACAGCCATAAAAAGATCGTGTCCTTTGCAGAGACATGGTATCCTTAGCAAATTAGCAAAGGAACAGAAAACCAAATACTGCATGATCTGACTTGTAAGTAGGAACTAAATAATGAGTACACATGAACACATAGAGGAGAACAACACACACTGGGGCCTGTCAGATGCTAAAGGGTGGGAATAAGAGGAGGATCAGGAAAAATGGTTACTAGGCTTAATATCCGACCACTAGGCTTAATATACTCTGTACAGAGTATATCCGATGAAATAATCTGTACAACAAACCCCTATGACATAAGTTCACCTAAGTAACAAACCTGCATATGTACCCCTGACCTTAAAAGTTAAATAAATAAGTACATTTTAAAAAAACATCTGCACAGCAAAGGAAACAATCAACACAGTGAAGAGGCAACCTACAGAATGGGACAAAATATTTTCAAACTACCCATCTGACAAGGGATGAATAACCAGAATATATAAGAAACTTGAACAACTCTACAGGAAAAAAATCTAATAATACAATTTAAAAATAGACATAAGATCTGAGTAGACATTTCTCCAAAGAAGCCATACAAATGGCAAACAGGCATATGAAAAGGTGCTCAACATCACTGATCATCAGAGAAATGCAAATGAAAGCTACAACAATATCACTTTGCCCCAGTTAAAATGGCTTTTACCCAAAAGTTAGGCAATACCAAATGCTGGCGAGGTTGTGGAGTAAAGGGAATCCTCATACACTGTTGGTGGAAATGTAAATTAGTACTGCCACTAAAAACAATCATTTGGTGGTTCCTCAAATAACTAAAAATGAAGCTACCATAAGATTCTGCAGTCCCACTACTAGGTATATACTCAAATGAAAGTAAGTCAGTACATTGAAAAGATATCTACACTCCCATGCTTACTGAAGCACTTTCATAAGAGCCAAGATTTGGAGCAACCTAAGTGTTCATCAACAGATGAATGAAGAAAGAAAATGTGGTACATATACACAACCGGTATACTACTCAGCCAGAAAAACAATGAGATCCTGGCATTTGCAGCAACATGGGGATTTAACTGGAAGTAATTTAGTGAAATAAGCCTGGCACAGAAAGGCAAACTTTACATTTTCTCACTTATCTGTGGAAGCTACCAATTAAAATAATTGAACTCAAGGAGATGGACAGTAGAAGCATGATTACCAGTGGCAGGGAAGTATAGTGGGAGGGGAAGAGGGGAGGAGGGGATGATGGGTACCAAAAA
>NW_016107393.1:3844163-3858882 GCF_001604975.1 Cebus imitator | reverse complement strand
AACAAGGATAGAAAAAAATGCAATTTGGTACAACTGTATGATATGTTTTTGATTTAAGCTAAGTAGTGTTACAAAAGACTGAAAAAGTTTAAAAATTTATAAGTTTATAAAGTAAAAAGTTACAGTAAGCCGAGCTTTATTATTGAAGAAATAATTTCTAAATAAATTTGGTGTAGCCTAAGTGTACAGTGTTTATAAAGTCTACATTAGCATACAGCATTGTCCTAGGCATTCACATTTACTCACAACTCACTCACTGAGTCACCCAGAGCAACATCCAACCCTGCAAGCTCCATTCATGGTAAGTGCTCTATACAGATGTACAATTTTTAAATTTTTATACTATATTTTTACTGTACCTTTTCCATGTTTAGATATGTTTTGGTACAGAAATGTCACCATTGTGTTGCAATTGCCTTCAGTATTCAGCACAATAGCATGCTGTACAGGTGTGGAGCCTGGGAGCAGGCTATACCTTACTACAGCTCAGGTGTATAATAGGCTATAGCACCCACGTTTGTGTAAATACCGTCTATGATGATTGCACAACAACAAAATCACCTAATAACACATTTCTCAGAATGTATCCCCATCATTAGGTGACACATAACCATATATTTCAGACACATATTTATGAATAAAAGAATCTTTTGCATAACACCACAGGAAAAAGAAGTTTCTCTCTGTGTGTTAATAATCAGACTATGCCCACCTTTGTCAGTAGCTGCAAGGTCTCTGTATCTTTTTCACCTGAATTATTATAATCCCCAGCTCTGTACATTCTATTTTAAAGAAGTGCCACTTTCATTTGAATCGTGTTGTCATTTTTACTTAGATCTCTATTTACCTGTCTACCTAAGCAGAAGCGTCAAGTGACCTTGAGGAGTAATCAATGAGAACTTGTCTAACAGAGAATACTTTAATTCTGTCAGTCCATATTAGACACTAATGGCTGTCTGGTATCCATTTGAATTTGTTTCTTATGTTTTATCCTCAAGTTTTTTTCCACTGGTCTAAAACTGTGAGTTCTCCCAGAAGATCGGAATTAATAAATTTAAGAGTTGGACTGGTGGATCCCTCATCAACTGTTGAATAAATTAAAGCTGCAAAACAAATTAAAAACAAATTGCTAAGTGTCCAGCCACATCCACTGCTATCCAGTTTAGTATTTTTTTAAAAAACGTATACCTTCATTTCATTTTTTCTAAAACTCTAAAGTCACAATTGTGGAAATAGGGGTATATATGTAAACCTTCCCCATGGAACTCATTTTAGTATGCTGACCTGTGTAAAACAAAATATTGCAGTATTTCCAAACCCTCACTAAAACCTCATGCTTTTAGTGATTTTTACTGATGAGATCAGGATTAAACCTTCTTCTGGACCACTTTGTGATCATAAGCCCATTTCTGAGAACACTGATTTGCAGCTTGATGACAGTATGTTGTCATAAATCAGTAATCAATTGAGATGTCTGCCCAAGAATCAAACCTGCATACTTGTCCTTGACTTAAACCAAACTAGCCACAATCACCAAATTTCAATGTCTTTAGTCTTAAAAATATCATCAGGTATAGTATAATTTTGGAAAATTACCACTTATATTTTAAAAAGAATCATCTCAATTGCATTCCTCCTAACTGAAAGACTTCGCACCACGCTAAACCCTTGAGCTCTCATATTACTGTTTTGGGAAGCAGTTTATTATGATAGTCAATTTACCTGTGTAAAACAAATCCCATATTGGAATATTATGTTTTTAAAACACTACCTTCAATTAACCTTCTCCCCAATGGCAAACTAACAAATTAGATAGGATGATATTCCAAGTTAGATCAGCTTACTGTTAAAACTAGTGGTCATCTCATAAAAGCAGTGCCTCTGTTAGGAAAAAGAAAATAATTTTGAATGCATAAATGCACATAGATTTCATTTACCTCTTGGTCCCTATTATACAGTGATATTCACGGAAATCAGTAACTACATAATTTCAGTTTATTCTGCTTCTTTCCCTCCCATAAACTGAAATGCTCTAACATAGCTAGAACAGCTTTAGACCTTCCACTTTACATGTATTAGTCATGTAGGTAGTTAATCGTCTGACTAAAAATGAAAGCTTGCACCAATTTCAGTAAGGCAATATTTACTTTCTTTTTATCCTAAGAGATAGAAAGCCTAATTGGTGAAGGAAATTAAAATGGACACACCTTGAGATGATCTATTTTTAAACAAAATATTTTCTGTTGTAACTTCTCAGCGCATAAACCTTTTAATAATAAGGTAGTAAATGTACGCCTCACTTAAGACCCACTGAATGTGGAGGAGGCTATGATTCATGAGTGAAAAGAGAAGAAATCCACACTTCTCTTCCACACTCACAGTCAGTACCATAATCTTCTCCCCGTATTTCACTGTAATTTAGAAAGAGGTGGAGAGTGGGCCTGACAGCTTCCAGTTTTGATTTCCTTCCTTCCCTGGACCCCCAATTTGGAATTCTGGAAAGCTTTAGGCAAAGAAGATTGTCAACTACTGTTAGCATGAAAATGATTATTTAGCTTGCTATTGCTTGTAGGCTGAACCCAGGGGAAAATACCGATATGCCCACCAAAATTTTAATTTTAAGTCACTGAGAAGCAAGAATTTGATCAAGAGATTCAGACCCTATTAGCAATAAGTTGGAAAACTTCTGGGTAATTATGTTTTAAAAATTCTCTTAGAGATGTAAGAAATCACTAGAATGTAAGATCATACTTTTCTTGCAGAAAAGAATACTAAAAATAACTCATGATAATAGTAGTCAATAGACTATCTGAAAGATTTTCCATTCTAAAATGGCTAAGCATAAGCCTTTACCTTGCTTCTTTAGACAAAATCAATTAAAATGACAGAAGAATAAATCTGTGGCATTACAGAAATGCTGCTGTCAAGAAACCTAGAATGGAAAAAATCCTGGAAAGTAAAAAACAAGAGGTAACAGATCAACCATGAAACCCAACATATTTGAAGAGAAAGAGAGGATCTCTGCAAAAGTGAATTTTCCAGAAGAATCAGAGTGACCTCAAGATCAAGCAGTGAGCCATCTGCCAGCAGACATCATAATTAATTTAAAAACTGTAGAATACTTTTTTAGTCTTCCCAATCTTAGTTTCTGGTTCCAATGTTTGTTGCCAAAAGAAAACCATGACTAGAGCTCTCAAAATAGTGACATTGGCTGAAATACATTCTCAGAATTAACAGAATCAGAAGAAAAGCAGGCAATCACCAAGATGAGCAAGGCACCACCAAGAGGGCAAACTGTCTGGGCATCAAAAAACTAGCAACATTTTTGGTACCCACGAACTGGAGCCAGCACGTTCTGTGATATTCTTTATCAGGGAAATAGAGGTTTTCCTTTATGTTAGGATGATTGTATGCAGTTAACCACATTATAAATATGAGTATACTAAAGATCACCAAGAATTTGAGGAAAATCAACACCATTCTGAACAAACCAACTACTCACCAATGAAAATGTTGTTGCCAAAGGTACAAGAGAACTTTAAAATGAGTAATATGAATAACCGCAGAAAAATTCAAAGGAATAACATATCCACAAAATAAAAGCATGCAGCTATAAAAAAGGAAGTAACTAAGTCCTTGAAATTAAAATTATGAAGGTGAAAAGTTTTTAAAAACTCAGTAGTGGGGCTGACTCTCGCTGTTTTTCTATTGTCTTTGGTGTTGAATACATTTTCATTGTAAGGCTATACATGGTGGTCCTTAGACCAGTTCCATGCTCTTTGCTTAGAGTCAAAAGACAAGTGCAGCTACCACAGGTTGTTTCCACAAATATCAAGTAACAATCAGGGATCTCTTCAGGTAGTGGCTGCATTACTATCAGGGTTCATTCTTTCATAAGCCTGAGCCATTCAGGACTCATGTTTTACCATGGTGACAGGGGTGGCAGCAAGCTCACCCCAAAAATCTTAAAGGAGAATGGCAGTGAGGTAAATTCCCCATGGAAAATCAGTTGATAGGAAAATGTGAAGAAATATGGTGAGCCAATCAACTACACAAATCAGTTAAAAAAATCAGAATATAGATGATCTGAAAATTTAACATGGTTAATTTTAACAGTCATATATATTTTTTTCAAAACAATGTATTTTTAAGTCAAATTATGTTCAAGGCCCTGGGTCTTGTGAGCTTTACCGTGTTAAGAAACTGACAATAACATTTTGTCACTAATTTACATTATCAACAATTATATTTAGTTATAAAATTTTGAAGTACGTCATGAAGAAGAATATGTTGGTATCAGCCCCATTGTTTCCCCAATGGAAACAATGTTTTCGAAACCTCAAATGGGTCTGCTAGATATGCCAATAGCCATTGATTTTTCTTTTTTGAAGATTAAAAAATTTGTGTAAGCTATGTTGCACCAAAATTGGGACTATTACAATATTAATACATAAATCTGGCCAAGTATAATTTCCTTTTATAAGCGAAAATCTCCAGTATGAACCAAAAATGCTTCATAGCCAGTAATCATATCCATACAAGGAAAAGAAAATGATATACTATTTAACAGATTATTTTAGCAGTGTATAGTTCCTTCAGGTGGAACATAGTTTAGAAGATCAATGATCAGAGATGAACGATTCAGTGCATCTCCCAAATCATAAAACAGAGTTGAGCTGCTTGACCAATATTACATTGCTTCTTCTAATCACTGTCCCTACTATATCTTGCTACAGCCACATTTTAACTTATTCAAAATGAAGACTGTTGATGTAGTTTCAACCTTAGTGAAGAACTCCAGGTGTTTAAAACACAGCATTTTTTCCCCCATGATAGTTTTAGGCACAAATTGGCATAAGTAAAGCTTAAGTATAAATTGCTTTTACGATGACCAGTAGGAAATGAGGACAATAATTTGATCCTTGGGAAACTGAGAATTTAATATTCTCAGTTAAGCTTCTGTTAAGCTTCACTATATATTTGGGTAAGCAAATATTCCAAAGTATCATTTTAATTTCCTCTCCAAGTAGTATTTTGGCAAAGTACTTGGAATGCAAGTTTTCACAAGAATTTCTCAAATGGTGTGATTTTTTGTCTAAGGATTAAGAGAACTATATTAAACAAACTTTGATGGGCTTTAGACATTGCTGGTATGTCTTATCACCATTTACTCTCATATACTACAATGAATTAAACTTTCTGAAAAAAATTCTGGTCAGTAAAAGAATGAAAAATAAGCTTTATGATGTTTATTCAAATAAGGTAACATAATATTCACTTCTCAGTGTTTATAAACACGAACCATATTGAGAAGTTTTTATTCTATTTCATAATATACAGTACATACAGGAATCTAGATTTGAATTCATCATTATTTTGGCAAAGATTTTCAAGAAGCTGTCGCTTTCTCACTTGCAGATCAATAAATGTGTGTGTTAACTAGTGGATGTGGAAAGTTCTAGACACTTAGGTATGTCTGAAACTCAATACTTGTAATTTGATTTCTGCTACAGCTGTATCATAATACCCTACATCAATGTATGGCACCAGAGAATGGCTTCGAATGACTCACCTTTGACAGTGTTCTCATTACCATCATGCTGAGGTATGATATTTGTTAATTCAAATACATTCTTTTATATTTTATGGATGAAAAATATAAAAGAATGCATGTGTTGAGAGATTCAATATTAATTGTTAGAAAAACCAAAGCTTATTTTTTATATTAAGTGGTAATTCAGATTCAGTGAAGAGCAGATTTAATTACACCATCAGTTTTGACAGATTTATATAAAGGAACAACCCAAACCCTGATCAAGACATAACATATTTCCACAAGGCCAGAAAATTTCCACAGGTCTTCTCCCAATCTATTTCATTACTCCCTCTTCTGCTTCATTAATCCATTTATCTACCATTAGCCAATGCCTCACAGTCTAAATTACTTAGATTTATATTATCTTGGAGTTAAGTAGTATAACTTCTCCAGATTAGTTCTTACCTTTTAATTTTTCAGGCCATGTTAGGCCCTTTGCGTTTTCTTTTAAATATTATAATAACTGCAAAATGCCATTTAAAAAAAAAAAACTGTCTGAGAATTTGATTGTGATTGCATTTACTCTATAGCTCCGTTGGGGAGAATTGACTTTTAGCAATATTGAATGTTCCAAGCAGAAACATGGCATACCTTTCCATTTATTTAGGACTTATAAAGTTGCTTTCAGTAATGTCTTGTATTTTTCAGCCAAAAGAACTTATATATCTCTTAAATCCATTCTTAGTTTATAGTTTTATTGTTATTGTAAATGCTATTTTAAAATTTTTCAAGTTTTTCAGTAAGAGCATGTAGAAATCCAATTGATTTTTGTGCATTGTTTTGGTTTATAATATTGCTAAGCCTACTTGTTTAATTATATAATTATTCATTTTATAAGAAATTTCTTAGGATTTTCTACACCTACATTCTGTCATCTGCCAAAACCTTACGTTTCTTCCTTAATGTTCTTTTAGCTCTTTTTGTTGCCTCACATATCCGGTATGATCTTGAATAAAGGTTGTAATGGCAAATATTCTTGTCTTGCTTCTATCTCAGGAAGAAGATACTCAATAGTTCACTATTCCATACAATGTTAATTATAGGTTTTTTCTTAAATGTCCTTCATAAGATTGAGAAAGCTTTATTTTATTCCTACTTTAAAAGATTTTATCATTTATGGAATGAATTCCATAATATTATCTTTTTATATCTTACTAGATTGTCCATGCTAATATCTTATTTTCCATGTCTTTAATCATGAGGGACATAAGTCTGTAATTTTCTTTTCTTCCAATTTCTCTACCTGATTTTGGATTTGGTTATACTGGTGTAATAAAAGAAGTTAAGAAACCTTATCTTCTCAGAAATAATTTGTATAGATTTGCTATTATTTCTATCTTAAAATTGATAGAATTTCATAATAAAGCTATTGGGTTCTAGGGCTTTCTTTTGGAAAAAGTTTTAAATTAAGAATTTAATTTATTTAAAGAACCAGATTTTGGGTCTTTGAAGAATTGCTACACTCTCTTCCACATTAGTTGAAATAATTTGTACTCCCACCAACAGTATATAAGCATTCCTTTTTCACCACAACCTTGCCAAAGTTTGTTATTTTTTTACTTTTTAATAATAGCCATTCTGACTGGTGTTAGCCCAGCAATTCCATTGCTGGGTATATTTCCAAGGGATTTTAAATCATTCTGTTATAAAGACACATGTGCACATATGTTCACTGCAACACCATTCACAATAGCAAAGACATGGTATCAACCTAAATGTTCATCAATGAGATACTGAAAAACAAAATGTGTTAGGCATACACCATGGAATACTGTGCAGCCATAACAAAGCACAATCATGTCCTTTGCAGAGACATAGATGGAGTTGGAGGCCATTATTCTTGGCAAACTAATACAGGAACACAGGACCAAATACCACAAGTTCTCATTTATAAGTGGGAGCTAAATGATGAGAACACATGGTCACATACAGGGGAATAAAACACATTGGGGATTCTTAGGAGGTGAAGGGTAGGAGGAAGGAGAGGATTAGGAAAAATAACTAATGCATAGGAGGCTTAATACCTTGGAGATGAAATAATCCATACAACAAACACCCATGACACAAGTTTACCTATGCAGCAAACCTGCACATGTACCCTGAGCTTAAAAGTCATATTTTTTCATTTCTTATTGTATCAATTATGTTAAAATGTGTTTAAAAGAATTCATCAATTTCTTCTAAGTGATCAAATTAAAATAAAATTACACACAAAACTTATTGTCATTGAAATGTCTGTAGTATCTGGTCTGCTTTTTCATTTTTTACATTACATAGTGATATGTGTTACTCATTTGCTTCACTGTTCTTACTAGGAATTTATCAAATTTCCCAATTATTTTAAATTTAAATTAAGTTTTTCTAATGTATGTCTGCTTTCTATTACATAGATTTCTGTTCTTACTTTTGCTTGTCATACTTATCTGGATTTAATTTGTTCTTTTTCCCTCCCTAGCTTCTTATGGAATAAATATATAGTCTTAATTTTGCCCCTTTCCCATTTAATATAATAAAACTATACATTTTCCTCCAAGAGCTACTTTACCTGCATTGCTGAATTTTGATATATTGTGTTTACATCATATTAAGTTCAAGGTGTTTACTTTCTTATTTATTTTTAAATTAATATAATTAAATCACGTTTAATTTTCAAGTATATGGATATTTTCTACACATCTTATTCATATTTATATATAATACTGTTAAGAAAATATAAACTTTATAAATGTTTTGAAATTTGTTGAGACTTGTTTTATGTGCCAGCATATGGTCTATTTTGGTGAATATTTTATATTCATTTCTACTATTGTTATATGTAATATTTTCTGCATCAATTAGGCGGTATTGCTCAAATATTCTGTATTTTTATTGACTTTATTTTATTTATTTTTTTTTTTGAGATGGAGTCTTGCTACATTGACCAAGCTGGAGTACAGTGGTGTGATCTTGGCTCCCTGCAACCTCTGTCACCCAGGTTCCAGTGATTCTCCTGCCTCAACCGCCCAAGAAGCAGATTACAGGCACCTACCACCACACCCAGCTTTTTTTTTTTTTTTTAATTTTTAGTAGAGATGGGCTTTCACCATGTTGGTCAGGCTGATCTTGAAATCCTGACCTCAAATGATCCGCCTGCCTTGGCCTCCCAAAGTGCTGAGATTACAGGCATGAGCCACTGCACCCAGCTGGTGATTTTTTAAATACACAGCCTTATTATATATTGAGAAAAAGGTTTAATATCTCTAGCTATGATTGCAGATTTCCTTATTTCTGTCAGTTTTTGTTTTAGGTATTTGAGTGCTTTGTTATTAGGACCATAGACATTTAGTGTTCTTAATGAATTAAGTCCTTATTACTATAAAATGTCCCTTGCTATTTCTTGTAATAATATTGTTTTGGATATTTATTTCCTCTTATACTAATATACCCCTGCCAGCTTTTTAAATACTTTCTTATGTTTAGTTTTTGCATATTATTTATTCAGCCTTTGCTTTCAACCTATCTTTTTCGCTAGAATTTTTCATATTCTTATCAGTTATTTTTAAAATGCTGCTTAATAATTTCAACATCAGTGATGTGTTGATTCTATGGACTATTGACTATTTCATCTTTTGATAATGGGTCACATTTTCTTGCTTCAACATGTTTCTCATAAATTTTAATTGAATACAAGACATAGTGGTTTAAAGAACAGCAGAGACTGACATAAATTATATTTATGCCCCAAAAGGTTGCATGTCTCCTTCTGTCTGGCCACTAGAGCCAATTTAGTCTGTTGAACACATGTGTCTAGATTCCCATTCTTGATTTATAGATTCATTTCACTCAGCCTTCAAATGACGTGATGGCAGAAACAAATCTTTCCTTTATAAGAGCTTGGAGGCTGAGCGCCTAGAGAATTTGTCTCAGGTTTTCTGCTCTTGCTAGCCATTAACAGGCCCTACGCACCTGCATCTCAGAAGAGTTTCCATTTCTGCCCCCATGCAAGATGCAGATAGTCACTATCTAGTACTCATCGCATGGCTTGGAGTGCATGCTGGGTTTCTCTCAATTCTTCTTCAGACTTAAGCAAGCCTGATGCCCCTACACTTTAGAATGTGTGTTTCTCCAGTCTCTGCTCTCATGAGCACTAGGTGAAGGCCCTTGGAAAAGAGTTATGCATATTTTTATTTTCTCCAAGATTTCTGGGTCTTTTAAGCACCTAAGGCTGCTCACACTCAGCCTTTAAAAACTCATCTCAAGGTCAATTTTTCTTTTTTCACACCAGTGGCAGCTGCCTCCCCCTCCCATTGCTCTAACAAGGATGGATCCAATCATGAGTCTCTTCTTTCCTAGGAGGAGCTCATTGCTTTCTGAATTTCAATCTTTTAGTTTCCATCACAACCTCATATCTCTTTTAAAAGATAAACTTTAAAAAATACATGATTTTGTAGATTATCCAGTATGTTCTCACTTTTAATTTGGGAATGATGCTTTCTTGAGATTTTCTATATCTGAAGCAGAAGTAGAAGTAGTCTCAATTTTTTTTAAGAAAATCTGTGATCAACCTAAAATATAATTTATTATTTTTATGGCATACAATGTGAAAAGCAGCTTAAATTTATCTTATATGCTCAATACACATTATAAATATTTAATAAATACATGTTAGGCCCTCAATGAAATATAAGAACGAAGCTTGTATTCTCAGCACTTTGAAAGGCCAAGGCGAGTGGGTTGCCTGAAGACAGCAGCTGGGGACCAGCCTGGATAACATCGTGAAACCACTTGTCTACTAAAAACACAAAATATTAGCCAGGAGTGGTGGTGCATACCTGTAGTTCCAGTTAGGAGGCTGAGGCAGGAGAATCACTTCAATATGGGAGGTAGAGGTTGCAGTGAGTGGAGGTTTTGGCACTGCATGATAAAGGGAGACTTGGTCTCAAAAAAAAAAAAAAAAAAAAAAAAAAAAGAAAAAAACACCAAATAAAAAAAAAAAAAAAAAAAAAAGAATGAAACATATAATTTCGTAACTGAATATTTGTACTTGACAAGAAGAATTAACAACCTTTACTCTCTATTATGGAACTAATGCAGATGTATTATTTTCAAATAAAAATTACATTATAATGCAGACTACAATTTTGAATTATATCACCTCCACCTCCTACGTACCTGAAGATTCTCATATGGCTCAATCAAAGTCAAGAGCTCAATGTGCTTTTAAAACCCCATTTGTGAATTAATGAGATACACAAAATATCTCGTTATTGTCAGGTTTTTAAATTTCTATTGTTTTCTTAATTAAAATGGTTATCTCTAGCTTGTTTAAGCCCCAATGTCACCAGCTTTGGCCTTAAGTGACTTTTACGTGTCTCTAAAACCAAAACTGTTCTCTACGTAGTGATGACAAAGATACTTCTAGATGAGAAATAGTAGGCTTAGTCTTATGAATGTAGTGCTGCTTCAGCACTGCCTTATTCTAATGCAGTGCTATAGGGTTTCAGTCCTTCTGTACCTTATTAAAATGCTAACTTTCTAACAGTCTACTATCTATTAAAAATGGTTGGTGTCACTACCTATTGAAATAACTAAAAAACACACTACCGGAAAAAAAATACCTTTGAAGACACTTTCAGAATTGGAATTTCAAAATTGAGCAATGGAAATCATTCTTGAGTACTGCGACATAAGGATTCTTCATTAGGTTAAGTGATTTAATAACAACAACAACAAAATCAGAGGATGGCTGATTAAACACAGGTACTATGTGCCTCTTCCACAGAAAGGAACCAGAGTAGTAAGTAGATACATTTCAAACAGATGGGCTAGGAGAGAATGCTAGGATTCACCAAAGAGACAGGAAACAACAGAAGTAAGGAGACGGTTCAGAGTAGCTGCAACACCACCCGAGGACTGACTGAGAGGCTGCAACATCTCCTGTACAAGGGAAAACAGTAAGAGAGAAACACCTAGGGTATGGCTTTTATGATTTTGGCTACATAAGGGCCTTAGGTCTGATAGACAGAGTTGCCAAAAGATTGTACAGAGATGTTTCTCCAGAAAGGGAACTTACATGGAATCTCACAGGCATCCAAGACTAGAGTAGCCTCAGCCGATTACCATGTCAAGAGATACTGGGGATCTACAGACCCGGTTGCTGCTGCTGCATTGCTCCAACGAGGGAGAGGTGAGGGGGCACCAAGCATTCCTGTGCACCCTTGGGAGAGTCCTTACCATGCTGCTTGTGGTAAGGACTGCTGAGCTGCTGTTGAGACAGAGACATGAGTGGACTGTACTCCCTGCAGCTTTTTACACTGCCTGCCTGGGACCCCACCCTCTCTGGCTTCAGCCTCAAGGTGCTGTTTTGAGAGTTTAAGGGTGGGCTGTGTTTGGGTGATGGGTGTACTAAAAGCCTCAACTTCACCACTAAGTACTACATGCATATAAGAAACCTGCATTTGTACTCATTATATATATAGAATTTTTTTTAAGGTGAAAAAAGAAACAAAAAATCAACCACATTTCTTTATGACCACAATTCAGGTTCTTCAGTTGTCTCTGCCAGTGAAAAAAAGCTTAATATTTTCTAAATAATATAATACCATCGGGTACTCTATTACTTTATTTACATTTTACCAATAAGTCATTATATAAAACAATAGAAGACAAAACAGTAAGTTACTTATGGGATTGTTTTATGTGCAATCTGTTATTCTACATTTACCTTTTTAACAGGAAACTGTTCATCTAAATTGGATATTTTCTTTTTAAGTCAACAAAGTAATTAGAATTCATGTCAACACATCTATACAAGATGCAATTTCAATTGAAACAAATTACAAATAAGATAATCTTGAGAAACTGAAATACTTTTTCAGAATTTTTTCCTGTTAACATATTTTACTGTTTTATGCTGTATTATTTAGAATCAAAATATCAACCATATTATTTTTCTTTTTCCTATTTATAATACATCATCTAATTTTGAATATAATCTTGAATATTATCCAAATATGAGAAAAAACACTTAGAAATAGCAATAACCATGATTAAAATTTGGCTATGCAAATTCTGATAACTTATTCTGAAATAATGCAAACATGTATATATGAAGCCACATTGTTTTTACCTCTGAAAAGCCTCCTGATAAACACCACTGGCCAAGGTAGGAATTCACAGCTTAATTTCTATTTGCCAGTCATGAAGTATATCATATTAAGCAGGCTATACATATATATGTACATACACATGCATATATCAAGCAAACTAAGTTAAAAATAATAATCAGCATATTTATTGCTCCTCTTACGAAATGTTCTCAGATGTGATTTTAACTAAAAAGAATTCTAGTCATATTCTATATGCACCCATAGCAAAAAGTGCTGACGTATATGAGGTACACACACAAACACAAACACACAACAGATATTATTACATACACCTAATTTAAAACGTATATATAATTATTGATGGACTAAAAAAGAAATATTTCTCTATGCAACAGCTTATATAATTGGTTATGCCAAAAGTATTCAAGGAAATAAGAAAATTAAGGTAAAGTGAGGTGCAATTTCTTGGTAGTTTTTTGAGAATAAAGGCTGTGGTAGAAGTCTCCTGACTGTTACATTATATGCCCAGAAAGTTTACTATATTCCTAAAGTGTTTAAATTAAAAATACATTCCTAAAAAGTGCATATTTTTCCCAAAATAAAGTCTTTAAAATTAGTAAATAACCATGTCTGAACAAAAAGTAAGGTATATCTTGAGTTCATATGATAAGCTATCACGTCTTGGTTCTGTGAGTCTTACATTGCCCAAGAATTATTAGTCCAGTTCACATGGAAAAAGACATATTTTTATTTACTTGGATTCAAAATATTCTTTAATATTATAAACAAATAATACACTAAAAATAAAGCTTAATATTCAAATTTTATAGTCCTACCCATTTTTTTCCTTTAATATTTATTGCTTTCTGATGTATCATTACTTTTAAGATAGAAACATATAATTTCAAATATTTAGATACAGGAGACACATTCATCTTATATGCTTCCTCAGATGTAAATTAGATATATGCTTATCATAGCAGGTTGTAATTGCCATTTTATTTGTCTAACAGCTCGAGAGACTACAAGATCTATGGAGATAAACATAACTCTTTTAATTAATTGCTGCTGTAGCTACAGTGCTGGTGTTCTAGAGCTGTTATGTAACTGGCGATCAATATATTTTTGTTGAATTTTTATTCATTCATTAAACAAATAATACTTATTAGACACTTTCTATGAGCACTATGATTGGCAGCAAAGATTCTGACATGAACATAACTGAGAAGCTTATGCTCACAGGAAAAATAAACAAAATACAGTGTAGCAAGTCCAATGATAAAAAGCATATTATTTATCAAAGTAATAAAGAAGAAAGAGGCTTACTTTTTTCTGGCATAATTTGTGAAAGACTCCTGAAAGAGGTCACACCTGAGCCAGATTTTCAAAGAATGGGCTTTTGCCAGCCAGATCTGTGGGGAGATTTGACAAAATTCTAAATAAATGATACAGTTTTTGAAAAGGCACACTGGATATGATAAAAATTGACAGAATCCAAAACATAAAATATCCCTGAAACATAAATTAGTTCTTAAAATATGTGGCAGTTCTTACTCCACAAAGAGTGAATTACCATTCCAAACATTTTATCAACATCACCTTAATACTGCTATTGCTTGATCCTACTTTCCCAGAGAATTTTATACTGTCACTATTAAACCTCCATTCTAATTTAATCAGTTTGTCCCACCTATCGGCATAAGATAAATAATTAAGTCATTTTCCTTTTATTCAAATTAAATGATTCTGAGGTTCTAGTTTATCTCTTCAGAATCTTCTTATTGATTGCTTTAAGCCCCTCAGAAACAGTTTCCTTTTCTTTTAATTTTCTTTCTTTTCCATCCATCCATCTACCCACCCACCCACCTACCTACCTACCTACCTACCTATGTATAGAGGCCTGTCTGTCACCCAGGCTGGACTGCAGTGGTGTGATCATGGCTCACTGCAGCCTCAAATTCCTGGACACAAGGATCCTCCCATCTCAGCCTCACTATTAGCTGGGACTACAGGCATGAAACTCTATGACTGGCTT
>NW_016107393.1:3780211-3844116 GCF_001604975.1 Cebus imitator | reverse complement strand
CTGGCCTCAAGTTGACCCTCCCACCTCAGCTTCCAAAAGTGCTGGGATAAGAGGGGTGAACTACTGTGCCTGGCCCAGGGTTGGTTTCTTAGTCCTAAAAATCTGAGGAAAGCAGCCTCTGTCAGAGGAGGAGTTTCCACCTTGACTGCAATGATATGGTTGCTTCCATAGCACTGCTTTTGCAACCTGGGCAGTCTTCCCAAGCAAATATAGTGCAGGAAGGCCAGGTGTTTCACAGGGGACTATGTATAGTAACTTGGTACACACTGAGCCCAATGCTTGGTGAGCCAGCTTCCAGGTACGATTTATGTCCTAGTATAGATGTTGTTTCTTGCCTTCCCACCTGGTCCTGGGTCACGGAATAAAAAAGATAATCTCATGCTTAATTCTCATGATTCCATGCCACCTTCTCCTCGAGCTCCTAACATGAAAGTTATTTAATAATACACATCTTTCTGTTTATATACATAAATATTCACACAGCCTTTATAAAAATAAAAAACTAAATCAATCCCAGATCTAGAAAGGTTGCCTGTTTCACCCACATGTTATACCATGAACTACATCTTTGTATAGTTTCCAAGAGTGTTAAATGTTCTCACCTCTTCCAGCCACACCAGTGATCACCATTTCCTGTCCTTGGGTGGGTGATATTTCTGTCTATAAAAATCCTAAATTCAATTTGTTCTACATAATGCTTCCCAATTAAACTTCTTTCTTAGTCTAACTCTTCTTGTGCCGATTAAAACTTTGTCTTGGTCCTCTACTGCATGTCAAATTGTGGCCACATGTTCCAGTTTTGAGTCTTCCTCCTCATATTACAGCATGACACTTCACATAACCATAGCCTCACATATGCTTACAGTGGTGAGGAATTAGTTATCACCTATTGCCAATCCATCCCAATCATTTTATTTCACTGATGAGGAATGTGACTAGAATTTAAAGTTCTATTAGCATAAGTACTTTTCATTTTACTACCACATATTTAATACTGAAACGAGTACCTGGCCTATCAAAAGTGCTTTCTAAATATTTGTTGCATGAGTTAAAGTTTAGATTCATTTTTCTGCTTACTTCCAAGCTATAAATCAAAGTACATATAAAGGATCTGATTATTTCATCACACCCAAAGCAAATATTGAAGCAAATTAAAATAAAAATTATACATCTACACTCATTTACCTAATATCAAGTTGCATAATTTTAGCACAGCTATGACTCATATTTCTATTTCAAAAATAATAAAAAATATTTATTGAACATTTAGCATGTGCTATAGTTTGAATGATTGTTCCCTCCAAACTCATGTTAAAATTTAAAAATTCCCATTGATAGTATCGGGAGATAGGACCTTTAGGAGGTGGTTAGGTCATAAAGGCTCCGTTCTCATGAAGTGACTAACACCACTATCAGGGGAGTAGGATCTCCCACTTGCTCTCTCTCTCACCTTCTCTCTTGGCCATTCTTCCATGTGATGCCTTCAGCCACATTAAGACACAGCCAAAAGGCCCTCACCAGATTCTGGCACCTTGGTGTTGTACTTGCCAGCCTCCAGAAATGTGAGAAATAAATTTATGTTTGCTATAAATTATGCAGTTTCAGGTCTTCTGTTACAGGGGCACAAAATGGTTAGGCATTGTTCTGATATTTTAGATATATTAACTAATAAATCTACAAAATAATCTTGTAGTAGATAATAGTTTTATGTCAATTTTACAAATAAGAAAACTGATCACAAAGAAACTAAACAACAAGTACACTGGGAGAATGTTAGAAAATTTTGGCTGTAACGTGTACAAGCAGAGAGTATCGCAGGTAACTAACTCTCAGTTGTCCAGCCTAAGTATCTGATTGCACGGAAATGCCAATCTGAAAATAGCAAATATTGGATGAACATTTAGGTTTGGGGTGTGCATGTGTACTTTAATGTGTTTGGTTTGGGTTTTTATGTAGAGACACCTTTAAGATATTCAACAAAAAATGTTAGAATGGCAGTTGGCTTGGAGGTCAGGAGACTTGAATGAGGCTATAAACCTGGAAGTCATTGACTAACAATTTGTATAGCATCTACGTGACATGCACATGCATATTCCCACATCCTCATATATATATCACACACACACTCAGATATTGATACAAAGAACTATTTCATGCTGAACTATAATTTAGCCCAGTTTAATTCAGAAAATACTATCTTTTAATATTAAAGCTTAGGATCTATATTCATTTGTATTAAGTTTAGCTACTTGTGGCAGAAACCAGAATACACCTATTTCTCAGGTAACAAGTCTGGAAGTAGGTTTTCTTGAGCTAGTGCTGGTAAGGGACTGAAGTTTCGTTTAGTTCCCTACACTCCCATCCTAACTGTGGCATTTGTATTCATTGTACTGTTACAGTATTCTGGGCAGGAGTAAGGAAGTGCAATGTAGTGCATTTGTCAGGAAAGCAAAGCGTTTTATTTTTTCATGGCCACCCCTAGAAACTAAAGTTCCAGGCAAACCATGTTTTTTATCAGAGCATAATGTAACCCCAAATAAAATTGAGATTACATTTTTTAAGAAAGGTAGTGTGAATATCAGATAGACATTTGACATGTGCTGTGATTTGAATGTGCATCTTGCAAAATTCAAGCATTAAGAGTTAATGGCCAATATGTTAGTAGTAAGAGGTAGAGGCTTTAAGAGGGGGTTAAATCATGAGGGCTTCAGACTTTGTGAATGGTATTAGGTGCCCTTTTAAAAGTACCTGGAGAAAGTTTGTCCCTTTTGCCCTCCGCCTTCCACCATGTGAGAGCAGTATTCCTCCCCTCTGGAGGATGCAGCATCAAGGCACCATCTTGAAAGCAGAGAGCAGCCTTCACCAGACACTGAACCTACTAGTGCCTTGATAGTGGACTTACCAGTCTCCAGAACTATGAGAAAATCAATTTCTCTTCTTTATAAATTACTCAGTCTGTGGTATTTTGTAACGGCAGCACAAATGGACTAAGATAGCATGCCTGCCAGAGAGTTATTGGGCTTAGAGCTTTAATAGAATTTGAAACTGCCTTACCACAATTTTCCAGATGAGATTAAAGTGATTTGCTCCAGGCTACATTTTGAACAGGTAGTAACAGCAAAAAAAATAAAACCGGTAAAAACAGAACCTAGGTGTACTGGCTGGCAACACATTCATCCTACCATACTGCAATATCAATTGCCTAAAAGTTTATAATGTTGGTCCACAACCTATCTCAGAACCCTCTGTGTTCCACTTAACTCCCATAGTTCTCTGCACAAATGATAATTATCATATTTATCACACTCTTCTGTAATTATTTGTTAGTGTGTCTACTTGCTCTCTAAATTAAAAACACTCTCTGGAGCAGACATCATGAGTTATTCATCTTCCCATCCCTTTTCTATCCTCCATTGACTCTTACTCTCAGAGAACACTCAGAATATTGTAGATGGTTAATAAGTTCTTGTTAAATGAATTAGCTTCACACAGAAGAATATAACCTCATGATGATATTTTAGTGCTGCTGATGGAAGGGTATTAAACATTTTCATAGTGTTGATTTTTACTCCAACAGCCCCCAAGCCATTGATTAAAATCATTAATACATTATCATCATCATAGATCTCAGGGCTAGTGAAGTCATCTGTTCCAGTTTCTACATTCATGTAGTCATTTTTATCATCAGAGTCAACTAAGAACCAGAGAAGTTACATTGCCCAAGGTTACAAGATCAGTAGGTCAAAGGGAGGAGACAAGGCACAGGTGTCCTTCTTAGGGCTAGTGTCATTGTTTTCAGTACATCGCATTACCAAAACTTAAAGTAATGGCATATTTCACTTTTATATTTCATATGTTCAAAGCCTAAAATGTGCTATGCTATGTTAAAATATTGACCCTTTGATGTATCTTTGGGTGAAGATCCAAAGGTTATGACAAGTATAAAATTGTATTCGAGCAACAGCAAGAGTGCCAAAATTTATTATCAAGATTGAACTTGAGTTTTTCTATTTCTAGGGATTGATACTCATAATACATCTTTAGTATCCCTTCAGGGCAGCTTAGATAGTCTACTTTTGGTTTATAATGGAAAAAAGTAGAGGTTAAAATAAAGGCCAGAGCAACTGTCAGAAAGCATTAGTTTTCTGCTACATAAACGTATCCATTTACTTAAATTATGTTGGCTCTTAGCATCTACACTTTTGCTATATGCAACAGTTAACATTATTTTCTCAGCACTTTACTCACTTGAAAATGAGAACATGTATTTTATATGATTAAATAAATTAGACAAGGCTAGCCTATGACATATAGTTCTTGTCTCCAAGACCTAAATGAAATCAAAGAAGTCTATTAAGAGGTAGATAGTAGGTAATTAGGTTCTGCAAGTTAACTGGGAACTGATCAAGATTTCAAGCCAAAGATGTGGCGATGAACACCCTGAGGGTCATTCTTCAAGCATTTCCAGGCAAAATGCTGTGGAGAAAGTTCCAGATTCTGAGATTCATGCCAGCAAGGCCCTGCAGCCCTGAGACTCATGCAGTGACGTTTTAGGTGTTTTATTTTATTGAGCCTTGCATCCACTCTGGGGAAGCATAAACCTGGCTCCTGGGGGTGCTCGACAAGTCACCCATCACCATTGGATGGAGGGAGTGTTTATGATCCGGGTTTCAAGCCGCTCACCATCTCTTATGACCCAGCCACCTGCCTCCACATCTGGAATAATGGGTACTCTTTCCTTGTGGAATTTGAAAATTCTACAGATAAATCAGTGATCAAGGGAAGACCTCTGGAGCACAACTACTGATTGAAGCAGTTCCATTTTTGCTGGGAGGCCATCGATGCCTGGGGCTCCGAGCACACCATGGACATCAAATGCTTCCCAGAGCTGCACTTAGTGCATTGGAATGTGTCAAATTTGAAAACTTTGAGGATGTAGCACTGGAAGAAAATGGTTTGGTCATGATAGGAGTGTTTGTAAAGCTAGGCAAACATCATAAAGAGCTACAGAAATTAGTGGATACTTTGCTAACAATTAAGCACAAGGACATCCTTGTGGAATTTGGGTCATTTGACCCTGCATGCCTGATACCTACCTGCCTGGATTACTGGACCTACTCAGGATCTCTGACTACCTCACCCCTCTCCGAGTCTGTCACCTGGATCATTAAGAAGCAACCAGTAGAGGTTGATCATGATCAGCTAGAGCAATTTTGGACCCTGCTTTTCATTTCTGAGGGGGTGAAAGAGAAAAGAATGGTGGACAACTTCCACCCCCTTCAGCCATTGATGAATTGCACTGTCCATTCAACCTTGCGGCACGATGACGAGCTGAATGTACAAGTGAAACCCAAGCCGGCAACTAGTCAAGCAACCCCCTAAAACATTCATATGTAGGCAGTACTTTGCTTTTACTTTAATATACTCCAGCTTACTAAAAATTGTATTTAGTGGGTACAGAGCTTGGGTTGCAAGAATTCCAGAGCTTTGTTGCAAAACAGAGTGATTATACTTAACACTACTGAACTGTGTACTTAACGTGATTAAGACGGTCATTTTTATATTTGTATTTTACCGCTTTAAAAGTAAAAAATTGATTTCATAGAGAAAAAATGATAGGGTTGGAGTTGCAGGTATAAGTTTGAGAAATCTCTCTTTTAAAAGGGGGAAATGTGAAGGATTTTGCGTGTATGCCCTAGGAAATGCATAAAATTCTTAAAAAGGTAAACATGGTAAAAAAAGAAGTCTGTGTTAACTTTCTGCAGTTCACCTGTTTCAAAGTATTGTTACCTTTAGAAGGGTAAACACACAAGATATGCATTTTCCAGAGCACACAGGCTTTCCTCCTAGCTGTCTTGCAAAACAATCATTGCAAAACCCTATTGCAGTGAGTTTTCCAAATTGAAGGGAGAAGCAATGTACAGAATGCCTGACTTGCCCTTCTTGCATCTTATATGTGGTGTTCTGGTGTGATTATTAACCATACTCTTTTTCACTTTGAACCATGTCCTGGTTTGCATGGCCGCCGTCTCTGAAAAGGTGATAGAAACTGTGTTGCGGCAGTTTCCTTCTCCATGCCTTAGATGACCCTCAAAGGGGCAGCAGATTTCCCTGGCTGTTGATACATCTTAATTAGAAACTTGTGTTTTTTATGCCCTCAAAAGTGTTTTGCTTGTACTTTCCTAGAAGTGAAGGTGGAAAATGGAAGTAAGGTCTGTCAAAGGTCTTGGAAGAGTTGTATTAAAATTGCTGTTTATCTTCATTAACTAATACTAGATCAATAAAGCCATTTTTTATAATTAAAAAAAAAAGAGGTAGATAGCATGAAGATGGTCAGATGCAGAGTTAATCTTATATTTCACATACATATTTCATATCATCTATATCAAATCTGTCCTACATATTTATATTAATCTTTTTGTTGCTAGTAGTCATGTAAGACCTATTTGCCCTGGACATAAATTCACTCAATATAAATTTGTTGAATAAGAATATTATATTTCTTCTTCAATTCAATGCAACCTATAATGCAAGCGAAAAATTTGGAAGTTGATTGAAAAATGAGAAATAGTTGGGTAAGTCACACAGGATCAATTTGAATTTGCATGTCAGGATAATGCCCCTAATCTATCTAAATAGTTAGAGCCTGGGATTCTGTTTACAAAATATATTCTTATTTTCATACTAGACTATTTGATCCTCTCCTAAACCTCATAAGTTAAAAAAAACAAGAGCAGATTTTCTATTTCTGGATGATGAAAATTAGGCTCAGAAAAGTTCTGCAGCCTGTCTAAATTCTCATAGCTACTTAGTTGCAGAATAGGAAAGTCAGAGGGAATAAAATTCAGGAAATTCTGCTTTGAAATTCTGGGCTCCTTTTACTTCACTGCCTTTTCCTATTGTTAGAAGTGAATCAGCCTGGGTTAGGGTGGACAGAAACAATACACATCGTAAGAGTCAAGCTGATATTTTATAGATTTACTTTAAAAATTATTTTTTAAACCCAGCTTTGTTACTAAACAACTATACTCAAGACAGGTAATCACTTAAAACCTCCATCATTTGATATACATATGAAATACTCAAACAGTAATTAATTCTGTTACAGAATTGCTTTGATATGCTACACTGAATGATTATTGTTTTTAAATTCATAATTCTCTAATACCTACTTACCTATTGCTATGGGACAGAGAGACTTTTTTTATTATATGTATGCCCGCCCTCCAGTCCTGCCTGTATCCTCTGTGAAAAGCTGATTAGGAGCAAAGTTCATTAAGGTGTATATCAGAGGAACTGTGGAAAGCTAAATCAGAAAACCAACATAGGGAGTTAAATGGAAAATAAATCCCTTAACATCTGTTTGTTCTTTTTAAAATGTATACATTTCCTTTGCAAAAAAATGTTAGAAGTCAGTTAGAAACTTGTACCAAGAAAAGACTTATTGTGAATAATTCAATACCTTCTTACAAACACCACTGCTTTCTCATAATCAATCTGCCCTCCAAATAATAGTATATAGACTACCACTATATTTGTATTTGTTTAGTGCTTTAAAAAAATTTCACATACATTATCTTTTTCTTTTTTTGAGATGGAGTTTCTCTCTTGTCACCCAGGCTGGAGTGCAATGGAATGTCTCTGCTCACTGCAACCTCTGCCTCCTGGGCTCAAGTGATTTTCCTGCCTCAGCCTCCCGAATAGCTGGATTTACAGGTGCCCACCCCCACACCTGGCTAATTTTTGTATTTTCAGTAGAGACTGGGTTTCACCATGTTGGCCAGGCTAGTCTCGAACTCCTGACCTCAAATGATCCACCTGCCTCAGCCTCTCAAAGTCCTGGGATTACAGGCATGAGCCAGCATGCCGGGCCATCTTTTTGATCTCTTTATATTAGTTTGTGCATGATTTTACATCTACATACTTACTACATTTCACTGATCATCCCTTCTGTCTAAAATGTAAGCTCAGGAGTTATTCTTGTATCATAGAACCATGTTCAGTTTTGAAAATATAAAGAGCATAACATTTTAGTTAAGCAAGAAGATAAATGTCCTGAGCATCATGCAATTAATTTCATAACAAATATGTCATAAATCATCCAGAATCTCCTCATTTTCTTGTATCACAGAGACTTAAGAATTCTAGACATGTAGTTACCAATATCCTCATCTCTATCTGAGGTTGCCCCTGAGAAATGCTTAAAACTCTTGGCCCCACACAGACCAAACCCTGTAACGGTTAATGGCTCTTATTTAAGTATCTATGTACCTCTCTTTTTCATGCCAAGGACTTTAAACTTTTGAACTCTAAATGCCAGGTTAATTGATCTGTTGCTATTCTTCCTCCTTCCTAGAACTCAATTTCTCTGTTCAAAATTACATAACTTTGTAATGTTTCTTCCATTCATCTTCATCCATCCACACATTCCAATATGTGTGATTCCCTTGATCACTCCTCTAACCAAAATCTGCTTTATGGAATTAGTTTTTAAATATTACTTAAATTCTTTTGTAAATTTTTGGCACCTTACTACACGTGTTTTAATAGCATAGTAACTCTAATTCTGGAATGAAAGACTCTTAAAGATATTTAAAGCATCAAATGAAAAGGGAAAACTCATAAGGAGGGAGTGATGGAAAAAAGTAAAGAGCTGAGAGCTTGGTTCTGGAATACAAATTTGGCCGATTCCTTATCCAGATTAGAATCTGACTTTGTGGTCCTGAGAGCAGTTTCTCTATTCTGGTCCTCTGACAGACAGTCTAGAAAGATTAAGGGTGAGATCTTTGACATTTTAATTTAGAGCCAGAAAGCAATATTTGGGTTAGGAAGAATAATGTCAAACTCAGTGCCAAATGCAAAACATTTCAGCTATTTTATTTCATTTAATGCTAGAAATATTCTGAAGGAAATACATTCTTGGAAAAGAAAATATTGGGAATAGAGACATCCCTGGAAAAAAGGTAATATAATTTTAGTGCCTAATTCAAAATGATTCAAAAGGCACAGAACCTTTTCCCCTTTATCATTTTGCCTACATTCTAAAATGAAATCTTACCATTTTTATTGTACTTAGAACAAGTATTAGATATGTTATTAAAATGTCAACCTAGAGATAAAAATGGGTCAAAGGTATCACCTTGATTTTTATCATTTTATGCCTTGAAAATTACAAATTAAAACATCCAGTTAATAATATTCATAACGGACTACAGAAATGCCAGTTACCTATACATCCCTTCTGATATACACTCTGTGACAGTGTGTCTTTCAGAGACCAAAATATCCTACATATGCTTCTTACAATGTAACATCAACACTTCAATGGAGAGGTGAAGTCTATTTAATATATCTCTTTTCTTTCTCTTTCCTTTTCCTCATTCTCTGTCCTCTCCGTTTTATCCTCAGCCACTCTTGGAACCCAGCCAGCCACTATCCTGTCAGCAAGTCCACACTAGCCCATGTGGAAAAACAATACGTAAAGTTCCACATGGAGAGAAACTAACCCCCCATTCAATAGCTAGTCACAACCACCAAGGATAAGCGATCGTTCAGATGATTCTAGTTTCCAGCCATTGGGCCTTCCAACTGAGGCCCCAGGTATTGTGAAAGAGAGGTAGGCAGTCCCCTCTCTTCCCTACCTAAACTCTTAAACCACATGATTCATCAGCACAACAAATGGTTGTTTTCCTCAAATACATTTTGCATAATTTGTCATGGTACAGTTAACAGAAACATTGTCAAATTAGAAATATGTACTTGGTGTTTTTATTTTCTATTCTTGGCTTTTGTCAGTCAATTTTTGATTATTTTTTAAATAATAAAGCAGAGTATTATGCCATCTACTTCATTCCTTCCTTGATTCTGAATCTCCAAGCCAGATTCAATATACTTCCAGAGGTAGCACATGGTACAACCATATTTCAAGACTAATTGAGCAATTCAGAAACCACATGGGAGCAACATATTTTGCAACCCTATCTGTGTTAGTACCCAGATGTAGAAACATTGAACTTACATCAACATACATTCAGGCCAGGCACAGTGGCTCATGCCTGTAATCCCAGCATTTGGGGAGGCTGAGGCTGAGGCTGAGGCCAGCAGATCACTTAAGATCAGGGGTTCAAGACTGCCTGGCCAACATGGTGAAACCCCATCTCTACTAAAAATACAAAAATTAGCCAGGCATGGTGGTGTGCACCTGTAATCCCAACTACTCCAGAGGCTGAGACAGGAGAATTGCTTGCGCCCAGAAGGCAGAGGTTGCAGTGACCCCAGATCCTGCTACTGCACTCCAGCCTGGGCAACAGAGTGAGAATCCATCTCAAAAACAGTAACAACAAAAAATACATTCATTGAATGTCTGTATGTGCAAAAGAAAAAAAAAATGTCGGGATTTATGTTAAGTAACTTGTATAAGGCACACACTATTAGTTCCTTAAAAATGTACGACAATCTTATTACATAGGGCATCACCACAGATGAGACTCAGAGAAGTTAAATAACTTTTAAGATCTTACCACCAGTTGTTGGCAGGGTCAAGATTCAAACGCATCTTTGTTATGACAAATATATGACTTTTGCACCTTACCGTTTTTCCATAACGGGATAATAATAGTAACAATTTCAGTGTTTGTCACATAAATAGAATGAAATTCATGAAAGTTGCCTAGAACACAGTAAACAATAAATATTAAAAATTAATGCTATTTTGTGTTATTTCTTTTCTACTTAGTGCTAGATACTGTAAAAATACAAAAATTAGTAACACAGTCTTTATTTTCACTATATTTACAATATAGTGTTGGGAGTGCTAAGTTGGATCTATAGTGGGTTAGGTATTGTATAAATACACAAATAACTATAACATAAATTCTAATAAATGACTTAAGACAGGTATAAGAAAGTGACTATATTCATTTGAGATATCAAGAAATGTTTCACGAATACAGTGGAGCCAAAGATGGATCTTGATGGTTACGATTTTAACAGAGAGGAAGAGATACTAATTTCATTTAGAAGGAACGGCATAATGAATGAATATGCAAGCATTGGGAAATTTCTCTAAAAATTCTACAAAGTTTAGCATTCCTGGAGAAAAGAGCTCATTAAATTTTTAAGATGGAAAAATTGGATATGTTTATAAGCTAGGGAAAGGAGTCCATAAAATTTTTTTAAATAGAGACAGAAAAATGACTATACTAAAAACTGTAAGAATGGAATGGGTTGAGGAAGGTGGGAATCCAATTGTCCGTGAAAAGCAAGTGAAGTACTTCATTCTTAGAGACTGTAGGAAACTGCAGTTATATATTAGGTGACTGTGTATGAAACAGTAAGGAGTGGAGGAGGAACGCACATGACGACTTCAAGTCCTCAGTTGGATGGGAAAGGAGATTGTGTGGGTGGTAGAAGAGAGAAGAGGGCTTGAAGAGGATACAGAAGGCTTAGAATGGTTTGGAAACTGAAGAAAATAAGCAGTTGAATAAGGACATATGCAAGGATTGAAAGTATTTTTCCCATGGTAAGTATTTATTGTTCATCTCTCAAGTGTTAGATTTTGAAAGCACTATAATAAACAAGGTAGACACTACACCTTCAAGACAGAGATTAGGTAAGTAAATGGAAAATCACCATTCAGTGTGATTACCATTTAGGAACTTTGAATGGAAAGTTTCATTTAAATATCAATAGGCATTAACCAAGCAAAGAGTGAAAGAAAGAGGAGTAAAGAGTGTACGTGTAGTGTATGCAAAGATCCACAATTACAGGAATTCTGGCATATTCTATTTCACTGAATGTAGTACCTTCTGTTCTGGAAGTTCAGAGAGATACAGATGGGGTGAGAAGAGGAGAGTCTAAAGAATAAGAGGGGAGGGCCTGACCATGTGGGTCCCTATATATTACAGCAAGGAGTTTGGACTAAACTCTGAAGACATTAGAGAAACACTGTATGGTTTTACACAGGAGAAAAATCAGCTCAAATTTACATTTTGAAAGATGTCTTGGTTAAAGCTCTCAGTGGAGGGGGAAAAAAAACCAGAATTCTGCTTGAGCTGACTTAAGCAAAAAGAAGAAATTTATTAACTATATATTATACTGTTTTTCAACCTTTTCCATATCCTGGCACAGATGGAAAATGATAATATTTATGCAGCACCCTGGGGAAAACAGATGAGGCTGCTTGTGGCAGGAGGCAAGCAGCCTGGGGACTCCAGCTGCCCTGAGGGCTATGGGGGTCAATATCGGAGCACACATCTGCAGCAGACCAGCTGGAGAGCTCAGAGCCACTACATGAAATTATAGACTCAGGGATAAATCATGCAAACAGAGACTGGCTGAGCCTCAAGAGAGGCTGAGGCTAGGAACTCTAAAACCATCAGAAAACTCAGATCTCATTTCTTAGACTCACTTTCTCTGTCTGAGGCAATGGGGTTCTATTTCTGCTCCCTCTGGCATATAGATGCTTTCTTGTGCACATGGCCGAATCTGCCTCATATCTCCCATATGTGCAAAGTTCTTCCAGTTAAAGTATCTAATAATAATAAAACTAACCATCTTTGATGTTAATTCCACATTCTCAAGAAAAAGAATCTGATTGGACCAGGTGTCTATCTTGTCTGTATCTTTTGTTATCAGTAAGAAAGATGCCCTATAATAAACATTGGGCCTTGGAGGCCCACTGCCATCTGATTGGAGGTAATTCCCGAGAAGAGTTGTGGAAGTCAGCAGACTCTTGAGACCTCATAAGAGTGCTCTGGCTACCACAGGAAGCATGTCTAAAGAAAAGGCTATATGGGATTCATGGAGATGCATTGAGAAGCTGTTCCAGCAAGGCAGGAAGAGTTCAGAATGGCCAAGGCAAGAGTAAGAGTATTAGTAGCAGAAGTACAGAGATTTGAGCAATAGTTTAAAGGCAGAATTAATAAGATGTGGGGTTTGGTTAGATGAAGGTATACAAAGAAAAAGAGCCAGATTCCTGGCTTGCACGATCAGGTAAAGGGGATGGTTTCTTTCAGTGATCAGGGATATGTAGGAGGAATAACAAGATCGAGAGATAGAAGAGTTTTACCATTGGATGCATATGTCCAGAATGCAGCTGGCTAGGAGATACTGGAACTCAGAAGAGCCATCTACGAGGAATTTAGATTTGGGAGTTTTAAAAATAATGACCAAAGTTTTGGAGTGAAATTGTATAGGTAGAGAGTTTAAAATGAGAATAAAGGCTGAGAAACAGTGGAAAGGACCCCAAGAAAACCCGTATATTGAGGAAAGATCAGAGTAAGAGAGGCATCCAGGAGACTGGGAAAGAGTACCAAGATAGGAGAAGAAAGCACAAGAAAGAAAGGAAAATGAAAGACAAAAGGATTTTTTTCTACAAATAGGGAGAAACCAGTAGTGCCAAATGTTGTTAAGAAGTAAAATAGAATATAGAATTAAAAGAACTCCATGGATTTAGCAATAAGTGCCTTGGCAAGGAAGCCATCTAAATAGAGGAGTGAGTACAAAAGCTAAAATAGAAAGTATTTAAGAGTAAATGGGAGATAATGAGAGATAAAGTAAAGCTTTAGCAAGAGTCAAGAGAAATTTGGCTGTGAAAAGGCAGAGAGATAAGCCAATAATCAGAAAGGGTTATAAATTGAGGAAGTGTTTTGTTTTGTTCTTAAATATGTCATATTAATTCCGTACAATGGTGTAGCTGGCAGGCATCTCCGAGCTAAAGAGTGAAGATGAAATGGTAGCAGTAGCTCAAAAAGAGTGCCAAATCTTTGCTACCTGCGCCTAAAAATGCAGAGGATAATGCT
Organism: Cebus imitator; assembly: GCF_001604975.1. NCBI lineage: Eukaryota > Metazoa > Chordata > Mammalia > Primates > Cebidae > Cebus > Cebus imitator. The sequence goes on along the minus strand of NW_016107393.1, from coordinate 3,830,314 downwards.
GAACTGAAAGATTTAGAAATTCATTCTCTGGTCACTGAATGTGTCAGGTCAATGAAGTCTTCATGTCAGGTCATGATCTCTTCTGCCAAGAGATCATGGTCACGTGGACCCATATATGAACTCCACCAGCACATTGAGAAGATCCTTGCTGGAAAAGAACAGGCTGTTCCTCAGCCAAAATCTGATGTTTCTCAAAAGAAAAAGACAACCCAAAAGAAACTGAAGAAGGAAAATTTAGGATAAGGAAATACAAAGCACACAATGCAAAGAAGAAGAAAATAAAAAGGAAGAGATAGGTGACAATTGAAAGAAAACAAGATAGAGATATGTGTGTATGTGTGTGTGTGTGTGCATGGTATATTGTTTTTATAGAATGGAAGAGAACTAAGAATTTAGGATTATGCCCAGGACATAGTAGATATTCAATACATATAGGCATGGGAAAAAAAAAAAATGAGGGTAAGAAGTGAGGGAGGGAGAGAGGGAGAAAGAGAAAAAGAGAAAGAGGGAGGGAGGGAGGGAGGGAAGGAAGGAAGGAAAGAAGGGAAGGAGGGAGGGAGGGAGGGAAGGAAGGAAAGAAGGTAGGGAGGGGGAAGGTGTTTCAGACTCAATATGGGGATTCCCTGAAAGTTGATATCATTGAAGGTATACCAAAAAAATAAATAATGGACCAAAATCCCAGTGTAAATTGAAAAGCATGCTGTCTAGAACCTATATATTTATTAAGCTGACTGAAATGTGGCTTTAATGGGCCAAAGATTTCTAAAGAGAAAAATATACATAAAAAAACAAGGATGATAATATCTGAAATAGTAACACAAGCCCCAGAAAACAAAGGCTGACAAAGCCAAAGATAACTGTAGTGTCTTTAAAATGGTGCTGATGGGGTGAGCTGAGCTACTCCTCCTTGGCTTTCATAAACAATAAAGTAAAAGTAAAACAATTCCCAGAATCTGTTGGCTATTTACACAAGAGGCTAAACTATAATCTCTAATGAAAACCAGATGTGACAGGATGTTGAAATGGATTGTTTCACTCCATTTTGGGGCTGAAGCCTCAACATAATAAAGATCACATTCCAGTTTAGGTACAGCTACACATGCATGACTTTGAAGGAGTAGCCAAAAAACAGTTTTGTGATTGTTAATCTCTTATCTGCATTTAGTGCATAAAAGATTTGGGAGTTTGAGAGAAAAATTGAATAGGAAAAGATTTGTGCAGAGAGTTCATGTTTTCTGGGATTCCCTCCCGAAGTGAGAGAAGTCAGAGATCTCTCTTTCTCACCTCATTCCTGGGAAATTGGGGTTCTTGGACACCATGAGGAGAGTTTCAGGTGTTTTCCTCGTGTTTCAGGTGACACAGTAGGTGACTAAGAAATCAAGGTTCCTAACAGTGTAATAAACTAAGTGCCCTGGGAATGGAGGAAGGGGGACAAGGCTGTGCTGAGTACAGCCTGCACTCCACGTTGTTAGGGCAAAGGGGATGAATGTTTCCTGTGGACCAAATGTGGGTCTCTTGCAACAGAAAACACGAGCCTTTTTAAGACCCATCCTTTAAGGGGTAAGAGAACTTGGCCAGAAAGAAGTTGGAGGTACTCTTCTGGAGGCAGAGAGGGCTCTAGGGACAATATAAGAAATCAGTTCAAGAAAAATGTTGCTTCTGTCAAGGCTACTACTAGTAAGAGATCGTCAAAGATGGCACTCCTCTGTGGAGCTCACCAAAGTGATACATGATGAAAACAATTGTGGTGCTCAAGAGAGTGGTGACACCAAACAGCTTGAATTCAAGAACACACCTTGAATGCTTTGAGTGAAAATTTTTATCCCTTTCTTAATTTTACTTCTTTTGATCTCATCCATATGCCAATCTTGGAAGGGTCAGAAACTGTTAGAAAGATGGAAAATGGGATAGAGTTTCTAGATTGGGAGAGAGAATCCTGCCAAGCCTTTTCCTTCATTTCCCACTTCAGACCAGCCTGGGAGCTCTAAGGAGAAACAAAACTAATCTAAAACTAAATTTGACATGTTAATTATTATACCTGAATGAATATATTAATTATGGGAATGAAACGGTGATCTACGCCTTGAAGTGGCTGGGAGACTTTTTGTTATTCTGTGTGTGACTGGGATGCCATGGATTTGTCCAACATTTCATCAGGGGCAGGCTAAGTACTAACCCCATGCAATAGATTTGAACAGTGAACAAAGGGAAAAATCAAGTGGTTTCTCATTGTCCCACAAGAACCTCTTGTTCATCAAGATGTTTACACAAGTATTCAAAATCCACCCACCACTTGCTCTCTTTTCCCAGGCAATAGAAAAACAGACATGTCTAGTACCTTAAAATGTTTACCTGTCTTGAAACTTGAAATTTTAAAAAGCAATAAAGGGCTGAAAAAAATCAGGTGAAACCTAAAGTAATTTTATTTTGTACAATATTAAAACAGCTTCTCTTCCTTTATTTTCTGGAGGGAGTTAGAGAAAGCTTAAAGGAGAATTTCTTCTACCTACATAACATAATCTTCTGTGCTGAATATAACCATACATATATGAACCACTTTCTTCCGTTAATGCTATTTTAATGCTTATTCTTAAAACATATTTGATTAATTAAATGAGCCCAGTGAAACATACTTGTTAGGAGAATAGTTATTTTGTGAAACGTTAATGTTATGGGCTATCTCTGCTCTGGCTAACTGTGGCTTCACAGATTAAATTAATTGTTCTAGGCAGAGTCACATATTGTTCGCTTCCTCCTAATAAAAGCCTAAATTGTAGAATACTGATATCCATGAGAAATGCTTGAAGAAATAAAAGCAAACATCTGGAGGTGAACCAAATTCTCTGCCTATGCAGAGCAACTAACAAAATACTAAAGTTGAATACTAGAATTTGAGGAGTCTTCCCTAACAAAACTAATCACTGACATTCATGCAGTGACTGCTGTAGGCATTTGAAAATCAAGCAGGTTGACGTTGACTAAACCATTCCTGTACTAGAATGTTTCTGCCATGTATTTTTCACCAAAATCAATTTTTGGTGAATTCCATGTTGAAAAATGAATGTTACATTTTTTTTTATAGAGGTCATTTAAGGCTTTAGAGAAGTAAAAAGTAAGTTTAATTTGTTTCCTATGATGGATACACTAGTTCAATTTTTCATTTGAGGCACAATGCTCTTTTTATTTCTATTTTCTCATTGCAGTAGAAACATTTAACATGAAATATACTCTTAATTTTTTTAGTGTACAATGCAGTATTGCTAATTCTAGGCAGGATGTTGTACCTCAGATGATTGGAACTTATTCATGTTGCACAACTGGAACTTTGTACCTTTTAAGTAGCAACTCCTCATTTTTTCCTACCCCTAGCACCCAAAAACCATCATTCTACTCTCTGCTTCTATGAGTTTGACTACATGGGATACCTTATGTAAGGGGAATCATGTGGTATTTGTCCATCTTTGATTGGCTGATTTCAGTTGGCACAGTATTCTCAAGGTTCAACCATATCATCTCATATAGCAGTATTTTCTTTTTTTAAAAGGTTGAGCAATATTTTATTGTATGCCATATTTTCCTTATTCATCTGGTCAGTGGGCTTTTAGGTTATTTTTGCATCTTGACTATTTTGAATAATACTGCAATGAGCATGGCAGTGCAGGTATCTCTTTAAGATAATGGCTTAAATTCTTTTGGCTATACACCCCAAAGTGGGATTGCTATGTCATATGGTAGTTCTATTTTACATTTTTTGAGAAATGTCCATACTACTTTCCATAGTGGCTGCATTCTTCTGCATTACTACCAATGGTATATAAAGGTTTAAATTTCTCCATATCGTCACCAACGCTTTTTTTTTTTTTTTTTTGAATTGCCATCCTGATGGTATGAAGTGAAATGTCATTGTGGTTTTGATTTGTATTTCATTTCCTTGATTATTAGTGATGATGAGCATTTTTTTTTCCATATACCTGTTAGCCATTTATGTATCTCCTTTGGAGAAATTTGTATTTAAATCTTTAGCCCATATTTAAAATGATTACTTTTGAGTTTTTGTTTTGCTACTTGGTTATAAGAGTTCCTTGTATATATTTTGGATATTAATTCCTTTAAGATATGTGGTTTGCATATTTTCTCCTATTCTATAAGTTTTCTTTTTACTCTACTGATTGTTTCCTTTGCTGTGCAGATGCTTTGTAGTTTGATGTAGGTCCACTTGTCTAATTTTGCTTTTGTTGCCTGTGGTTTTAATGTCATATCCAATTAATTATTGCCAAGGCTAATGTCCTGAGGCTTTTCCCCTGTGATTTTTTTCTAGGAGTTTTATAGTTTCAGCCTTACACATTTGAGTCTTTAATCCATTTTTATTAAAGAGTGGATTTTTATCAATGTGTGAGATTGAAGTATATATTTTTTTCTGCATGTGGATATCCAGTTTTCCCAACACCATTTTTTGGAGAAACTAACCTTTCCCATCATCTATTCTTGGTACCTTTGTCAAAGATCAATTGCCTGTATGTGCATGGATTGATTTCTGGACTCTATTTCATTGTTCCAAATATCTGTCTTTATGCCAGTACCATACTTTTTAAGTTACTATAGCTTTGTAATATATTTTGAAATCAGAATGTGTGCTATCTGCAGCTGTGTTATTTCTTGAGACTGTGTTGCTATTCAAGGCCCTTAATGGCTCTAAATAAATTTTAAGATAGATTTGTATATTTCTGTAAATAATTTCATTGGTATTTTATTAGTGATTGCATTGACTCTGGAGATTACTCTGTGTAGTATGGCCATTTATACTATAAGGCTTTTCATCCAAGAACATAGAATTTATTTTCATTTATTTGTGTCTAAGTTCTTTCACCAATATCTTACAGCTTTTAGTGTAAAAGTATTTCACTGTCTCTGCTAAGTCTATTCCTAAGTATTTTAGGGTTTACTGCATGTAAGATTATGTCATCTGAAAACAGAGATAATCTTCTTTTCCTAATTCTTTGGATGCCTTTTATTTATTTTTCTTGCATAATTTCTCTGGCTAAGACTTGTAGAACTATGTTGAATAAAAGCAAGAGTGGGCAGTTTACATTGTTCCTTATTTTAAAGAAAAAGCTTTCAGATTTTCACCATTGAGTATGATGCTAGCAGTGGGCTTTTGATGTATGGCCTTTATGCTTTCCCTTTGCTGAGCCTGTGGGGGATGAATTATGGTGACAGTGTGATGATTCACATTTTTATTCTCATTTTCCCCCAAGCATTTAGAATATGCCATGTCCTATAAGTGCTTTGACGAGAGAGATAAATGCTAGTACATTGGGAAGCCCCTGAAAAATTTGAGACTTTGCATATGCAGTCCAATTATGTCCCTCCCAAAAGGGAAGCTGGGAGGGAACTAGGGGTTTTCTTCTAATCTTCTGGTCTTATGCCAAGAGTAGGGATGATGGTGAGATGATATGTTGAGCTTTCCTACTGGTTTCAAGGTGACTGAATTTGCCCTGTACAAAAGGGCAGCAGAGGAGTGCAAGAGCCTTTCAACTAGTCTGTGGACTTCTCACAAAGGAAATTTGTACATGTATTGTTGAATTGGGTGAATAGTCCAACTTTATTTTCTTTGGGTGAATGAGAGTCCAACTTTATTTTCTGCTATCTTACTAATGTGATTCCTTCCATATTTTAATTCTTTTCATAATTTTCATTTGATGCTGCTGAAATTTTTGCTGAGTCTGAATAGATTAAAAGGAAATATACAGTCATAATGCTTCTTATAATAATTTTCTCACTTGAAAAATTCACTACAAATAGAAATTATGTCTAAAGTCTTACCTGTCTTATTAGAAATTTCTTTTAATATGTTTTTTCAATGGTAGTTGTTCCTACTTTAATGCTATAAAGTAAAAAGGACAACTATTATATGCCTTTATCAAGGTCAAGGGGAAAACTGGGAACAGAATTTAAACTGACCTGAAATCAAAAGCCTGATCTAAACTCCAAACAAGTATTCTTTTTTATGGTCTACTGAATGTAAATACTTTTTATTTATCACAAATCTATAAGTCACATATTCAGTCTCTGCCTCCAAAATCTATTTCATAACTTGACATGGGGTAGGAAAAGTACAGAAGCAGTGTTTCATATTTCTATTTAGCAGTGTCTCTGGAAAGAAATTAATAACTGTTTAGCTTGGAGTTTTTATCTTACAGAGAATGCTTTTGCATGGAAGCAATAAAGTAAATACTCCTGTAATCATATAAATAAAATACATACACAGCATTGGAACCAGGATCCCATTTGTTTCCTCTTTTTTCTCAATTCATACTCCCCAGAAAAGGAATATGTAACCTCCACAACCACAGAATACATCTCATGTTCAAAATGGAATCAAGGTCCTCCCTTACGTATTAATGTCCTTGCATTGGTAATTACCTCTCTGCTCGTAGGTCATTTTATTCCTAGGATGTTGAGGAAAAAAAATTCACCTTAAAAGCTCTGCTCCCCACCAAAAGCATTAGAAATTTCATGCCATAAACTTGAGTACTTTCTGTTCCATGTAGTTGGAACTCTAGGTTTCCAAAATTGTATTGTAATTTATGCCCTCAAAGACGTAGTTTTTAAAACAAAAAATTTGATATTGTTCTAAAAGGATTCCTCTGGGCCTCTTCCCTGTCTTCTTAGCTTTCCTACTGCATAATGCACATCAGATTATTCACAGAAAATCTTGGACCAGCTGTGCAATTTACTGCGTTGCCCTATTTTTTAGGCCTACCACCTGTTAAAGCCCTGTGGTTTCAGCTTGTTCATTCATTTCATATATCCCCCCTGTAGATTACAAGCAACAAAATAAACGTAAGGATCATTTCTGAAGCCTTGATTATAGCATGTGGAAATTTAGTAGTTAACACAAGAGACATGGGCCTTGTCATTTACATCCAAGTAAAAGAGAAAGATGTTAAACCGTCATTGATATTATTTGAGTACAATTGAGGGAAGTGCTATGAATGGTGGTATGAGGGACTGGAAAAGGGCATAATGGGGGAATCTGTGCTAATTTGGAGTGTTGAATAACAAGGAGTCAATGGTATAGGAGCAATCTAAGCAGAAGAAATAATAATGTGAAGAGCATGAATGGAAAGCACGGATGTACTCCAGGAAATGAACAGGTCATGGTAACTAAAGTAGGTGTGAAACTCTAGGATTCCACAAGATGTACTAGATTGGGGAAAAAACTAAGAGGAGGGGGCGTTTGTTTCAAACTTTCCATACCCTGCAATGTTGGCACTTGCAGTGATGGATTGTTACCGAATGGCCAGCAGTAGTTTCATCAACAGTCTTATAGGTCTGTGTGACAGTGTGTGGTAGGACTCTGCTCATTTAGATAAGTGCATTCTCAGTTTTTCTGACAGGGGAGGTCAATGACAAAAGGTCAACACTGTGTCACACAAGAGGACAAAATGATCGATAACAAATATTTCCCTTCCAAATTGCCTACAATAACCTCTTGTTATTGTCAATGATTGGTTATTAAATGTGACTAAGCTCTATTTGTGCAATACAAAATCGTGGGGAAATTTTTATTCTAAAGAAGGTATTTTTGTGTGTCATGACTCAGTTTCTGTCATGCTGCTTTTCTGTTGCTAAAAATGTTGCAGAATAAAGATTATGTAGGTTAGAATTAAATTGCATTGTGAATTTTTCATATTTTTTAGATTTTTCCTTCATTTGCTATTGCTATAAATTGTATGCTTCTATTCTCTCAAAAAATGTATATACCCAAACCTTAATCCCCAGTAGGATGGTATTAAAAAGTGAGGCCTTTGGGAAATAATTAGGTCATGAGAATGAAAGAGAAATAAGAATGCTTTCTTCTCTTTCTGCTCTCTGCGATGTGAGAGTGAGTACAAGAAGATAGTCTTCTGCAAACCAGGAAGCGGGCCTTCAACAGACACTTAATATGCCAGTACCTTGATCTTGGATTTCCCAGTCTCCATAACTATGAGTAATAAATGTTTGTTGTTCAAGCTACCCAGTCTATGATAATTTGTTATAAGAGACCCAAACTAAGACAGTTATTATGTCATTTTAAGATTCATCAATGTTTACATTGTCCAAAATATCTGATGTTCCATTAAGTTAATTTTTGAACACAAAGTTGAGATCATAGAGGAGGATTCTGGGCCTAGGCTTATGGATAATTCTGATAAGGTTAGTGAGAAGAATTATAAACTTCTAAGTCATTTCACTGTACTAGTGCAAAAGGGAACACAAAACAATTTCATTATAATAAAAATTAGTTGTCAATGGGTTTTACATGGGTTGGTTATCCAAGTTGTATTCTATGGTGCAAATACATTATTGTGACATCATTTCCTGCATCATTTGCTGCAGGAAAATTGAAAAGACATAAATACAAATCAAAGCCATTCTATAGGCAAAGGTGTTATTTTAAATGGCTATTGGAATCTTATAATAAAAGTGAAACTTTTGTTTAAAAAAAGTCACATTTAGTGAAAGGGCTCAGGAAGCAAGTTATTTAGTAATTAAATATGTTGCCCAAAATATGAAAAAAATGATGTACTTGGTAAGAACTTAATATCAGCATAGAAATATATAGTGAGAAAAATGACAGGAAGAGTATGAGAATTTGAAAAAGTTCTATGTTACATGGTATGCTAAGTAATCATATTGTTGACATGCCACAGGATGCTAAAGAACTTTGGGGTAATAAAATGAACACCTTCCCAATGCAGGCTGATGACTCAACAGATTTCATCAGTAAGTGTCTTGCAGAAGTTGTATCATTTCTAAATGGTGGTGAAATCCAAGAAAACTTTTTTCTTCTGTATCTGGCTTACCCAAACAGCAAATACCAAGATCTATTTAATGTTGTGCCATCATACGTGGAAACAAAAGGCCTGTCTGAAAGGACCGTGTTGGCATCTATGCTGGTGGCACCATGCATCTATTGTGGAAAAAAAAAAAATGAAAATCCCAATGTTGGCATATTCATTGCCTTCTTTACTGAAAGATACTTCTTCAAAAACTCTTCAACATAAAGTCTTTTGTGATGCTATTAAAATGGTTAGCTTTATTAAACAAGACCAGTTCACTCAATAATTTTTAGAAACCTGATCCAAGACAACGTAAGTCTGCTTCCTACAGAAATCCATATACTTAATAGAGGAGGAGCTCTCTGTAGGTTTGAACTGAAGACTAAATTGCAGGAACACTTGCAGAAAGAACACAGTGGCCAGATTTTATCAAGTGCTTGTATGATGAAAAATAGCTGCAGAAACTAACCTGCTTAGCAAACATTTTTCATCTCATGAATCAGTTGGACAAGTCTCTGCAAGGTCCTGAAGAAAATGTTTTGATGTCAAGTGACAAGATGTTTGGCTTTAAAAAAAAAAAGAATCATTAGAAACAATCAGGTTGCAACAGAAAACCTTGAAATGTTTCCCATGCTGCTTGGATTTGAGAGTGAGAAAGGTTATCAGCCAGCCTCTAGTCTTACATTACCACCTGGAATAATCACAGAACAAAACTGCCATTTTTTTTTTCCATGCTGTTCAACACGAGTACCTGGCCAGGTGAGGGCCCTTTCTCTGCCACTCTTGCTCAGTCTAAGAACATCATTTTTTAGTATTTCTGAAATGAAAAGCAAGCACATGTTTTCCATTAAATGAAAAGCAGGCACATGTCCATTCTTTTAGTTTATGCATGTGTAGGACTGTAACAGAGATCAAGAAATTAATATACGTCTATAAGTTTTGTTAACAGTCTAGGCCTGTATTTGTGGCTGATATATGGCTCACTAGGAAAATGTTTTCAAAGTCTTATATAAAATGGTGCTTAAGCTATATTTTTATTCATAATTTTTTTTTAAATGGAGTCTCAACTCTGTTGCCAGGCTGGAGTGGAGTGCTGTGGCATGATCTTGGCTCACTGCAACCTCTGTCTCCCAGGTTCAAGTGATTCTCCTGCCTCAGCCTCCTGAGTAGCTGGGACTACCGGCATACATCATCACATCCAGCTAATTTTGTATTTCTAGTAGAGATGGGGTTTCACCATGTTGGCCAGGACAGTCTTGATCTCTTGACCTCGTGATCTGGCCACCTTGGCCTCCCAAAGTACTGGTATTATAGGCATGAGCCACTGTGCCCAGCCTCATAGTTCTTTCCCTTACGGTTTGGATAGCCTTACTATTCAACATTGCCAATGAATTTTCATGTTGAAATAACATTAATTAAAGTCAGTTTATAATATTTATTTAAATGAAATTTATAGCACCTATTCTCAGAAAAATTAAATCCCATTTTGGCCCAAACCAATTATTTAAAAGAAACTTATTATGTTAGTCTTATAAATTTTATTTGAATTTGTGAAAAAGAATGATAATTTCAAGCACAGAAAGGTAAACTTAACTGTTTAAGGAAAAATTACATAAAAGGTCACTTTTATCTTTTAATAAGAAAAAAAGTATAACTATTCTTGTATGTGCAATATAGCACATAGTAAACTCCATTAGCATTTTAAATAGGAAAAATATATAGTATGGCATTTAGGCATACCTGGATATATTTTTTTAAATCAAACATAAGATGATTAAATAAAGAAAAAGCTGGAACTTGTTTACCTACATGCTGACTTGCATTGGAGTTAGAGCATTTGTAGAGAGGCAGAACAATATGACAGCAGGATAATATACTGGCCAAAATAAGCACATCCACACACCAAAGAATCATTCTTTACTCAAAAAGCACTGACAATTGTTAATTATTTTATGTACAATTTATGTTCACAGCAACATATTATGAGCTGTAGATATAATTGTTAAATAGGATTTTCTGAAATATGAAAAGTATTTCAAGGGATCCCAGAGATTAAAAGATTAAGACAGACTAGGCTAGTACAGAGGAAGTAAAAGTTGACATATACTAGATGAGGCTGGGTTGTGGCTAAGGACAAGGTCTCATGTGGAGCTGAAGTACACGTATTTGAAACTCACTAAAACCAAGAGAGCTTGGCCATATATTGTACAAAGAGGAGAGGTTAGGGTTTAAAGATGTAAAAGATGAGTTCTCTTTGTGGTTTACAAGGCTGAATGGATAACTGTACATTATGAAGTTCTGGTGAATATTAGAAGAACCACCATGTTTGGGAGATAAGATAAACGGTTCAGCTTAGGCATATTCATTTCAAGGCACCAATAAGACATGAGAAGGAAATGTGATAAGGGCGGTTGGATAGATGGACCTAGAGCTCAGACTAAAGGTTTGAGCTAGAGAGATCATGTTGGGATATTCTTTTTGATAGAGGTATCAGTCACAGCTCTGATGAAATGGCATGTAGAGAAGCCACTGAACTAGAAAAGATTGGGCCCTCAGAATGACCACTGAGGATTGAATAAGTGATGGACAGACAGAAGGAGTGGTCACAGAAGTATTGGGGAAAATAGGATGACCATTGTGCCCTAGAAACCAAGAACAAAGAGGGTTTCAAACAGGAGAAAGTGGTTAGCAGTGTGGAACACTGCTAAGGGAACAAGACTAGTCAGGACAGAGCATCATGGTCACTAGACTTTTCTAACAAGGAAGTAAAAAGCATAAATAAGAAGAAGTGTGTTGAAGTTGTAGGTGCCCAAGCAAATTCAGGTGAGGAAAGAAGGAAGGAATGAGCAACTGGAATGCAGCAAGGTAAGAAAACCATGAGAAGTTAGGCTGTGGAGAGTAGAGAGACGGAGGCTAGCTTGTAAGCTTTTCCTTAATATTGGAAGGCCTGAAACGAGAGTGCAAATGTAGGCCCATATGCTAATATTATAAATATTTTTAAAAACATTATTTTAAACATAAATTCTAAATATTTAAATGTTTTAAATCAAGTGAACACAGTGTTAAATAAAAGGTCTATCATCCTACTTTTTAAAATGTCTTTGTAGCAATCTGGAAGGCCAGGTAGCAAGAAGCAGCCATTCACACTTAGAAATTTTTGGACTCTTCAGAACTGTGCACTAGAATGTAGTGCTGGCCCCAGGCCACTGTGTCTGGCCAGTGGTTGGTGGTTCTTTCTCTGTGGTCCCAGGAGGTACCTCACACTCCTGCACGAGGGCACCCCAGCCTGAATGTCCAAGCTCTCTCCAAGCTCTCCTGAAAATTGCCCCCACTCGACTACATCTCACACCCAGGCATAGTATGGCCTACACGTGGGAGTGGGGACAGAAGCCTGTGCAGGTCCTGAAGGTGGAATTGGGGTGGCAAGTACTTGAAGAATGGCCTAGGAAGAGGGAAGATGAGCTCTCGGTGGACATATCTGCTTGACCCTGTGAACACCTGACTATAAAGAGCTACCCAGTAAACATAGATCTGGGTCGTCTAAAACACAGGATTTATATTAGAGGCCTCTTTTCCTTAGTTCTGAGGGCAGTAGTGGTAGCTGGAGAGAGTGTTATTTTAAAACTATGGTCACAGGCCGGGCGCGGTGGCTCACGCCTATAATCCCAGCACTTTGGGAGGTCGAGGCGGGTGGATCACGAGGTCAAGAGATCAAGACCATCCTGGTCAACAAGGTGAAACCCCGTCTCTACTAAAAATACAAAAATTAGCTGGGCATGGTGGCTCTGGTCTGTAGTCCCCCCTACTCAGGAGGCTGAGGCAGGAGAATTGCCTGAACCCAGGAGGCGGAGGTTGCGGTGAGCCCAGATCGCGCCATTGCACTCCAGCCTGCGTAACAAGAGCGAAACTCCGTCACAAAAAAAAAAAAAAAAAAAAAAAACTATGGTCACATTTTTCTCCTCTTTTGGAAATAGACTGTCCTTCTTGGCGGGCAAATAGAATGGCCTGCTTCTATTCCAACATTTTCTGTTAAACATAATCCAGAGGAGGGAATTGACAAGCTGTAGCAGGTTTCAAATGAAATGGGCTGGTTAAGAAATTCGTGTAAGACATCAATTTGTGAGCTATTTATTCAAGTTCACTGAATAAGCAATTTACAAATCACTTTTCATTGAGCTTGATTCAGCACTCTGAAGTAAATAAATATGGAATCTCTATCAGGCTTTCAGTGCAGTATCAGTGTGGCCTAAACAGAGGATGCCGAATTTATGTTATAAATCTAACTCTATTTTGCTATATTTTGACTCTATTTTGTTGTTGTGCTTCCTGAGATTCATATAAAGGCTAGATCTACATTAGCAGAATAAATGTAAACAAAACCAAAAACCACTGTAACAATTATTTGCCACAACAATATATTTCAAGCAAGATGATTTAGGCTTAATTATCCACATAATTAGCTTATTTTTCTGCTTAATTTTAGTTGCATAAAACTGTCCAAACACAGATTTTTCTTAGTCTAGCTCTTTTTAAAATTTGACGGTAAGAGTAGATAAAAATGTAATCTCTTACACTGTCTACATGTGAAATTGGCAGATTTTCACCCAAAAAGATTTTCAATATGACTTATATTTTTCTTTGTATAAATATAATTAATTCACTACATACAATGTTTGATGTAATGTTAGTCATACAGATTTTGGAAATATCTAATTTATCACATTAAAAGAGACAATGTTTATGTTCTATTACTCTTTTTTACTTAAAGATCCAAAGAAGGAGAAATCTTTTAGGGAATCTGTATATTCAAGTGTTGCTCTACTGTTAGAGAACAAGAGAACTGGGAGAAATCATCTGGCATTTATCAAATAATTAGCTATTTTGAAAATTAACAAGCTGTAAGAATCAGAGGTTAAAGATATGAAACGAAGCATGGTTATTTAACAATAACAAATTGACCTAAAGGTTAATCAATGAAAATTATTCCCAAAAGTCTCTTATTACAGAGAGAGGGGTATTTTAAACTATGGTTTTATACAACTAGATTATATGGTATATATGTGCCTTAGGAATTATTTCCATGTTTCTATTTCTCTCACGTTTGAAGAATAGTAAAATAAGAGGCCCCAAAATACCATTTAGAACTCTTTGTTTTAGCATGACTTTTTATTAAAACTATATGGCTTCTAATATATACCCACTCTGTTTTCAATTCATCATGTTTAATTAATATAGAGTTTTGCCAGCGATTTATTTTTTTTCCCATTTATTTTATTGCATTTTAGGTTTTGGGGTACATGTGAAGAACATGCAAAGTTGTTGCATAGGAACACACGTGGCATTGTGATTTTCTGCCTTCCTCCTCATCACCTACATCTGGCATTTCTCCCCTTGCTATCTCTCCCCAGCTTCCCCCCCCCCCCGTCCCTCCCCTATTTGCCCCCAACTGACCCCAGTGTGTAGTGCTCCCCTCCCTGTGTCCATGTGTTCTCATCGTTCAACACCCGCCTATGAGTGAGAACATGCGGTGTTTGATCTTCTGCTCTTCTGTCAGTTTGCTGAGGATGATGGTTTCCAGGTTCATCCATGTCCCTACAAAGGACCCAAACTTATTGTTTTTGATGGCTGCATAATATTCCATAGTGTATATGTGCCACATTTTCCCTATCCAGTCTATCGTCAATGGGCATTTGGGTTGGTTCCAGGTCTTTGCTATTGTAAACAGTGCTGCAATGAACATTCGTGTGCACATGTCCTTATAGTAGAATGATTTGTAATCCTTTGGATATATACCCAGTAATGGGATTGCTGGGTCAAATTAGAACTCTTATAGTTATTTGATAATCAAAATGTTTTCAACAATTATGATCACATTAGTAATTTCTCTTCATAGTTGGGATAAATTCAGCTTTTGAAAAGTATTGACAATAAGGCCTCAGGCAGAGGCCGACTCATTTAGTAACACAATTATAAGTAAAGGGAGCAGGGATCTGCAGACAAGAATCAGGTTTTACTCATGTTTTCCCCAGGTTCATGGGCACAAATATATCCATCTTCTTTTGGACATGAAGTTAAGAAACAGAAAGTGAGTAAATAGGTGGCAGGATATTAAATTTTATTAACCCATTAGTGTCTTTGTGCTAAATAATGGGAAAAAATATTTTTAAATCTTAGACCATACATGTAAAATGACTCTTACCCACAAAAGGCATTTACAATATCCTTGTCACTTCCGTCACTGCAGAGCACTGATAGTGCATTTAGAATGCTGAGCAGGCAGCAGGCACACATAGGTGTATAAGAAAAAAAGACACTCAAATTCAAGGGGCAGAGTAGAGTGGTAGTACCAGGCAGCCATTCACACTGAGAATGCACGCAAAGCATTGTGGGGAAAGTAAAGTCTTTTGCAAAAATCTAACAAGAATAGTTCTGTGCTTAAAGTTATCCTTTGTGTGATTGTATAAGCTAAGGGAGTTGGGGGGAGCGTAAAGGAGAAAGGCACAGGACCTTGTAACAAATGCAGACATTGTGGCACAAGAGAAACATAGAACTCAAGGGATTCTCTCCTAACCAGAAATGATGTGAGAAGATCCGACGTTATGATCTATTTTTAATCCAAAGAGGAAGTGGAAAGTAGACACTGACAACCAACCTAATATATAGATTTTGCAAATAATTGCATATAAATATATATACTAGACCCAACAGAGTTATTATTGCAGTGTGTTGACTCAATACCAAAAAATCTTTGTCATTTTTGCAAAATACTGAGCTAAAAAGATCCTGATAATTTGAGAACTGAACTGCAATATACCAGGCCATTGAGTTAGGTTTCTAGTGAAGAGAACGGGGGTTCCGTACCTTATTCAGATGTGGAACAGATGGGGTATATAAACACTGTCTTTAATAAAGTCAAAAGTAGAAAAATTATAAAAGTTTTACAGCACTTTATTTTCTAGAATAAATCACAATATAAATAGTATAGTCAATATAAATCTCAGCATACATGCTTGGGTGAACTACAAATATAATGTTATAATTAACAACCTACATCAATTGCAAAAGCTCTCAAGATAAATGTACTTAGCGAATTTAGTTTTCTATTATTCTTTTCTAAGGTTGTATCAAAGTTCCAGACTGCTTTCATGCGACCAAGCAACAAGGGATAGGAGAGATGGGCATGGGTTCCTGAGTTCTTTAATCATCTAGGTACAAGGTAAGGGCTAACGCTGAAATAACCCTCAGTTCAGTTAACCTGGAGGTGTGGGTATCTCTGCAAAGCTTTCTGTGGCTCCCAGTTACCCATAGGAAGCTCAGCTCATAGTCATTTTTTCTTTGAGGCCGTATATCATCCCTGAGTTTTGCCGAAGATATGGACACAGGAAATGCTCCTTCTAAGGCTCATTGACACATCTCTCTCTCATTTTTTCCTTCTCCGTCTCTTCCTTATGAAACCTAAGGGAATTATTTTCTAAACTGAAAAATGAGCTGAGGAGACTCTACACTCATTCTTGTGTTTCTCTCAAATTTTGGCCTAGTCTTTGAAAACTCTTCCATCTTTTAAAGGATTAGATGTTTGGAAACCAAAGTTAGGATGACTCATGGGGTTTCTTTTCTCTCTGGATTGTCACACCTACCCCCTGAAGGATTACTCATAGAATTAATGAGCTACTCCAATGAGGAAATTGGAGAAATTGAAGAGAAATAATCACAGGGGAGAAAAATAACGTTGGTTAATAAAAAAGACGGTTTTTTCCCCCACAATAGCTTTTACAGTGAAATAACCAAAAGGTGGCCATTTACTTTAAATCCTAACACAGACATACACATACACCTCAGAAAATATTATCATATGTATACTACTACAGCATGGCTTTTGGCTTCACATAGCCAACTTTCATGGACTATACATTGCAAATAATGAATCAATAGTACCTAGAATACTACCCTGGACTTGAAAAATTGGTATTTAAGATCTTCTCTGCCTTACTCTACTCCATCGCAAGAAAGAGCACTTAGAAAAATTACACTAGACCTCAAGAATCAAAATATTATGGTTTCCACTTTTTAGATGTCACCTTTTTCTGAGACTTTTGCTTTTAATGATGAACAGAAATTTCTGAAGATGTACAGCAGCCGTCATGACATCAGACAGGAAGAAAGAGCCTTCTGTATAACACACACCCAGGAGAGGTGTCCTGCAGAGGAAATGTCACGAACAATGTTATGTTGGGGATTTCTCTAAACCTATCATTGCCAGGCACCTGTGCTCCAGGGCATCCATCCAATCAACTGGAGAGCAGGCACCTTGCCATTTCAGCAGATGGGTATTAATGTTGAAGGCAAAGGCACCATGTACAGTATATATTTCAATTATGACTATGGAGACTTGGAGTCCCAGTAGGAATCATGTCTATTCCTTTCTGAGCCTGTAGCAAACTAGAGATGGTATGATCCAGAATGCAGCTTTACACAGAATTAGCTTTCAGGAAAAATACACATTTACAAAGGAAAAAAAAAACAACCATATTTTGTATGACAAGTCCCGAGTTTAAGGAAAAGAAGCTGAATATTTTAAAGAATTGTCCTAGGCCTTGCATTTCCACTGAAGCAGCATTGAAAAAGCAGAGGGGAGGAAATATTTTTACCTCACAGATATATAATGTCAGGATTGACAGAATTGTGAAAGCCTGCGGATTCTTAAATGTCAGTGTGTATTTCAGTTTTTCAAAGTGTTCTAGTCAAACAAGTCTCAGAGGTCAAGTGACTTCTGGGATAGGATCTTTTCCATCTCGGGCCTGCATATCTAAGAAACAGATATCCCTTCGGGTCATACTGACTTCAACATTGTTATGCTTTAAAAGGGTTGTAAGTAAAAATATCTAAGTTTTATATTGATTAATACTATTCACTGGCCAATTATTATTTCAGGATGTGATAGCATACTATGTCACTCTGCCTCTGACTAATTTCATTGTTATTATCATCAAAAATTATTGAGATGATTGCTTTACGTTTTACACATTATGCTGGCCAGTGAGCATTAAAAGCAAGTGACAATACCTGCATGAGTTACAATTATCTGAGGAAATCTAAGTTGTTTACTTCTTTTCACATAATCCTTCTTAAATAAGGAGTTTAACCTGTTCTTTCAACTCACTTGGGGATGGATGGATATATATATATATATCTCCATAAAATATATATATTATATATTTTTTACAATGACCTAAAATGTATCTGTTATTGCACATGATACATTATCATCAGTTCTTATGAAATTATTTTGTAGTACCTAGGATTAGCATATGGGATAAATGCTTGTATATCTTGGGATGCCATCTAGTCCATGAACTAAGTTTTTATTCAGAGATTCAGCTATTTTATTGACTATATCATTACTGATATCATAGTCCATGAAATGTTTCTAAATTTTTGTTTAGGGATTCAATATTTTATTGACTATAGCAACAAAGCTCTTCCACATACTGTCTGTTCAATGAGGATCGGGAAACTATGTGTTGAATCTAATTCGTAAGCTTCCCATCATGTCCAGGTCAGATTGAGTCCTCCTTCCCCCTTTTCTTGGAGTCCTGGGGCTGAGTTCAAAACTCCCAGAATGCTGTCACCATCATTCTGAAAAAGAGGTTGCCATGGCACATAACAGGCCTCAGGCTGGCCAGGACCTGCATTTCTAGGCAAGAAACAGACTTCCTGGCCTGTGAGTAGCCACTCATGTGGATTTACACTGGCATCCAGTCTCACCAGTAGCCACTGCTTCATAGTTATGATAATATTAAAACCATGCAACAATACCTATGTTTAGGTAAAACAGATTCTAGGCTTAGGTAATTACAAAGAGGATTTTCATCTAGAGAATGTCTTGGAGTCATTAGAAAGGAGGGCAGGAAAGAATAGTGCAGCGCATAGTTCTTCACGGTGGGGCGCTGAGCACCCCTGCTCCCTGCCCACCAAAGTGCCATGGCCCCATCCAATCCTGTTTACCAAAAACTCCCTCTAAGGGAAGTTATGCTCCATCCTCATCTTTGGGAAACACCACCCTAAAAGGCAAGCAAGATTAGCCCTGTTTTACAGATTACAAACCTGATTCTTGGGTAATTGGCCTAAATATCAAATATCTAATAAATGAGATTTAAACCCAAACCTGTTTTATTTCTAAAGAATAGGTTCTTCTCACTGTACTACATGGTGTCTTTGAGTCAATAAATTGCTCCATTTTTAAAAGGCACAAGTAAGTTAGTTGGGTAGGGCTGAAACTAGGACTAAACAGCACCTAGACTCCAGACCATAGTTAAGGAATTTCTATTTGATTCCATTTTGAAGGAGTAAAAACTGTCTACAACTTTTTTCCCACTTCTACCATCCATTCATTTTCTCATCTAGTTTTCCTATCATGCTAATTTTATTCTGAATTCAAAATGCTTTAAAGTGAACGCAATCCTGTAAATGTTAAATCAAAGAAAATGCAGAACAGGAGCTATAAAACTGACTACTTTAATTCTATTTTATGTACCCTGAGTGTTGCCTTACCTACACAAATGTAATTCCAGCAGTAGCCTACAACAGCAAGGATTCTTCTATCACAGCGCTCTGCTTCTATTGTAATCATTATCTTACTTTCTTCTAACCTACCCATCTCCAGGTTCTCTACTTTAGCCTGCTCCATAGCCAGATATCCCCTTGCTGAATTTGTCCTCTGAACCTGGGATTATAAGGTAGAAATTATCTTCACCAATTAAAAGGATATTTTCTCATCAAATTCCTACATAACAACTGTTAGTATTTTCAGCTTCCTGCTTCTAGGAACACTAAAGTAGTGGTTCCTGGCCAGGCATGGTGGCTCATGCCTGTAGCCCAGCACTTTGGGAGGCTGAGGCAGGCAGATTGCCTTAGGACAGGAGTTGGAGACCAGCCTGGCCAACATGGTGAAACACTGTCTCTACTAAAATACAAAAATTAGCTGGGTATGGTGGAGGGCACCTGTCATTTCAGCTAGTTGGGAGGCTGAGACAGGAGAATCTCTTGAACCTAGAGGGTAGAGGTTGCAGTGAACTGAGATTGTGCCATTGCACTACAGCCTGGGCAACAAGAGTGGACACTCTGTCTCAAAAATATATAAATAAAAATTAAAAAAAAAATAAAGTAGTGGTTCCCAAACTGTAGCGAGCATCAGAATCGTCAGGAAGGCTTATTCAAACAGTTTGCTAAGCCCCACCCCAGAGCTTCTGATTCAAGAGGTCTGGGGTGGGAGCCAAGTTCTAATAGGTTCCTAGGCACTGCTGATGCTATTGACCTGGAAACCACACTGAAAATCATTAAGGAAACATTTCTCCACTGCCCAACAGAGGAAATACTGAATAGAGTTCATGTAATGACTAAGAAACTGTATGTAAATTTACATATATACTAAATTTACATATAGTTTCTTAGCTCCTCGTCTGCCTCCCTTCATTGTGTAGTGACATTGACAAGATTTCTTCAGCCATGAGATACAGGTGTTCATAAACATGACAAATATGTACCATATAGAAAACTGTCTAGTGTTCAATGATCCCATTGCCAAATAGTTATTTGCCAGATCATTGTGATTGATTTTAGGATCCAGAAGATTGAAAGATCACAGATACCTTAATTAGCCTTCTTCACTTTTACCATATGCAAATCTGACCTTTGAGGCATAATGCTACAGGAAAAAATATGTTAATGATTGGTGAGCATGTCTTACATTTCTATTAATTGTGATAGATTCAAAACAATGTTATATTAATTTTTGCCATTATTACACAAGCTTGGCTTAACTTAAAACTTTGAATGACCATCATACAAAATATGGTTTGAACATTTACTAACAGGCAGTTGAGGTGGTAGTTTTCTAAGGATCTGAAAATTACTTTGAGAACCTAGCTTTATCTAGCTTCCTCAGTCACACCATGGCCTGAAGTAATGGAATCCAAATGAAGGAAAAGAAGGTCAAAATGAATCTTTGCTTTATAGATGAAAAAGAAATGCAACAAAAGAGAACCTGTTTTCTAAATAATGATTGTAAATGTTTAATAAATATCAGTAGGGTAAGTGATAAAGTGTTGTGACTTTAAGAATTAAGTAATACACATTCAAAAAGGTTAGCCCTCAATTGGGGCATCATTTTACTTCATTCACATTACAGTCTATAAATACTATCTATAAATGCAGTCTATGAAGACAACATAATAAATGAAACTCTCAGTCCTTGAAGCAAAATATTTTTCAAACAAAACTTTCACCTTTTACAGTAAAAAAAAAATTATAATAATAAAAAATAACCTATAGTGTGACGCCTTAACATTTTTATGGCAACATTGATAATTTGTTTTGTAATTAGCTATACCTTCCTTTGATTTGTAATATCACTTATAGCTTCTCTCCGCATATAGAGGTTTCTAAAGAAAAGTCATAAAATCTTTGGAAAGTGACCTCCTACTATCACTTTTTGAGGAATTTACCTTGAGTAAGAGAGGGAAAAAAAAAATGAATTGCTTCTTTAGGTCTTTCTTATGAGAATGAAGGTTTTTACCTGAGGTATAGTTTTAAACAATTTTTTTTTCAATTTGCTCATAATAGAGCAGTACACTAATATATTGTAAGAAATCCAAAGAATTATTTGCAGTTAGTATCCTGTGCACAACATGAGAATCATAAAATACTCACTTCTAAAAAAAGAAATGTAGTCTTAAGATTATGCCAACATTTCAACAGAAACTTAACTAACTTGAATTTACAAACTTAACAAGTGAAAATTTCGAAATAGTATTTCCTACTTCCTTTTATAAAAGCAGTGTTAACTTTCCACTGCATCTGAACAAGGTGAAATAAAGCTGGAAAAAAAGTCATGTACATTGGCACAAACAAATGCTTTAAAAAATTTTCCCAATTAAGCTGGTTTGATTTTAAAGTCAGGCTGCAATAGATTCTCTCAATTCTATTTTTCAGCATTTCTGATGCCTATTTAATCGTAAAAATTTTTGAACAGGGCTGAGGCCAAAAAGGATAGAAGGCATAGGAGAGAAAGGATTGGGAACAGAGTAGGGATCAAGGTAGAGACCAAAGGGAAAGGAAAGATAACAATGGTAGAGAGAGAAATGAAAACAAACTGGGGCAAAAGCTAGGGAAAGACAGAAGACTTTAACGTAATAGGCTGAAGATGAATTAAGAAAAGTAAGATCATCAGTTATCTTTAGGATTCCAGAGCATTCAGTACCTTGATTACCCTTCTTTCAAGATCATCCAGATAACAGAGCTTCCATCACATCATTTATAAAGCTAATATTTTAAAGTTCTAGCCAGAAAGACACAAATAACAAAAGTTCATTACATTTTCTAATGATTAACTAGAATGGTAAACACTGGAATACATTTGGTGGTCATTATTAATATTCTTTCTAATAAACTAGAAAAGCATGTAAAGCATATTTATCTAACAATCTCTCATGTATCTACTAAATGCTTAGATGTGATCATTGAAAAACTATGAAAATAAGTGTGAATTTTCATCCTTCAACTTTTTCAAATGTTAATTTCTCTCAAAATAATATTTATATTATAGTTTTTAAACAAGTTGGTTATCTCAGGCAAACGTATAGCATTCTTTCTCAAAGAAAAATTATCTGCAAAAATGTTACGGCACTTTCACATTCAGCAAATTATTTCTACCCCAAACAGGTTAACCAAGTAATCAAATGAAGAGGCAAAAAGTCATACTTAATAACTATGAATCTTGTAATTGATGAATATGTTGATTCTAAGGTAAACCTCAAAGTAGCAGAGAAGTTGATTTCATAAAGTCTGCTTTCAATATGTTGTGATTATATTTTGAATTGTATATGCTCCAATACCCATCATTAATTCCTATCTGAAAATAATCATCACAACCAGAAATGCAGTTATTGGATTTTTGTGAATTCAAACAAGAGCAAGATGTAGTTCCAGTTCTTCTCACCAACTTTAGGCAGTAGACTAACCAAATTATTTTTCAAATCTTGAAACATAACAATATCCTTCTTTTAAAAAACTTTTATAACTATAATATTAATTTCTGAAGTGATGTACATGGTTGTTAACCAATGTTCTCTTCCATCTAATCTGTTTATGTGTCCATTAAACTTTCATAATAAAGAATGACTTTTGGCCACAGATCCTAGCTTTGACCTACTGATATGCCCAAGAAAACCCTGGCATCTCATTCTCAGTACGCTGAACACTTGAATAGAAATAGCCTGCGGGGGGTGTCAGACTGGTGTGCAGCAGCCCATACACAACAAGCAACCTGATTACAGTGCTTTACTAAGGTGCATTATTTATGACCCTTGGCAGCTACAAGCTACATTACACTGTATTACGCAAGTATTGCATCTGTGGTTTCAGAAATGGAGGAGAAATAGATTTTATTAAATATAGGTCATATTTGATAAGATAAAAATAAATCATATGTACAATGCAACAAGATGAGTACTTTGTCTATCTAAAAAGCTATTAATAATTATTACTTTAGTGTTGAAGCAGTTGCTTTTTTTATATACAAAGTTTTAGATCACAAATCATATTGGAATGGAAATTAGATATTTCTGATGCTGGCCAGATCTGAGTCATTTCGCACAATCCTTAATAAGAAAATCTTCCACCGTGGTTACTGACCATCTGCTGCTATGTCGACCTAGAAATATGGGATACAAGAGCAGCTCTATACAAGGGTGTGAGTGGTCAGTGTGCTGTACATGGGATACAGTCCTCACTTTTCCTGAAACCCTTACATGGCTCAAATCCTGTGTTCTTATGCATCACATCCTCTAACCCCTCTGCCTACATTAGGAACAGGTGTTTCTTAGAATAAAAATTATGGTAGGTTTATATATTGTATTCCCATTCTGACACTGTTTAATCCTCAATACCTCCAGACACATTGCTAAGACACTAAATCATATTTTCCCCCCAGAACCCTTACAACTAATTCCCCACTAAATGTACTGAGGGCTCATTAGGTGTCAGGTTCTTGCTGAAGCTTCTGTCACGCATATTCTCCTAAAGATCACAAGAATCCAATTAGCTAATTAGAAGCTGTCCCCAGCATAAGATCCTAGTTTCTCCTTTGCCTTTAGCTATTTGGTCTGGTGTTTCCATGATAATGTATACCTAGGTCAGTCTATTTTTTTATAAGCAGGCTTTGTGATTCTTAAGTAGACCTAGAAGAACCCAGAGGGCAAGTGGAAGGGAAAAGTGAGAGAAAGGAAAAGAAGAGGTAATTACTGTCATGAAACCATTCTGGTTTTGTAAGACAAATACAATTTTTGTAAGAAAAATTTTTATTACCAGTGATTTAAACTTTAGTCTTTTAAAGTTCTGGTAGTATTCAAGGTCAAGGGTACTTCATGCTTAAGCAACATATATTAAAACCTTATGCTTTAAGCTTATAAGTGCAATCATCGTTACCACAATATAACCCTTGCCCCAGTGCCAAGTTTTCTGAACAGAAGTAAATTCAGGGTTTAAACAATCATCCCTTAAGACCTGACTATTGAGCTCTGGTTAAGAGTCCAGCCTACCTGTGGTATACATGGAAATGTGCTATGCAGATCTCACTTCAAGGAAAGACTGCCAACTGCAAGAAGTATAGTCAACAGATAGCCTTCATCTTGTAGCTTTTTAAGGATATTCTTCAGCTGCAGAGTTGCCTGGCCCAAAGATCAATCTTCTTGGGGGCAGCCCATATCCAGTCACTTGGTGAAGCAGGGTTATAAAGGCCTGGCCGTTTTTGCCTGACACAGGAAAGTCTGACACAGACAATATTCACTACGGAGCTTTCTGCAGGGTTGGTGGAGATTTCATCAAGCTGCTTTGCAGTTTGGTCCCTTCCTCTTTTCAAAAGTGCCCCTTTCCCATCCTTGTCATAGGTGTTGATCTCAGACTCCATCTCAGTGTCTTACGAGTAACAACTGATCTCAGGAGTGCTCTGAGAAAGCATGCAGTAAGATTGTTTTGGGGCTAGATCATTCATACCCACATAATAAAGAAGGCCCCATCACTGGTTGGGATGAAACTTTAATATCTGGTGGCATCAAGTGGCAGATCCATTGTTAAAACTTCCACTGGAGGTTAGTTAGGAGGTTTTACCAGTAGAAAGGAGTACACTGGGCTCAGCCTATTGAGTATTTGATAAATATGGAAGAAATAGTAACTACAAAGATAATGAAAATAAGAGAGGACACAAACAGATGGAAAAACATTCCATGCTCATGGTTAGAAAGAATCAATATCATGAAAATGGCCATATTACCCAAAGTAATTTATAGATTCAATGCTGTCCCCATCAAGCTACCAATGACTTTCTTCACAGAATGGGAAAAAAACACCTTAAACTTCATAAGGAACCAAAAAGAAGCCTGCAGAGCCAAGGCAATCCTAAGCAAAAATGAAACAAAACAAAAACACTACAAAGCTGGAGGCATCAAGCTACCTGAGTTCAAACTATATTACAAGCCTACTATAATCAAAACAGCATGCTACTGGTACCAAAACAGAGATATAGACCAATGGAACAGAACAGAGGCCTCAGAAGGAACGCCACACAACTACAACCATCTGATCTTTGACAAACCTGAAAAAAACAAGCAATGGGGAAAGGATTCCTTATTTAATAAATGCTGTTGGGAAAACTGGCTAGCCATATGAAGAAAGCTGAAACTGGATCCCTTCCTTACACCTTATACAAAAATTAACTCTAGATGGATTAAAGATTTAAACATGAGGCCTAACACCATAAAAACTCTAGAAGAAAAGCTAGGCAATACCATCCAGGACATAGGCATGGGCAAAGACTTCATGACAAAAACAGCAAAAGCAATGGCAACAAAAGCCAAAATAGACATGTGGGATCTAATTAAACTTAAGAGCTTCTGCACAGCAAAAGAAACTATCAATAGAGTGAATCGACAACCAACAGAATGGGAAAAAAATTTTGCAGTCTACCCATCAGTCAAAGGACTAATATCCAGAATACACAGAGTACATAAATTTACAAGAAAAAAACAATCCCATCAAAAAGTGAGGTAAGGATATGAACATTTTTCAAAAGAAGACGTTAATGTAGCCAACAAACATATTTTTAAAAAGCTCATCATCACTGGTCATTAGAGAAATGCAAATCAAAACCGCATTGAGATACCACCTCATGCCAGTTAGAATGGTGATCATTAAAAAATCAGGAGACAACAGATGCTGGAGAGGATATGGAGAAACAGGAAAGCTTTTACCCTGTTGGTGGGAATGTAAATTAATTCAACCATTATGGAAGACAGTGTGGTGATTCCTCAAGGATCTAGAACTAGAAACACCATTTGATCCAGCAATCCCATTACTGGGTATACACCCAAAGGATTATAAATCATTCTACTATAAAGATGCATGCAAATGTATGTTTATTGTGGCACTGTTCACAATAGCAAAGACTTGGAACCAACCCAAATGCCCATCAATGACAGACTGCATATAGAAAATGTGGCACATATACACCATGGAATACCATGTAGCCATAAAAAAAGATGAGTTCATGTCCTTTGCAGGGACATAAATGAAACTGGAAACCACCATTCTCAGCAAACTGACACAAGAACAGAAAAACCAAACACCACATGTTCTCACTCTTAAGTGAGTGTTGAACAATGAGAACACATGGACACAGGGAGGGGAACATCACACATTGGGGCCTGGGGGTTGGAGGGCTAGGGGAGAAACAGCAGCGGGTAGAGGGACTGGGGAGGGATAGCATTGGGAGAAATACCTAATGTAGATGACGGGGCGATGGATGTAGCAAACCACTACCATGGCATGTGTATACCTATGTAACAAACCTGCATGATCTGCACATGTACCCCAGAGCTTAAAGTATAATAAATTAACTTAAAAAAAGATAATGGAATTGGGTGACTATTTCTAAGTGCCGTGAATGTTCTACAGAAAGAAACTGTACAGCAAAGGGTAAATGACAGCCAACTGAAATCCAGGCATGAAAGCCAGTAAACCTGTTTGGTTACATAAATACAATTTCTCTTCACTCACAGCAGAGGGAAGAGAAAGTTGAGAACTATGACCAGTACCTAACAGTATTACTGACTTTATTTCAAACAAAATTAAATGTAAAACCACAGGAAGCTTGTTATGTGTGGGTGGGGGAAATGTGTAAGTTTGCTGGGAAAACCCCAAAGTTGTTGTAACACTTAGCCAATGTGGACTTATAGAAGCCAGGAGAATTTGCATAGAAGTGGATTCTGAGGATGTTTGATCAAGAAGACTAAAACATTAAATTAGATAGGAAAGCACTTACTGACTTTGGAACTTTCTCCAGATGCACCCCTAGCAAGGATTCCACTACAGCATGAATTCACTACTAGGATAGCTCCCAGAAGCATAGAAAAATGATGATCCATTCTAAGGTAAGTTGAAATGCCAGAATTGTCATAGCAGACAGTAGAGAGAAGAAATCAAGGGCTAAGGGAAGTGGGTATCTTGGAATGAATACATCACAAAAGGTTGGAAAAAACCACCAGATGATTACATTCTGTAGGAAGGCCGAGAAGACACACATTTTTTTTGCCAAGGCCACAGGAGTGTAGTGATAAGAGGTGTATCAGAATCACCAAAAAGTTTAATGGTGGATTTCCTTTTCAAGTCAAAGTTGACAACAGAAACCTTGTTACATAAATTGGTTTGACAGCAACAAGGATAATAAGACTCGAGTAACAGAAAAATTAGGCAGCAGCATTTAATTTCTAGAAACCAAGGGATTGTAATCATTGTAATGACTAGGCAGGTCAGGGTTTCACCCAAGAGAACCTGAACTGAGAAGAGATTCAGAAGTAGTTAATGCAACACAATATCCGAAGAGTCATAGAAATGCATAACCAACAACGGTACTCTCCTAATTCTCTGGTCCTGTGTTATGTTTGTAGGAGCATTTAGATATCATGCAGAATACCAACTGACCCATTTCAGTGGTAACTTTTTATTGGTTGGGCCAGATGAGCAAAAGGTGGCTGATATATGTGAGGCCTCAATAAGTCATGTGTGCTCTAAAGGGAAGGAAATAAATTTTATGGACTACCACAACCATAAAATGTTTAGGGATTCAATGGTTAGGGGTCTAACAAGCCATCCTCTCCAAAGAAACAAATCAAAGTGTCACAGCTTGTACATCCTACCATGGATAAAGAAGAACTACACTGGTAGGCTTTTTCCATCTCTGAAATTGGTGCATTCCACATCTATATTCAGGATGATGTAAAAGACTGTCAACCTTAAATGGGGTACAGAGAAGTAAAGAGCTCCACAATTGGTCCAGGCTGCAGTGCAGGCAGCCCTCACAGTTGGACCATGTGATCTGGCGCACTCTGTGGTGTAGGTGGTATCAGCGGTGTGAAAAGATGTCATATGGTAAGTCCCGTGAAGAACCACAAAGTAGGTCCCCTAAAGTTTTAGGGCAACGTCTTGCTATCTGGAGTGCACAATTATACACCTTTTGAAAAATAATTCTGGGCAGGCTACTGAGCTGTGGTAAAAATGAAATGTCTGACTATAATTCACCAAGTGAACATTTGGCCAGAACTGTGCATCATTAGTTGAGTCCTGTGAGACCCACCAATTCATAAGTTAGTGTAGAACCAGGAGCAACCCCTCATAATATGAAAGTGACTAAGCACAAACAGGTTTGGAATCAGCCACTGCTTTCTTCCCTCCGATGATTTTTATAGCCGAATGGGGATTTTGTATGACCCATTGAAGAAGAAAAGGACTCTTCAGGATTATCGAAGAAAAAGTTTGGAGATGAAGAGGCTGTGTTAGATATATGGGATGTCTATCAGATAGATATACATGGGATGTCTATGAGATGGGCATATGGGAATGAGCATGAAATGGGAATATACATGTCATATGTCAATGCTCATGAAGGAATATCAATCACGGAAGACACAGTAATCAACTAAGTACACAAAATAACTCAAGCAGTTAGTGTCAACCAACCTCTGTTTAACCTCCCCTGTGTTGACTAAGAGAAAAAATGAATTAAGAGACCACAGTGGCAGGAAAGGAGATTATGCATGTGCCAACACATGCACTCCCACTTGTGAAGTCCAATTTAACTACTGAATTTCCAACCTACCAACACCAGATATCAATGTGGAGCCCTTGATGCAACACCATTCTTCAAAAAGTCCAATCAGTCATATAAGTGACATCCATCATGGAAGTTCCATTCATTTATACTCACAGGACTAGAATTAACACATATTCCAGGCATGAGTTTGCTTTTCCTGCCCAAAAGGCTTAGTGATCATTCTAGCTGAGGAATTATGAAATGCCTGATCCAATACTATATAATCTAACATAATATTTCCTCAGACCAGAAGACCATTTACAACATAGGAAGTGCCATTGTGAGTCCATAACTATGACATTCAATAGTAGAGCTTTGAAATGCCTTGCTGAATGAGTAACTAAAGCCCCAAATCAGAGTCAGTGCTCTATGAAGATGGGGTGTCATTTTCTGAGATGCAGTATTTTCACTGAATCAAAGGATTTTTGTGTAGCATTTTGTGTCTGATAAGAATGCAAAGTCCCCAGAACCAAGAAGTAGAAGCAGGAATGGCTCCCTCTACCACAGTAAATAAAGATCCATGGAGAACCTGGTGCTTTCTATCCCTGAAACTGTGATTTCCAGACATAAAGGCCCTGATCTATAAAAAGGTCACAATTTTACCAGAGAACACCATAAAAGCCCTGTAGAATTATAAACTATGACTGTTGTCTGGAGATTTGGGGCAAAAAGGGAGTCAGCATCTCAGCAGGAGTAGCAGAGTTAAATAATTAAGGGTTAGGACTGCTATTACACAATGAAGACAGTGAGAGATACATGTAAGACTCAGATGATCCACTTGAGTGCCTCACAGTATTTCCTTGACCAACTTAAGTGTAAATGGACAGATCCAGCAATGCAGGCATGAGGAGGGCCTGGTAACCATAGATCAGACTTCTTGGGGACGAGAGTCTGCATAATGCTACCAGGTACATTACCAAGGCCAGCAGACATAGTGCCTGATGATGCAAGGATCTAAAATGAATAGTATAGGGGAAATAAAGTAAATAGCAACATTGTTCCTGAGATCAACTACAGCAAAGCAACTGTAGTTAGTTCTGCTAACCTCATTCTTTTCAATTTCTCCTAAGGAAAAGTGGCCTACCAAAATCCTGGAGGAGCTGTTACGCAAACATATATGTAGAAGTACATACAAATGACAAAACAGGTAGACTATGATAGGTGGTCTATCATATTATTGGAAGATGTGCCACCCAAATCCTCCTTCAAGTAAGGACTTGCTGCCTTGGGGTTGCCACGCTGTATTGGTTATCTATTGCTGCTAACAAATTATCCCCCAATTTTAGCAGCTTAAAACAAGAATTTTATCTCAAATTTCTGTTGGCCATGAATTAGCACATAACATCACTGGGTGTCTCTCACTCAAGTCCTGTCCCAGGATTGTGGTGAAGCTATCACCTGGGGCTGCAAGTGTATCTGAGTTATCTAGTGTGTGTGTGGGTGTAGAGGGGCCACTTCCAAGCTTTCTGATGTGGTTCCTCAGGTCCTTCACAGTGGGCTCCAGGGGGCGATCTCACAACATGACAACTGGTTTCCCCAAACTGAATGATCCAAGAAAAGGCGTGAGAGGAAGCTTCACCCAAGATCATGGTCTTTTAAGGATAGCCCAAATTCTGTGACTGAGTAAGTCCTGGCTAGAAAGACCCAGCCACTTCACTCTGGTATGGGTCACTGACAGATAATGTTCACCTCAAATCTCCATGACAGGTTGGCCCAGGCGTTGTCAGGAGTACATCACACTCAATTTTTTCCTCTGGCCAACCCTGCTTCCTCTTTTGTCTCACAAGAATTGAGCCCTATTTTTGTGTTTTGAAGTCTGTCTCTGTGTCTTCTCATGGAGAACCCAACCCTTTTTCTTACAGTATATAAAATTCATTGGAGAAGGGGGTATTTTACTAATTTCCTACCTGGCTGATTGTTTTCCTGATAGGAATCTCCAAATCCTCTGATGTGGTTTGACTCTGTGTACCCCCCAAATCCCATGTCCAGTTGTAATCTTCAGTGTTTGAGGAAAGGCCTGCTGGGAGGTCAATGAATCCCTTGGAGATCCCCCTTTAAAAGGGACTTCCCCCTTGTTGTTTTCATAATAGAGTTCCAACCATATCTGGTTGTTTGAAACTGTGTAACCCCTCCCCCTTCACTCTCTCTTTCCTGCTAGCCATGTGAAGAATGTGCCTGCTTCCCCTTCACCTTCCACCATGATATTAAGTTTCCTGAGGTCTTCCAGAAGCAAAGGCCTGTACAGCCCACAAAACCGTGAGCTGATTAAACCTCTTAATAAATTACCCAGCCTCAGGTATGAGAACAGACTAATACGTCTGCTTTTCTAATACACTAGTTCCGCACCCCTGGCCACATCTAGAAACTAAAAGGCCAGGAAAAGCCATTCTCTCCCATACCATAAATGGTCTTGTTCTACTTTTTAAGTTGGAGGGTACCTCCTGGCCTTATAATATTTTTTTGTGTATGGATGTGATAGAGGAATTGGGGAGAAGCTCTCAGACTTTTCTGGAATTAAGGAGTACATTCTACACTTACTAATTTAACCTACAGACACAACCAATTTACAGATTTTTTTTTTTAACTTTACCAAACTGATGTACTAAACAAATAATATTATCGTATGAGAGGTTTTCTCATAAGAGTACATGGAAAGTGTTAGCAGGCACATCAAATAAAACAAATAACTTGGTTTTATTTTTGTTGTTAATAATCTAGTGATTTAAAAAATTTTAAATTTGGAATGCACATAATACTTATGTTCCATCTAAAGATATATATTATTTAATAAAATAACAATTCTCCAGTTCTTTTACAAGTATACAAATGATCAAACACTGTACATACAATTTAGAAGCAGAACCATAATAAAAATGCAAATTAATTCAAAGGTCCATAATGAGATCATTTGGCCATATGGCCACTAATGAAGTTTCTAATTGCTAGAACATCAACACTCAAGTCAGGAGGCAAAATGGAAAAATTCTGTTGCATTTTAATTTCCTTAAAGGATTTTGAATTTTAAGAAATAGTTTTCATCTCTGAAACATTTTTACACCAAAGTGTATTGAAAACCTTGTACTACATGAGGTTTAAAAAAATATATATTTGAATAAATAATTCTCCATGTAGGATGAATAAAAAATTAAAATGTTATATCCATAATTTAGAATACAAAATGTATGCCAACTGGGATTCTATAATGAATAAAATTAATGTATTCATTCATCCAAGAGATTAATTAGCATCTATAATGTGCCAGGAACTGTTCTAGCCGTTGGAGAGATACAGCAGTAACCAAAACAGAAATAAATCCCTGTCTTCATGGAGTCTTCATTCTACTTAGAGAGACAGAAAGTGAAACAATAAATTTAACAATAATGAAACTAGTAAATTACATAGTAAAAAGTTCTAAAAATAAAAATAAAACCAGAAGAGTGATATGAAGAGTAGGTGAGGGATGGGGATGTGTAGAATGTTTAAATTCTGTGTTGAGTAAAGATCTCACTAAGGTGACTTGAGTTGATCTGGGCTTCCTCCTGGGGAAGAGCCCTCAAGGGTAGAAGCAACAATTGCAAAGTCCCTGAGGCAGGATTCAACCTGGCACATGCAAGAAATAGCAAGGTGGCCAGTGGGGCCATTGAGGAGTGAAGGAGGGTAAAGTACAATGGATAGGTTCTGAAAAGCAACGGGGAGGAGAGGCAGGTGATGTATACCTTTTAGCCACATTTGCTTTACTCTAAGGGAGCAGAGAAGATTTAGGAGGGTTTTATGCATAGATGACATGACAGGATCTCAGGCTTCAGTAGAATCACTCTGGCTGATGTTATGAGTAGTAACATGAGGCAAAATTAGAAGCAGGGAGGCAAGTTGGAAGCTACTGCAATTATCAAGGTGAGAGATGATGGGGACTTGTCCAGGATGATATTGGCAGGGCTGAGGAGAAGTGGTCAGATTCTGTAGTACACAGACTTTCCCACAGGTTCAGATTAAATGGTATGGGTTTTAGTGGTAAAAATCATAATACTGAAATATCTCTACCTGCATTTTATAAAACGTGGTTTATAAAAAAATCAAGGTGCTAAATTTGTCTGACCTTTACTATCTGTTGGCTCGTTTTGCTCATTTTAGCAGAGACATATTTCTGAAGTTTAGCACTTAACACTGGCCTGTAGATGATGTCTTATTGATGAAGCTTTTGATGATGTCCTAGTTTAGTATTGAGTAGTAAGAATAAAATGTTCAAGAATCTATAAACTTTTGACCTATGATCATGTTAAAGATGGTCCTTAGAGAAAAATGCTATTGAATACATTATTTACCTTAGTTAATTCTAGGTAAGTGGAAATTAACTGTTAGCTGCCAGTTAAGGAGCAGAAAAGGAGCAGGACAAAGAGCTGACTGTGTTTACAAGGGGCATGGGCACTCTTTCACTAACACAACTATCCTCAACCCTCAAAGGTGGAATCTCCGACTCTATGATTGTTCAAATACCCAGAAAAGTTTTGCTTTACATTAAAATCATATTTGCAGAATGATCAAACTTTATTTTTCTGATTCAAAACAACCAATACATGCGACTATCTATGACAACTCTTTGTGAAGTAAATATGCAGCATTTTTCTCTAACATATTCCTGCTAGTTTTCTGCATATTTTCTCCTCCCTGTCCTCTTATTCTCTCCTATCCTTAGACTCCACCCACGTGTCAAGACTCAGTGCTCAAGTTACGCTTCCTTCATGAAAGATTCACCATTTTTCCAACCAAAAAGGAATATTTTCCCTTCATCTCCTACCAGTACCTATTTCTTTTATTTCTGTCTTTGCCTTTATACAATGGTTAGTATCTTCCTTCCCTTTTCAGTTCCCACCACAGCCATTATAATACAATCTTTCTACCCTCCAGTTTCCAGAACAGCGCCTTGTGAATGATTTTATTTCATATCTAGTAGGCCTGTGTTTATAATTAGATCTAGCCAAAAATGAATGCCAATTCTTCAAACACTTAGCATTGTGGTCGATATTAGGAATATTGGTGCCAATTGTATTAAGTTAGCTCACTGATGATTCTGGAGGAGAGCCTAAGTAAAGAAAGCCAAATTATTTGTATTTTAAAATGGCAGGAAACGAGACAAAGAGTAATGAGATAAGAATAAAGTGAAGTAGTCATTGGACATCAACCAGAAAAGATAGATTCCCCAAGTAAGAACAGGAAGCAAGATCTGGACTAGTCTAAACATGGAATAATAAAAAAAGAACTTTGTGTAGAGGATTTAATATCAGGAATGTCAAAATTCAAATATCAGACAGAGAGAATGAAAAATGTTAAAATGATTCTAGAAATGAATCTTTAAGAAGATGACATAAAAAGAATGAATAAAGAAACTGAAGGCAGTTTATTCATTGTCCAAATAACACCCATGGGTGAAAAAAATCAATTATGTGTTTGAAACATTTGTAATCAGTTCACTGTGAAATTTCATCTGTTGATATAGTTCCCAAAATAGAAATA
This sequence comes from Cebus imitator, assembly GCF_001604975.1. Classification (NCBI taxonomy): domain Eukaryota; kingdom Metazoa; phylum Chordata; class Mammalia; order Primates; family Cebidae; genus Cebus; species Cebus imitator. The sequence goes on along the minus strand of NW_016107393.1, from coordinate 3,795,778 downwards.
TAATCCTGATCATGACTAAGTTGAAGGTAAAAAAAAAAAAAAAAAACATATCAGTATGCCATATTTTGGAAGTAGGCACAAAATTCCTGGAAAGAGTTTATTGCTGTTAATATAGGGTATTCTAAGATGAAGCTCTTTAAAATAAGCTGAAGAGATGAACTAACACACAGCATCAAATTGTCAAATCAGATTCACATGGCTCAGAGATCTTAACAACTTTATCATACATAAATAACTAAAATACAAGAGATTCAAGGATCTCAAGTGAAACAGAACAAGGTCTAGGACATCAAGGTGGTGAAATGTACCTCTAAATAGATAAGGTCTGGAAAGGAGGCTTTTGAGTTTCTTAAATAGCAGGACCTGTTTAAGCTATGATATGTCTCCATATCATATTTAGCAGGGTTTTATAGCTTATGTGACATTCTCCAAAAAGCCACGTATCATAGATCCTGAGTTCCATCTATTATAGGTAAAGTAATTCTAAATCAGGGACATACTGCTAATGGCATTTCAGAGATTATCTCTCTTTCTCCTAGCAAACAGCATTAGCCTATTTATCCAAATGTCCATTCAACAAGAAGATTAGACTGGGATCACCTGCCTTCTTTTCTTTCCTTTAGAGAACATCCCCCTGTTGAAAGGAGAGGATGTTATCCATGGATCCCTGTCCACTGCTTTAATACCTTTCTGCCAAGAAGTTTAAGATGTTATTTCTCAAGACAATGTAGTACTTTTAGTAAGCAAATATAAGTTTATTGTAGAACAGTGGGGAAAAAGGAATTTTAAAAGAGTTAAGATAAACTAGTGATTATAAAATATCTGAGTCTACAATTTGAGAATAAAGAAAGAATCCTAGAAGAAAACCTAGGCAAAACCATTCAGGACATAGACATAGGCAAGGACTTCATGACTAAAACACCAAAAGCATTGGCAATAAAAGCCAAAATAGACACATGGGATCTAATTAAACTCTAGAGCTTCTGTACAACAAAGGAAACAATCATTAGAATGAACCAGCAACCAACAGAATGGGAAAAAATTTTTGCAATCTACCCGTCTGTCAAAGGGCTAATACCCAGAATCTACAAAGAACAAAAACAGATTTACAAGAAAAAAACAAACCCATTCAAAAGTGGGCGAAGGATATGAACACACACTTTTCAAAAGAAGATGTATATGATGCCAAGAAACATGAAAAATGTTCATCATCACTGGTCATTAGAGAAACACAAATCAAAACCACATTGAGATACCATCGCATGCCAGTTAGAATGGCGATCATTAAAAAATCTGGAGACAACAGATGCTGGAGAGGATGTGGAGAAATAGGAACACTTTTACACTGTTGGTGGGAGTGTAAATTAGTTCAACCATTGTGGAAGACAGTTTGGCGATTCCTCAAGGACCTAGAAATAGAAATTCCATTTGACCCAGCAATCCCATTACTGGGTATATATCCAAAGGATTATAAATCATTCGACTATAAAGACAAATGCACACATATGTTCATTGTGGCACTGTTTATAATAGCAAAGACCTGAAATCAACTTAAGTGCCCATCGATGATAGACTGGACAGGGAAAATGTGGCACATATACACTGTGGAATACTATTCAGCCATAAAAAACGATTTTGTGTCCTTTGTAGGGACATGGATGAATCTGGAAACCATCATTCTCAGCAAACTGACATAAGAACAGAAAATCAAACACCACATGTTCTCAATTCATAGGTGGGTGTCAAACAATGAGAACATATGGACACAGGGAGGGAAGCATCACACACTGGGTCCTGTTGTGGGGGACTAGGGGAGGGACAGTGGTGGGTAGGGAGTTGGGGAGGGATAGCATGGGGAGAAATGCCAGATATATGTGACGGAGATGGAGGGAGCAAACCACATTGCCATATATGTACCTATGCAACAATCCTACATGTTCTGCACATGTACCCCAGAACCTAAAGTGCAATAAAATATTAAAAGGAAAGAAGAAGTGAGGATGGCATTTGGAGAAAGGATGAAGTAAATGATAAGTCTGTTGAGGATACTTTTGGTAGCCTAAAGGGAAATACAAGCTGATGCGTTCAAACCTGCAAATAATTTAGGATGTTCTCTAATTATTGGTAGCAACAATGATTCCTAAGCTAGCCACTCTGCAATTAGCTGTGAACTCCCCTCTCTTCATAATCAACTTACACAGGCTTAGAAAATATAAATTACATGTAATAGAATATTAAATGAACCCCCTGCTGCTCCCTGCAACTGAGCAAGAAAACTTTAGATGCTCCATCTCTAAGTGGATGGTAAGACAGATCATTTTGCCTAGAACCCCATAGAGATGTGAGCTGTTGGGACCTCAACAGCAAAGACTTTGAGGAGCGGACAGATGTTGCAGGGAAATGTTAGCAATGAGAGTATCTGAGGAAACCCAGAGTATCTTTCCTAGAAAGAGTCAGCATAAAATAATTGCCAGGTTCACAAAGCACCAAGTGTCTTAGGAGAGAACTAGTCAGGTAATAACTTTCCTGCTCCCTGCCTCTTGCCTCTCTGCTGCTTCCGCCCTCCAGACTTCTCCCATTAGCAACCTGAAGGAAAAAATGAAAACACCATACCAAGAAGAAAAGAGGCAAAAAAGAGCGGGCTTTCCTTTATTCAAGTTCTGCCTGCTGCTGCTTTCAAGTAGGAGGAAGGAAAAGATTTCATTTTAAATTAAATCAGAGTTTGATTCTTATCTAGGACTGGACATTTTTTGCTACTGAATTGAGAACATGAGGTGTGTGTGATTTCAATTACCTGAGAGTCTCAGAAGACCTTCTAACCAGTTGCCAAGAAGGGGCCAACACCGTTGATTAAAGAGACTCGAGGGGACAATATAAAATTGCCTTTGCAATTATACCTTGTGAAGTTTATTTGCTAACCTTAATCTTAATATTCTGTCCATAAACATAATTAGCATAGCTGAAAGTTTAACTGAAATGCAAAAAAAGAAAAAAAAAAAAAGAAATCAAAACTGATGCTAAAGGCATGACATAAACCATTGTTTCCATTAAAATAATGAATCAAAATTGGCATGCAGTCAAAAAGTACATATTTGTCATTTAACAGCCTGAGAAAATGCATATATGCAAAAAAAAATTGTGCTGTATCTTGCAGAAAATAGGCACTATCAACACTAGATTACATCTTTTTCAATGTTTCATAGATGGGATCATCTATAAAGTTTTTTTCTTGACCAAAAGCGTATTAAAAGTTTATGCCAATAAGTGTAAATCTTTTTAATTTTGATTGATTTTGTAGACTACTGAATGTAACCATGCTAATGCTAATGTTATTCTTTAATTTTACATTATTATAAACAACGTTCTTCATACCCTTTCATTGTATATTTTTCCTATGTTTCCACTCATTTTTAGGATGAATTCTTGAAATTAAAAGGAGGGTCAGTATATATAAACTTTTTATGCCAAATTGCTCCAGATTTCTACATCCTTAGCCATGTATGAAAATCAACTTAATCTTCATTTAACAATTGAAAAGTGGTACCTTATTACTATGTGTATTAGTTCCTAGGACTGCCATAACAAAGTACAACAAACGGTGTGGCTTAGCAAACTAACTCAGGAGCAGTGAAACAAAACATGTTCTCACTTATAAGTGGGGGCTAAATGATGAGAACACATGGACATGTAAAGGGGAATAACACACACTGGGGCTTATCGGAGGGTAGAGGGTGAGAGGAGGGGGAGGGTCGGGAAAAATAACTAATGAGTAGTAGGCTTGATACCTGGGTGATGGAAATAATCTGTACAACAAATCCCTTTGACACGTTTACCTGTGTTACAAACCTGCACATGTACCACTGAACTTAAAAGTTAGAACAAATTAAAATGCGATTTTTACTCTCAAAAAGTAAAAACTAAACAATAAAAATGTATTATATCACCATTATAGAAGCTAGAAGTATATAATCAAGGGTCAACAGGCTCATGCTCCCTCTGAAATTGCTAAAAGAGCATCCACCTTCACCTTTTCAGAACTCTGGTGGTGATCAGCAATTCTTAGTGTTTCTTGGCTGGCAGACGCATAACTCCTATTTCTGCCTCTGTCATTATGTAGTATTCTGTGTGTCTTTGTGTCCAAAATTTCCTCCTCCTAAAAGAACAGCCACATTGGATTAGGGCCCACCCTAGTAACCACAACTTGATTACATTTGGAAAAACCCTATTTTAAAACAATGTCACATTTACAGGTACTAGGAGTAAACACCTCAACATATCTTTTGGGAGAACATTATGCTACTCTAATCTACATCTCTTTGTAAGTGTAGCTGCGAATTTTCTATGTTTAATTTGAATCTTATTTTTCCATTCTTGATCCTTTGTATTTCTAGTAAAGAGAAGATTTTCAAAAAACTTCGCTGGTAAGGCCTTTTATTAAGCATGTTAGTTTTTTATAGCATATGTGCTGTAAATATTTCCCTATTTGTCAATGGTCCTTTAATTTCCCTTATTCTGTTCTCCCCAGACACACTGTATAAAAGTTTAAAATATTTATTTAATTAAATCTAGTAACATTTTCCTTTGTGGTTTCAGACATCAGTGTCTTGATTTTTCTTAAAAATATCTATCCTGGGCCAGGCAATGTGGCTCATGCCTGTAATTCCAGCATTTTGGAAGGCCGAGGCAGGCAGATCACCTGAGGTCAGGAGTTCAAGGCCAGCCTGACCAACATGGAGTAACCCCGTCTCTACTAAAAATACAAAATTAGCTGGCATGGTGGCACATACTTGTAATCTTAGCTACATGGGAAGCTAAGCCAGGAGAATCGTTTGAACCCAGGAGGCGAATGTTATGGTGAGCCAAGATCACGCCATTGGACTCCAGCCTGGGCAATAAGAATGAAACTCCTATGTCTCAAAAAGTAAATAAAAATAAACAAAAACAAAAATTATCCTGGCAAAAATATTTACATTTATAATCATGTCTTTTTTTAATGGTTTTATTGAATATTTAGGTTTTAATCTATCTGACATTTATTTTAAGGCAAGATGTGACAAAGTTAAAATGTAGTTCCAACTTTATATAAACTATTAGATATATAGTTATATTGTTAAAATCTAATCAGCCAAGACTACGGAGAAGCCTATAGTTTGAAAAAATCAGATTGGTTGACTCAGAGTGAGAGAAGGCATTCCTTAGGACCCACAGTATGCTGCCCTCCATAGGAGGGAGGAGAAAAACATCTTCTGGAGGATGTAGAGGAATCAAGGATCAGTTCTGGAGTGGTGACTGTGAGACGGGATTGGAGAAGCTGGATTAACTAGGGATTGAGGACAAGGATGGCTTAGCAACCAGGTAGCCCAGTAATAGGCACAGCAGCTGTCTGAGGACATCATCAGTAAGAAAGCGGTAGCCTCTCAAAAAGGATGTTGCTTTGGCATTTCACAGATGCTCTATCAATTTAGAAGAAACAGTGGCTCCTGTCAACTGTGGAACCGACTCTATCTGCATCTGTACTGTTGGCCTTATAAATGGCAGAGCTGTTTTTTCTCATCTTGTCCAAGCTGATTTTCAGTCTCACAGTTCCAGTAAAGTTATCTTTCAATATATTTATTAAATATATATTATAGATTCAAATTTTATGATAGCCTATTATTTATACTTTACCTAGTAATCTGAAATACAACTTGAATCAGTTTTGTATTTCCTTTGACCATATTTCAGCTTTTTCTTCTGTTCTAATAGCTTTCTGATTCTACCAGCTCCAGAATTACATTGCTTTATTATGCTTTGCACGTTTCTGTTTTAGTCTCTTAGTATGTCTTGATTGATCCTTGTTTTCATTTATTAAATCTTAACAAGTTTAATGATATTAGCATTACAAAATTAACTTCAACTATGAATATCAGAAAAAGCAATATAACTATTGTATTTTAGAAGATAAGTCATCTAGTACAGACAGACTGTCCCCCTATGTCAAGAAGCAGGCTCTTTGTTTTCATTTCTCAAATGTGCCTACCCTTAACTTTATGGTGCCTGAGAGCAGCAATCATGTTCCTCGCTGCAGGATGGAGAGAAGAATGAAGATTAAGGAAGGAACGAAGATGAAGAAAAAGCAAAGATACATGTACCCTGCTTCTTTATGAAGTCTTCAAGAAACTACCATGGGATACTGCTGCTTACATCTCACTGGCCAGTGATGTCACATGGCTATACCTACGGGCATGGAAGGCTGAAGAATATGATCTTTATTCTGGGCTATTAGGAGCTCAGCTAAAAATTCCATGACCATGGAAGAAGAGGATATATAGGGGCAACTAACACATATATAGGAGCAATTAACAGTCTCTACTTAATCATGTCCAGTGTCTTTTTGCCAATTTTTTTTTACAATATTTAGTTATTAAAGTTATTTTTATATTTGTTATGTTAAAATGTATCATCAATACTTCTCCAAGTTTTATTGTAAAAGACAGCTGTCCCAAGAAATCCCTTCTACACCCCCAGTTTTGCCCCATAGAGGCAACTACTGGGAAATCTGAGTATTTCAATTTTTTAGTTATTTTTCAAAAGAAAAATAAGATTATGCTGCCATTAAAAAACCTTTTGTTTAGTATGTTTGATAAGGATATTTGTTTTTCACCATTATTTTTCCTTGAGTCATATTTCCCCTGCAACCAGAATGCAATTTATTACATTATAATTCTTGGTTAGATTAGCATTACATTTTAATGTAATTAAGACCAAGTAAATATTAAAAGCTATCATATAGTATAAAATGATTTCATTTTTTATATAATCCCCTAATAATCTTTTCTTGCTCAACTTTCATGTACTATAGTGAAAGATTACAAGTAAGCAAATTAACATAACCATCATCTTCTATACTTTTTCTGTGTGTTTAGCAAATTTTTAATATACAACATTACTAACTATAATCCTTCTAAGGCAGGAGTCAGGAGAGTCTCGTCTCCAGATCAGATTGAAGACTGGCCGAAACTGAGAAGAGGCACTGAAAACACCTCTCACTGTCCATCGGCATAAGATAATTCCACCAGCACCATGACAGTTTAGCTATTACCATGGCAACACCTGGAAGTCACAGCCCATTTTCTAGCTATTTCTAAATACCCCACCCTTTAAGTAGCATGTCATTAAAGTTGGTATGAAAATGAAAACTGCCCCGACACTGCTATTCTCTTTGCACTGCCTATGGGGTAGCCCCGCTCTGCACAGAAACCATGGAGCTGTAACACTGTTGCTCATTAAAGCTGCTTCCTTCCACCACTGGCTCAGTCTTGAATTCCCTCCCGAGTGAAGCCTAAAACCTGCCCCACGTGACTTCTGACACACATTTCATCTCTGGACATATGTATACTGACTGCAATTTCTAATTTTTAGTTTAAAATTTTTTCTGCATACATAGTAGGTGTGTATATTTATGGGATACATATTTTGATATGGGCATACAATGCATAATAATATCAGAATAAATAGGGCATCTGTCCCCTCAAGCATTTTTGTTATAAACATTCCAATTATAGTATTTTAGCTATTTTGAAATGTACAGATTGTTGACTGTCAGCATACAGAAATGCTACTGTTTTGTATATGCTGGTTTTTTAATCATGTAACATTACTGAATTTATCATTCTAATAACTTTTTGGTGGAGTCAAAAAGTTGGTAGGTTTTTCTAAATATAAGATCATATCTGCAAACGATAATTTGATTTCCCAATTTGGATGCTATTTCTTTCTCTTGTCCGAGAAAGGGGAAAAGGGTTATAAAAGAGTTTTTATAGAAACTTATAAGTTCTTTATAAGAACTTATAAAACAGTTGTTGCTTCAGAAACTTTGTCTTGCTTCAGCTTTCCCCCTTCCACTTCTCCTTGTTGCCTCCATGTGAAAAAGGACATGTTTGCTTCCCCTTCAACCATGATTCCAAGTTTACTGAGGCCTCCCTAGCCATGCTAAACTCAGTCCATTAAACAGCTTGCCTGTATAAATTACCAGTCTTGGGTATGTCTTTATTAGCAGAGAATGAACTAATACAGTAAATTGGTACCAGAAATGGGAAGCTGCTATAAAAATACCCGAAAATGTAGATGCAACATTAGAACTGGATAACAGGAAGAGGTCAGAAAATGTAGGAAAGTTTGGAACTTCCTGGAGACTTGTTGAATGGCTTTAACCAAAATGCTAATAGTGATATTGACAATAATGTCCAGGCTCAGGTGGTCTCAGATGAATGTGAGGAACTTGCGAAACGGCAAAGGTGACTCTCATTATGCTTTAGCAAAAAGGCTGGCAGCATTTTGCCCCTGCTCTAAGGATCTGTGGAACTTTGATCTTGAGAGAGATAACTTAGGGTATCTGACAGGAGATATTTCTAAGCAGCAAAGAATTCAAGAGGTGACAGAGCCTAAAACTATGGAAAATTTGCAGCCTAACAATGCAGTAGAAAAGAAAAACCCATTTTCTGGGTAGAAATTCAAGCAGAAGTAATGACAAGGCAAATGCTAATGGCTAAGACAATGAGAAAAACGTCTCTAGGGCATGTCAGAGGCTTTCACAGCAGTGCCCCCTATCATAGGACTGGAGATCCAGGAGGGATAAATGGTCTCCTGAACTGTGTCCAGGGCACTTCTGCCACGTGCAGCCTCGGGACTTGGTGTTCTGCATCCCAGCCACAGCCACAAGGGTACATAGCTTGGGCTGTGGATTCAGAGGGTGAAAGCCCCAAGCCTTGGCAACTTCCATGTGGTGTTGATCCTGACAACAACAGAAGTCAAGAATTATGGTTTGGGAACCTCCTTCTAGATTTCAGTGGATGTATGGAAACGCCTGGATGGCTAGAAAAGAGTTGGCCATACGGGTGAAGTCCTCAGAGAACTTCTAGGGCCATGTGGAAGAAAAATGTGGGGTCAAAGCCCCCACAAAGCATTCCCACTGGGGCACTGCCTAGTGGAGCTGTGAGAAGGGGGCCACCATTTTCCAGAGCCCAGATGATCTGTCAAATGCTGAAAATGGAAGGCTGAAGTCTTCAGCTATTGTTATATTGGGGTCAATCTCTATCTCTGCTAATATTTGTTTTATATATCTGTGTGGTCATATGTTGAATGCATATATATTTACACTTGTTATACACTCATGCTAAAGTAACAGCTTTGCCATTATATAATGACATTGTCTGTTTTCACAGGTTTTGTCTTAAAACCTATTTTGTCTAAAGTAAGTGTAGCTATTCTTATTTCAATTTGTCTGAAATATCATTTTCCTTCCTTTTTAGTTTATATGTTTTTATAGGTGACGTGCATTTCTTGTGGGCAAGATTATTGGGTCTTGTTTTATTATGCATTCAGTTACTCTGTCTTTTGATTGCAGAGTTTAGTCCATTTACATTCAATGCTATTGTTGATAAGTAAGGACTTACTCCTGCCATTTAGTCATTCAATTCCTGGTTGTTTTCTAATCTCTTGTTTCTTTCCTGTCTTCCTTTTGGTGAAGGTAATTTTCTCTGGTGGTATGTCTAATTTCTCGCTTTTTACTTTTTGTGTATCAGTTGCAGGCTTTTTGGTATGAGATCACCAAGAGACTTACAAATAATATAACTCATTACTTTAGATTGATGGCAACTTAACACTTACTGAAAAAACAAACAAACTCTCTGACCACAAAAAGAAACAATCTTCCTGGGGTAAATAATATTGCAGCTCCTACCATGAAATAAAATATGCCAGTCTTTTCTTATGTATAAACAAAGAAGCAGTATCATGATGACAAAGTGGCTCAAAAGGCTACATTCTGCCCTCTGGTATTTACTGATGTGCTCAATTATTAAATGATGCTGAAAAAAATGCTTATACAAATAACTTACTTCTATTTATACATATCCTATCATTTATAAGTAGGATGTGTTTAATTTTATAGATTGTCTATTCAGAAAGCATTTATAAGGAAGCTACTCTGTCCTGAATGTTATGATACGAAATTAATACAACAGAATCACTACTATTTAGGTATAATAGCTAAGTAAAATAGTGTGTACACAAACACAAGATATGGTATAAATGGTTTTATCCACACAAAAAAACAAATTTAGTGATATGACTGTTCAAATACAGCTTACTTTCACTCAAAGAAATCAAGCCTTCTTAAAGGTGGCAGTATTTGAGCTGGACTTAAAAATTGACTTTGAAATATATCAAACTATTAAATTGATTTTCTATTTCAATCAACTTAGGCAGCTTATTTTAGTAATTTTTTTAAATTGTAAGACAAACTTGTACTTCAAGAGGTCTATAAACCTTTCCACCCCTGCCACCCTCTTTCCTCTAATAGTCCCTGGTGTCTATTGCTCCCTTCTTTTTTGATCGTGTGTACTCAAGTCCCACTTGTGAGACTAGGTGGTATTTGGTTTTTTGTTCCTGTGTTAATTTGTGTAGTATAATGGCCTCCAGCTACATCTATTTCACTGCAGAAGATATCTCATCCTTTTATGTGGCCGAGTATTACTGCATGGTACATATGTAACACATTTTTTGGTCCAATCTGTGTTGATAGGTACCCTCGGTTGATTCTATGTCTTTGGTAATGTGAATAGTGCTGAAATGAATGTGAGTGCATGTGTCTTTTTAGTAGAATAAGTTATTTTCCTTTGAATCTATACCCAGTAGGGAGATTGCTAGGTCAAATGCTAGCTCATTTTAAGTCTTTGAGAAATCTCCAAACTGTTTTCCACAGTGGCTAAACTGATTTACATTCTCACCAATAGTGTATAAATGTTTTCCTCTGCAACCTCATCAACATCTGTTATTTTTTGTCTCTTTAGTAATAGCCATTCTGAGTGGTGTGAGATGGTATCCCATTGTGGTTTAGATTTGCATTTCTCTAATGATTAATGATGTTGAACATTTTTTTCATGTATTTTTTGGCCACATGTATATGTGTTGAGAAGTGTCTATTCATTGGATCTAGTTCCTAAGCATAATTTTGATGATAGTCAGTTTTCAAAACTGAATTATGAACGCGCCAGTAGCTCTGCTCAAGTTTATGACTTCTTGAGTTAATCATAGTAATCAACATTTTCTAGAAAATTGTTCATTAAGATTTTAAAATTCATTTTCAAATAGACTACTGCCACTACATCATTATTCTAATTTTGTTTATTAGTTTTTTTTCTTAATTGGGTCTTTTTAGAGTTCTTAGTTTATTTTCACCAGAAGGTCTGGTCCTTAAAACAAGTAACATTGGGAGGCACAAAGACAGGCATGAAAGAACCTAAGAATTAACAAGAATAAAGAAATAGAAAAGATAAGAGGAGAAGATATTATTTCTTTTGGTAGAAGTGAGGAGAAGAAATGTAGGATTAGGTCCTCTATAATACAACAAATATTGCATTTCTTGATAATCCTTTTTAAAATATCATTTTATTATCTGTGCTTAAAAATTAGATCTTAATAGACAAGTACATTTATAAAAATAAATGGTGGTATGTGCTGAGGCTTATATTTATATAATATCAGTGGTATGTGCTGAGGCTCATATTTATCCAGAAAAATGTACTGTACGCTGACAATTGTGAAATATGTTTGCTAACTATAGTACAGGTGCTTGGGCAAGCTAGTTTTAAGCATCTATTTGACCTCTTTTTGCTTTTCCTGAATGAACAGGGAGTGAAATTTGTCATCTTTGTCATCCAAGGGTATTTCAATAATAAATATATATAAAAGTATCTTTAGTCTTTTAAACAGGAACAGTAAATAAAAAAATTAGTTTTCTTTTAAATATAATTATGTTTTTTCCCCCCTCACTGTACTAGTCCATTTTCATACTGCAAAAAAGAACTGCCTGAGACTGGGAAATTTATAAAGGAAAGAGGTTTAATTGACGTAGAGATCAGGAGGGTTGGGGAGGCCTCAGGAAACTTATAATCATGGCGAGAGGCAAAGGGGAAGCAAGGCACCTTCTTCACAAAGTGGTAGGGAGGAGAAGTGCTGACCAAAGGAGCAAGATCCCTTGTAAAACCATCAAATCTCATAAGAACTCACTATCAGAACAGCAAGGGGGAAACCATTCCTGTGACTCAATTATCTCCACCTGGTCTCTCATTGACGTGTTGCAATTATGGGGATTATGAGGATTACAATTCAAGATTTGGGTGGGTACACAAGGCCTAACCACATCACTTACTAATATTAGTAATATTGTATATGATTATATACAATATAATATATATAATTATAATGCATCTCCACCAGAACACTTACTGCATGCTTTAATTTCAGTATTTGTAGCAAATTTATTGAAATTAAAGTTATTAAAGAACTGGAGCCTCCGTTATGAAACATCTTGAAGCAGCACTATAATTCTTCTCTTATGTATGGCAACTGGCAATATTAAACATCAAAACTGTCTCCATATTGCAATAAGTACAGCTATTTCACAAGGAAGCCTCCTTTATTTGTATTGTTGGCCCTCTCCTCTTCTACCAGCAAGCACAAGTACAATGAGATCCTGGAACAAATGAGCTTATTAAGATCATGGTTAGACATATCGTTTTTCAAATCACACTCTACAAGACAGATATGCTGGCAAAGCTGTAATAAATGTCAAGGCTCAAGGCATTCACTATTCTTTTTAGCAGCCTGATGGCTTGGCTAGAAAAGCTTTTCATAAATTTTAGAGCACACCTGTCAAGTGGCAGGTGTGATAGTCTGCTATCGTGCAGGAGCCTGAGCTGTGATTTCTGGGCTGGCACCACTGTCATCATTTTCAGTGCAATCATGTTCTTTTCTCTGTTTGTGACCAATGAAATCTATGTGATCACACTGAGAATCTGTGCATCTTGGCAGATCTGCCAGTGGTACTCATCACATAGAGATTATTTTAGATTGGCTGCCATGAAGTGTTATTTCCCATTTGTTAACACAATGGGGTTTCATGACTATGACAACTGAAACAGATTCATTTGTATATGGGTTTTGTCCTTGTTGCAATACAAAAACCTGTCCCATCTTTCCCACAACTCCTTTAACCTTTCTTCTGCCATCAGTTCTCTACCTAAAACAACTGCAGTGTTAATTGTGTCACATTTTTCCTAGGTGGAAAACGGGGGGCTGGGGGGGGGGGAATCTTGTGCTGTTTTAACAAGCTAAATTTGTGAGTTAGAAATAAACGTTGTGATCTCAATTACATGAAATAAAATTTCATATTCATGCATATATATATGCTTAGAACATTTCTGAAAGAAAACTCATTAAATTGTAGAGATACCACTGAAGAGGAAGGAAGATCTGGAGACAGGCAAGTCAGGGGTCTTCCGTTTTCTTTTATGTATATTATGGTAATGCTTGGATTTCTATGATGATAATACATTCATTTATTCCTTGTGTAATAAAAAAGAATTTTAAAACAGGGAAAATGAAATGTTTATATCAAGAAGAGAATAGGGCACCATAAGACCATACTTTGACGAATATTGCCATATATTTATATAGTGTGTTCACATACATCATATCACAAGATCCTTACAGAAACTTTCTGGGATGATAGGGTCAGATATTAGCATTCCATTTACATAGGTGAAATCTGAAGCTTAATGAGGTTCAACAATGTGCTTCAGTTTCCAGTGAAGTTTCCAAATCAGGAGTGAAACCTGATTGTTCTGACAGTTAATTAAGCTTCTACCCCATCAAGCACCCACCCCTACTATTTCATTGTTTCCTGCTCTGAAAGCAAAAACATTATTTTTGCCATTTTGTAACTTTTCTGACATGTATATACAGTGTATATATTTCAAGTTACCATACAGTCATATTTTATATTAATAAAATAGAACAATTACTTTGTAGAATCGTTCAGACGAAAACATATTTAGATTCTGGAACATAACCAAATTTCAGTCTAAGCTTTTCATTGAAGAAAAGATAACCATAATTATGTTTAGCCCAATAAGCTTTTTTTTTTTTTTTTTTTCCATTTACTTATTTTATTGCATTTTAGGTTTTGGGGTACATGTTTTTTTTTTGCAAAATTATGGCAAATACCATATCTCTGTGTTGTCAATTAATGGATGTCTGCCATATGTTTTTAAAATATATCACTACATGGAAATATTAGTTTCTATTAATAGCATAGTCTTGTTTAGTGGAATTAATAACTATTTGCCAGTTGAGCACTGAGCACTGGCATTGTTTTTTGTTTTTCTTTTTTTTTTATTTGGGGTACAGAATCTCATTCTGTCTCTCACCCAGGCTGGACTTCAGTGGTGATATCTTGGTTCACTGCAACCTCCGCCTCCCAAATTCAAGTGATTTTCCTGCCTGAGCCTCCTGAGTAGCTGGGATTACAGGCATGTGCCACCATGCCAGGCAAATTATTTGTATTTTTAGCAGAGATGGGGTTTTGCCATGTTACCCCATCTGGTCTCAAACTCCTGAGCTCAGGCAATCCACCCTTATCAGCCTCCCAAAGTGCTAGGATTACAGGCATGAGTCACCACACCCAGCCATTGGCACATTTTGTAAAATCTTTAGTTTCCTAACAAATAATTACTCAGGGCAAAAGCCAACAAATGTAGAAAAACCCCTTACCTTCCCACCACTTCTTTATCCCAAAATCTTTGCCCTTTTATGGTAACAATAATCTATGATTATTTTCCTTTCTTCAATCACTTTTGTAAGTATTTCAAAAGAGAAAAGAAATGAGGCTTTACCTCATGTTTACATAGACAATTTAAAAAATACATATTTGAATTGCTATGCAAAAAGACTACATTCGCATATCAAAAATTTATTGGTGACAAAAGCATACGGAAAAATGCTCAACATCACTAATTATCAGGGAAATGCAAATCAAAGCCACAAAAAAGGAATTCTACCATTTGATTCAGCAATCTCACTACTAGGTATCTGCCCAGAAGAAAAGAAGTCATTATGCTAAAATCATACTCACCCATGCATGTTTATAGCAGCACAATTTACAATTGCAAAAATATGGAACCAGCCCAAATGCTCACCAATCGACAAGTAGATAAAGAAAATGTGATACACTGGACTACTACTCAGCCACAGAAAGGAATGAAATAATGGCATTGACAGCCACCTGGATGGAATTGGAGACCCTTATTCTAAGTGAAGTAACCCTGGAATATAAAACCAACCATTGTATATTCTCACTCACAAGTGGGAGGTAAGCTATGAAGACCCAAAGGCATAAGAATTATACATTGGACTTTGGGGACTTCTAGGAAAAGGCAGGAGGAGGGTGAGGGATAAAAGACTACACATTGAATATAAGGTATACTGCTTGGATGATGTGTGCACCAAAATCTCAGAAATCACCACTAAAGAACTTATTGATTTAACCAAACACCACCTGCTCCCTAAAAACCTATTAAAAATTTTTAAAAAATTAAAAAATTCTTGGCTGGGCATGGTGGCTCACACCTGTACTCCCAGCACTTTGAGAGGCCAAGGTAGGTAGATCACAAGGTCAGGAGTTTGAGACCAGCCTAGCCAATCTGGTGAAACCCCATTTCTACTAAAAATACAAAAATTAGCTGG
>NW_016107393.1:3737555-3780129 GCF_001604975.1 Cebus imitator | reverse complement strand
AAAAAAAAAAAAAAAAATTCTTGATGCTCTTGAAGCCATTAGCACTCATTTTAGCGGTTCTGAACTCTGGGTTCCTGGTACTCTTTGAGAGTATGCAGGGACAAGGGAAAAATACTTGAGGGAATTAAAGATCTTCAGACAATATTAGCCAATGATATCCAAATAATCATAACTGTTGAATAACAGGGTCTCACAAGTCTTTGCCTTACAAAGCACCATGATGCCCTTCAGCCCTGACACTATCTTCCCCCTCTGAGCTCCTCTCATAAGGCAAAGTGCAAACAACACTTACCTTCCCTAAGAGCTGCTCACTGTGCCTTTTGGCTGGAAACTGACTCTCAGCCAACACATAGGGTGTGCTCAGTGAAACCTTTACTCTGGCAGATGTTAAGCAAACCCATTACTGATTGAAGAACAACAACATACTGTTACACTTTGCAACTTTGGAAGCACACGTGTGACAGGGTCACGAGGAGCAAACACCACAAAACACAGGTTGAGAACCACTTCATTTAAGATAGAGTTTCACTCTTGTTGCCCAGGCTGGAGTGCAGCCTCCACTTCCCAGGTTTGAGAGATCCTCCTGCCTAATATTCCCAAGTAGCTGGGATTACAGGTGCCTGCCACCACAACCAGGTAACATCTGTATTTTTAGGACAGGATTTCATCATGTTGTTTAGGCTGGTCTGGAATACCTTATCTCAGGTAATCCACCCACCTTGGCCTTCCAAAGTACCGTGCCCAGCCCACTTCATTCCTTTTCCAAGTGAGCCCACAGTTGCTACTGGCACAATAACTCCTGGAGGTGGCCAGCCACTTGTGGAACTGGAATATCCATCCCTTGGAAACAGCTGTGATTTCTGCATTCTGTACTTTCTCTCAAAGTCTCTGAATCTAGGCTAGCAGCTGCCCATCTGTGCATTTTTGGACTCACTGGATGAAAGAGCTACAAGAATCCTGTCTTTTATTTCCAGGAGCTTGGAGGCAAGAGATATAAACTTGTCACATTTAACAAATAATTACTATTTTCATATTCATCTTCATTTCCAACATATTTGTCTTTTTATAACTGCAAAGGCTTAATGTGTGTTAGATGTATTTGACAGCTTTATATAAATTATATCATCTAATAATCAAAACAACCTTGAGAGAAAGTTACTACAATTATGCACATTTTATGAATGAGAAAATCAAGGCACAGAGAGGTGAAGAGATTTGTCTGAGAACAGAAATAAATTAAGTGTTGGCTTGCCCTTAAGGCTGTGGTCTTCACTGCCATGTCATGACATTTCATTTACTGACTTCTCTGCCCACTGGTTCTTCCTCTGCCTGTCTTTCCATCTGGAAAAGAACATTTACTATTTCTGGGTCCCCCGGGCCTCTTAAATAGCCTTATGTATTAAAAAAAAAAATAAATTACTTCCATTATGTTATTTTGGAATTAAAAGCTTCGGGATTTTATAGTGTTCAAAAATCTTTAAAAATTACTAAAAGCTAGCCTTAATTGTTCATGTATATTTTCCTCAGAATGCTTAGATGGTATCTTCCCCAAACCAATCACTTTATGGAAAAGGAATGCATTTTATATATCATCTTTCTCCTCAGAATCCTAATAAATAGAAGGCAAAAATGACCTTGAAATCTCTGCTGACCTTCTTAACACTTTGTAAGAAATGTTCTAGCTCTCTGTGCACGTGTGCCTTTCCTTTCAATGACTATTGAGGTTGTCGCTTGACAAGGGATTGAGAAGGATAAGACAAAAGGGGCATTCAGCATGATTCTGTTGCCAGAAAGTGACATTTTATCTTAGAGGAAATAAAGCATCATGTGTATGTTGACTTTAGAAAAGCTTTAATAGAAGCTCTGACACCTAAATGAATCCACAGCTTCTTTCTAGCATGAAGTGAATATCTTCATGTCTCACTTTGCTGCATTTTGGTCAAGTGTTTCCCTCCTCCCTTTTCTTCCCCTGGGGCTGGATGCCAGGTATTGCTCTAGGTCCTAGAAGTATAGAGACATTGTCTATAGCATAGTCCTTGCTCTGTAGGATTTCATTTGGTTTCCACAGTGATTTCAACACCGTGAGACATGGAGCTTCCAGATTCCAGCATCTTTATGTTCATATTTTAGCATGCCAACTTCCAGATTTTAAGTTACATTAATAGTTCCGTTGTCTTCTACAACTTGAAAACAAATACTCATATCTTACCTAAACTGATGATTAAAAATTGTAAATATGTGAAAGAACAAAGCACTAGAGACTATCAATCCAAAGGAAAGGCTCGTCAAATGCTGACAAGAAAACCATTAATACTTGTGTAGTTTTAGGGAGAGTAATCAGACTTTTGATTAATTCAAAACCATGATTTGATGGCAGCCTATGCAATCCTGAACAAAATTAGGGCTTTTCTCCAATCTAAGCTAGATCTCTACGAGGTAAGAATTTTAAGGAGAAATTAGACTTATAAATAGCTCCTTTGCTGAAGCACTCCATAAGTTGAGAAATTTAAGAAAATGGTAAGTCGCTCAGCTGGTTTCTCTGATGTTCTTGCAATAGACTTGGACAACTGCCTTTTTACATTTTGTAGTGATTTGTTTCACACTATTTGACAGGAAACTGTAGTTTTTACTTAAGGAAGGTATGGGACAATTTTTCATTTGTAAAATATAGCCACTATTTCAGATAACAAATTGTAAACATGCTAGTAATACTTTGGCTGTATTACTAAAGGTTTTCTTCATACCCATTAAGCCATCTAATGGACTCAATTCTAATCATCATTGAAGATTAGCAACACTAACAATGTGCATACTTCTGCTTTCTGGGCATCTCAAGGCCTTGGTTCAACTGTTATTTGATGAGCTTGTATAGAAAAATAGTAAGAAAATCTTAGGTGTTATCATTCCTTTATAGGCAGCTAAGTGAGCAATCTGCTATTTTAAAAAGACAAGAAGAGAAACACAAAATATCCACTTTCAGTGGTAAATTTTATTACCACCACCATCACTGATGCTATGACAGAACTGTAAGTTAAAAATGTGAGGTAGATACTATTGTTATTTACATTTTAACAGATAAACAGGGGCTCACAAAGATCAAATGACTTGCCCAGGTTCATTCAGCCAGTCAGCTGTCCAATCCCAGATATGAACTCCAGTCTGATTTCAAAGCCTAGCTGCAGCTTGGACTAAGCTGCTATTGAGATTGAGATGCTAGCTCAGCATAAGCTATTAATCTCTTTCATGGCACCAGAGGAAAGTCAATTTGCATTCACCTTTGGATATATTCAATCCTTACTTGCCCATTCTTATAGGTCACAATAAAGTTACACATACACACGTGTATATACTATGCTTCTTTTTCAAAAGAAGAAAATCATTTTATATTACATTTGTAATTTTTTAACTTAGCAGTTCATGGGCATCCTTTCAAGTTAACACATAGTGATCCAATATTTTCTTTCTTCTATTTGCATCCCATTTCAGACAAGGATAAGCTACCTATATCTAAATATTCTGCATACATACATATATGTGTGTGTGTGTGTGTGTGTGTGTGTGTGTACATATATAGAGAGACTGACAGAGAGACAGTCACTGGGGTTTTATTCCTCTTGATAGATTTCAAAAGTGGAATGGCTGGCCAAGTAGATATAAACACACACAACTTTTCTAAACTGTTTATTACTTTTCACATCCACCATCAATACATGAAAGTATATGTTTCTCCATCTCATCTCTGCATCTGGCTCTTACTGCCTTTTTTTTTTTTTTTTTTTTTTTTTTTTTTTTTTTTTTNTTTTTTTTTTTTTAGTTTTTGTCAATTTGATGAGTGCAAAATGACATATTCACATTATTTTATAACTCCTGATGAGTAAAGATGTAAAGATATTATGGATGTTTACTTTTTTTTATGTTCTACTATTTATCTTGTTTGCTTTTCTATTTGACTTTGTTTTTATTAAGTTGCATAAGCTCACTACATACATGTCAAAGTCCAAAGATCTGAAATACTACTCTACTTAAAACCTAACAATCAGTCTGCTATGGTTTTATGGATGCAGGCAGAAGACACAAGACTCTTGGGTCAGAGACAAAGGACATTATTTCTCAGGACACAGGAAGCATTATGAGCATCAGCATGTTTGGGCCAGTTCTCTCCACTTCCAAGTCCTAAAGGGATGTTGCAGATGGGTCTAGATGACACCTGCACATGCATGCAGTGGGGTGTGCTAAAGCGAAGAAACCCAAAGTTTTTATAATGGACAGTCAACATTCCTTCCTTTTGCTCCAGAGATAGACACTGTCTACATCTTCTAATGTGGTTTGCTATCCATATAATCTTGAAGACATGGTCCAGAACAAAGGGATGTTAATGCTTTATAAGATGTGCAGAAACGGAAATGATCCAGGGAATTGTCTCTAAGCTATTAGGGATATTTGCCTTTAATCTAGTATATTGTATATATTTTCTCACAATCACTACTTATAATAGGGCTTATGTTTTGTCCTTGTCTGTGTTTCTTCCTATGGTCCTTGGTCCATACTAAATATGGTAAATACAGCATAACATGGAAATAATTTCTCTCATTTTGGATACAAGTTATCGCTCTACTGTTGGTTGAAAACAGATATTGTCTAATTTTACAAAAATATATGTCCTTTATTATTTGTTGTATTTTTGTACTGAAAAATACGGAATAAAAGGCATAGAAAGACAAGTATATGGGGATTTTTGCCCAATCAAATAAAACACCCTATAAGTTTATAACTCCTTTCTATCAATGTAACCGCTGTTCAGAGGATTAGCAATGGCAGGACCCCGCTTGAAGAGTCAATGTGAGAGCAAGTCTATGTTTTGTGAGGCTTGAAGCTTCTACAGCTTGACAGGGGTTGGAAAACATAATGCTAAAAATGGAAATATACAAAATTACAAACACAATATTGCTATGGCCTGTCCCAGGGCCCATATAAATATGAGGTCCTGAAACATCAACTAAAGATTTTTAGCTTCACAGTAAATCTTCTCTGTCTGGTAAAGGATGTGAAAGAAAAGATTCAAGACAATCACAGTATAACGTTTTTGCTTTTTTAGACCATACTGCTTCTTTATTAGCTCAGCTAAATATGCAGCATTAGTTCCTCAGAAAAAAAACATTCAATAGCCCCTGCCCTTTTTGAACTTGGACAATGCTGTACTTTAGCACAAAATGAATGACATTTTGTTGAGTATATCACTGGGTGCCAAAATTATTACACCAGATCCATCAGAAGTCCCTCAGTGCTGTGGGAGTGCAGGGAATGAGGGTGGGATGAATACTACCACAGTTCATTTTGTCATGGGCCCTCTCGGGACCCCTCTAGTGTTAATAAGGGTGAAATCTGTGCTAAATGAATTTGGAAGGCAAAGAAGGGAGGCAAGAGTGTAGAAGTATCAGAATATAGAGAATGATACTTAGGAATGTGCATAAAACAAATCTAGATAAAGTGTTTTCAGAAAGCCCCAGTTCCTGCTGTTTTGTCTTTCTTGTTTACACATATAGATGTGTATGTATATGTGTATATATGCACATATATACATACATACATGTTATCTATGTGTATCAGATACATGTATTTGTGTTTTAACAGCATTTTGTAAAACTGACTTTTCTCTGAATTGCCTGTCATTTGGCTCATGTTTCAGTTAGCTTAAAAAATATTATTAATATTCACATGGTATTATGCAAACCATTGGCTACTAACAAGTAAAAATTGTTACAACAGTCTTAGAGGTTATAGTCCTCTTATAGAAATAAAAACAAGTACAGAGATATCTCTGATACCAGATAGAATATGCTTAGTGGAATGAGAAGGCAACAGATTATCTGAATTTAAAGGAGTAATACTTTGAAGAGAGTAGCAATTAGAATGATGCCTGAAAGATGAAATTTGTCTATAAAATAGGCACAATAAAGAGTTCCAGGCGGAGAGCGGGGCAAAGGCCTGGGGACAGAACATCGTAAGGATCTGGAAGCGATCCAGTTGTAGTTGGAAGGTATATTGGAAGTGAAGCATTTAAGTGAAAAATAGGAGAGCTACATCACTGACATCTTTGTATTCCCAACCCAGCGTAGGCTCTAAGGTGGTTGTCAATGAGTAGACATCTTTAGCAGGGGAATAGACTGAACAGGAAAGCAATTTTGTAAAGTTAATCTGAAAGAAGTGCATAGAGTAAAGATGCCATAACTTACTGGGAGATCAAGTTTAGAGGTTAACAGATTTTAAAAGACTTTGCAGCAAATATGAAAGCAAAAAGGCTGTGCATAGGTCTTGCTGAGAAAACTAAATCACATGATGAGAATGGAAGGGTGCAGAGAGAAAAGCAATAACCAAGTTATCTGGGTATCTTGCAACCTTGGGATCTTTTGAAAGTCAGCTTATTTTTGTGCATTATCATGTTAACTTTTGCATCCAATCTTTCCTCCACTTTTTTGACCATTCTATGTATATCGCTTCCCTAATGTCCTCTTTCTCTATCCTTCTATAAGAAGAGTAGAGAAGCTTCAGAAGCATTTGCCATCTTATTCAGCTACTTGGCTTTGCTAGTAGCACTGTGGATTAAAGACCCCCTGCTAACATTGCAGATGCTGTGCAATGTAGCGAAGCAAAACGTTCAATGACTCTTCTTTAAGGGGTAGATGACTTCCCTGAGATTTCAAGACATGTAAGTACAAGTGACAAAAACATGGACAAATAATTAACTCCAAGTGTACAACAAAGAACATCAAGAAGAGATAGTTCCCCTGGGAGGAGCGAAAGAAAACACAGAAACGTGAAGAAAGAAATAAGTGACTGATGTCAGTTGGCAAAGCTGTGAAAAGTTTTCTTACCCAAGGAGAGACAAAATGCTTCCCCAGAATTACTACATTGTTTGGAAAAGTAGGAGAATATTAGAGGAGGAGGAATCCGTCAGGGACATAACTTACTAGGGAGTTCGAATGTCAACCATGAATTTTCTGTTCCTGTATTTTACTTCACTGCCATCTTATTTTCATCATCCCAGCCATACCCAGAATGCAAGCAATGAATTCAGGAAGGAAGATGATCTAATGTTATACAACATTAAAAGCATCCTCTTATTCCTGTGAAAATCTTTCTGGGTATTTTTGCATTTCTCAGTCCTGTGAGGCAGAATCATGCAGTCTTCATTTTGCCTATGAAATATTAATAGATCCCTAACAGAATTCTTCCTGACAGAGACAGAATGTGACTAAAAGGTTCATAGTAACTGATTTCTCCACCAGAAATGTGTGTCACACTCTACCTGAGAAGTAGGTCTACTTGGCATAATTTGTTAACTGTGTAAAACTTTGCCAGTGAAAATGGCAGATTTATTGAAAGCTGCAGTGTGTCCCTTTTGTGTGTGATGATGGGAATAACTACTGCAGTCTAGGAAACAGGATTCTAGGCATGTTCCATATCTTACTGATTGTGGTATTTTGCAGGCTCATTTAAAATATCTAGTCAAGAAAAGTAAATAAAAATATCCAAATATACACTGTAAACCTTCTATAAATAAAAGCATGTACACAATTCTTACTGCAGATTTTATAATTTCCTGTAGCACTCAGATCCTGGAGCAGGTGGAGGTTGGGAGAATCTGTTGGAAACGGCTGTTTCAGAAGCTTCCCCAGGCCCACAGATCTGCTCTACAAGCTGGCTATTATTTATTAGGGGGACAACCACAACTCAGGGGTTAGGAAAACAGTTTTCCCTTTTCTAGAAACTAAGAAAGTTGCTCAAAAATACAACTGAAAGTCAGACACAGGCTTTGTCAGACCTAAAGCTACCACTTGGAGGCCTTTTAGAAAAGGAACATAAAATCACAAATGTGTAACTTGGTACAAAAAGGAACATTTATTTACTATAAGAAAAGAAATGACAATAAATTACAAATGGAACGAGGCTACAAAGAGCACAAACATACAAACTCCAGAAAGTTAACACTAAAAAAAAATCAATAAATGCTAACTTGACAGTTGCAGAAAGATATTACTATACTTTTGAGGTTCCACTTCAACTCTGAAAAAGGGATGCCAGTAGCAAAGATTCGTTTATTAGTAGATGTCTGATTTTTAGCAATCTGTTCTGTTGTAATCTCTCTTTTTTGGAAAAACTATGAAATCCACAGGGCTCGGGTAGGAGGCAGATAGCAAACTAAACCATAGGTTTCAAAACACTGTTGCCCAAAGAGCGATATTAGGTCCCCTACATTGGAATTCCTTGGGTGTTTAAAATGCTGAATCACCAGCTCACAAAAAGATTTAAGAAACTGGAATCCACATGCTGATCTCACAGATCTGTGTGGTTGACAAGCACCCAAGAAGATTCTAATGACCATTGCATTAACTCCTGAAAATGACAAACTCCCATAAAGAAGTAGAGATGGATACAGAGCAGAGTTCTTAGCTACCATCAAGGCAGCGTGAGGAATTTCCTCAAATCACAAGTTTAGAGTTGCTGAGAATCTTAATGTGAAGATGATCACACATTTGAATTATTTCCTTCTCCCAAGAAGTATAAATATGAGGAGGGACTTTTAACAATTCATGAAGAAATGCAATTTTAAGACAAATAAAAACTATTTCTCAACATGAGCTATATCAAGGTCAAGACAATTTTGTAAGTGAGGATACTGGCCATTTAGTCCATCCTTAAAGAACTGAGGATCCTAGATATTTAACCAGGCCAATGCAGTTTTTACATTATTAATTGAAGAGTAATGTATGTCCTTTAAAAATAATTTTTAAGATTAGCAAAAAAATAAAAAATAAATAAATAAATATTCAGAGGAGCCAAATCAGGACTGTAAGGTGTATTACTAAAGATCTGCCATCAAAAATTTTTCAAAATTGCTCTTGTTTAATGAGAGGAAGGAGCAAAAACACTGTAGTGAAGGACTCTCTGGGTGATTTTCAGGTAAAGCTTTGTCTAACTTTCTCAAAGCACTCTCATAATAAGCAGACGTTCTCATTCTTAGGTCCTCCAAAAAGTCAACAAGCAAAATGCCTTAAGGATCCTGAAAAACCGTCACCTTTGCTTCTTACTGGACAACTTTCATATTTTGGTAGCCAGCCCTCTGATTGTGCCTATCTTCAGGATCATACTGGTAAAGCCATGTTCTATCTCCTTTTATAATTCATTAAAGAAATGCTTCAGGATATGCCTGTAATCCCAGCACTTTGGGAGACTGAGGTGGGTGGATCATAAGGTCAGGATATCAAGACCACCCTGGCTAACGGTGAAAGCCCATCTCTACCAAAAATACAAAAACCAGGCATGGTGGCACGTGCCTGTAGTCCCAGCTACCCAGGA
The DNA here is from genome assembly GCF_001604975.1 of Cebus imitator. NCBI lineage: Eukaryota > Metazoa > Chordata > Mammalia > Primates > Cebidae > Cebus > Cebus imitator. The sequence continues at coordinate 3,770,772 of NW_016107393.1, read as the reverse complement.
GGCTGAGGCAGGAGAATTGCTTGAACCTGGGAGGTGGAGGTTGCAGTGAGCCAAGATCATCCCACTGCACTCCAGCCTGGGTGACAGAGTAAAACTGTCTCAAAAAAACAAAACAAAACAAAAAACATTTGAACTCACACAGACAGGGAGTAGAAGGATGGAAGAATGGTTACCAAAGTGTCTGGGAAGAGTAGTGGGAGGAGTGGGAGGGGGAGAAAAGTGCAAATCATTAATGGCTACAAAAATATGTAGCTATAAAGAATAAGATCTAGTATTAGCACAAAAGGGTGACTCTAATCAGCAATTGTACATACAAAAATAACTAAAAGAGTATAATTGGATTTTTGTAACACTAAGGATCAATGCTTGAAAGTATGGACACCTCATTGTCCATGTGATTATTGCTTATTACATGCCTATATCAAAGTATCTCATGTGCCCCATAAATATATATCAAAGTATCTCATGTGCCCTATAAATATATACACTTACTATATACCCACAAAAATAGCAGTATGTTTTCTAGCCACAATTGAATGTAATTAGCAATTAATAAGGGAAATTTGGATAATTCATAAATATTTGAAAGTATTTCAAACCATCTTACTCCTTTAAGAATGGCCATAATTTTAAAAAAGCAAAAAAAATAGATGGCATGTATGTGGTGAAAAGCGGATACTTTCGCACTGCTGGTGGGAATGTAAATTAGTACAACCACTATGGAAAACAGCATGGGGATTCCTTAAAGAACCCAAAGTAGAACTACCATTCAATCCAGCAATCCCACTACTGGGTATCTACTTAAAGGAAAATAAGTCGCTATTTGAAAAAGACACATACACGTGCATGTTTATAGCAGCACAATTCACAATTGCAAATATACAAAACCAACCTAAGTGTCTATCAATCAAACTAGTGGATAAAGAAAATGGGGTATATATATCATGGAATACTACTCAGTCATAAAATTGAACATAATAATGTCTTTTGAAGCAACTTAGATAGATCTAGAGGTCATTATTCTAAGTAAAATAACTCAGGGACAGAAAATCAAATATTGCTATGTTCTCACTTATAAATTAGAGCTAAGCTATGAGAATGCAAAGGCATATGAGTTACACAATGGCCTCTGGGGACTCGAGGGAAGGCTGGGAGGGGGTGAGGAGTAAAGGATAACATATTAGGTACAGAGTACATTGCTCAGACGATGGGTGCACTAAAATCTCAGAAATCACTACTAAATAACTCATTTATGTAACCAAAGCCACCTGTACCCCAAACGCTATTCAAATATTCACTATTCATCTTTACTGCCAAAAAGGTGAAATCAACCTAAATTTATATCTAAATTAAAAGCAGAACAAATTAAATCCAAGACATGTAGAAACAAAAAAATTAGAGCATAAATAGAAAAACAACAAAGTCAACAAAACCAAAAGTTATTTCTTTGAAAAGATCAACAAAACTGTCAGATACACCAATAAAAGAGAGAACACTCAAATTACTAAAGCTATAAATGAAAGAGGATATGTTACTGACATAAATATGATAAAAAGGATAAAAATATGAAAATTTGTATGCCAACATATTAATCTAAATGAAATGAATTTCTAGAAAGTCATAAGTGACTGATCAAAATGAAAGATAAAATCTGAATATGAGATTAAATAATACATATCTCTTAAAATTCCATAAAGTAGAGCCAGGCCCAGGTGTTTTCATGCTGAAATTTACCAGACATTAAAAGAATTAAAAGCAATCTATCACAAATTGCTTCAAAAAATAGAAGAGGAAACAGTTCTCAACTGAGAACTTTATGAAGCTACTACTTCCCTGACACCAAAATCAGATAAAGACATCACAAGAAAACTATATATAAATTCCTCTTGTGAAAGTATTTGGTTGGTGCAAAAGTAATCGTGGGTTTTGCCATTTTAATGACAAAAATCTAATAGATGCAACAGGTCTCAACGAAACACCAGCAAACTGAATCCATCAATATATAGAAAGAATTATACACCATGGCCAAGTGATATTTAGCTCTCAGGGAGAGAAACAGAAGGGGTGAGTAAACACAGGACCTCCAACTGAAACATCCAGGAACATGCAACAGGACTCATCAGGGAAACAGCCTGACCCATGGAGAACAAAGAAAAGCAAGGCAGGACAACCTCGAAGGCCTTCCCCGGGAGCCATGGAAGGGAAGCAATGAGTGAGTGACCATGGGGACCGCACACTTCTCCCATGGGTATTTGCAACCCTCGGGTCAGGAGACCTTCTCATGAATTCACTCCACCAGAGCATTCAGTTTGACATGCAGAACTACATGGAGTCTCGGCAGAGCTGCCACTCAGGTACACGCTGAGTCTGGAAGCCTTAGATAACTAAGCTTCTGGGTAAAAGCAGCTGCAACTCTGGCAAAGCTGGAGGTTAGACCCCCATACCTAACCCTTGGAAAAAAGCTAAATCCAGGGGGCTGGGCAGCAACAGTCTGCACATTTCTCTTCCATGGCACCTCGCAGGATAAGACCCGCTAGCTTGGAAATCCAGCCAGCCACTAGTAGCAGTGTTACACCTCCCCGAGATGGAGTTCCCAGAGGAAGGGATGGGCCACCATCTTTGCTATTTAGCAGCCTTAGCCATTGTTGCCTTTTGGCTCTAGGGAGTATGAGGTATCTAGGGACTGTAGTGGCCCCCGGTACTACTGTGCAGCAGCTCTGCAGAGAAGCTCTACAGAGAGGCAGTCAGACAGCTTATTCATGCAGATCCTGGACCCGTTTTTTCCTCACTGGGAAGAATCCCCTAATCAGGGTCTCCAGTCACCACTGTTGTTTTCCAGTCAACAGTGGGTTTCAACCCTCCCTGGGATGGAGCTCCCTCAGGGAGGCACCAGCCACCATCTTTGCTGTTTTGCATCTTTAGCCATTTTTGCCCTTAGGCTTTGGAGAGTCTAAGGCAACTAGGGCCTGAAGTGGACCCCCAGCACAGCACAGCTGCTTTAGAAGAAAAGCAGCCAGACTGCTTTTACACTTAGGTCCCAAATCTCACTCCTCCTCACGGGGCAGGACCTCCCAACTGACATCTCCAGCTCTCCTGCTGATGTTTTTCAGCCTGCAACAGTTTCAATCCGCCGTTTTCGCTGTTAAGCAGCTTTAGCCATTGGTACCTTAAGGCTTTAGAAAGTCTGAGAAGAGGAAGGGCTGGAGCGGATCCCCAGGAAAGCACAGATGCCATGCAGAAGAGTGTCCAGACTGCTTTTTTTTATGTGTGTTACTGATGTGTTCCTCCTCATTGGGCTGGATCTCCCAAATGGGGTCTCCAGCCACCTCCTGTACGCACGTTCAGGACAGCAACAGTCCATAACTCCCTGGGATACAGCTTTCAGAAAGAGGGGCAGCCTGCCATTTTTGCTGTTTCACAGTCTTCGCTGCTGATACCCTCAGATACTAGAAAATCTGAGGTGACTAGGGACTACAGTGGACCCCCAGCATACTGCAGCAGCCATATGGAAACATGGCTGGACGGTTTGTTATATGAGTTTCCTATCCCTTATCTTCTCGTTGGGTGGATACTTACAGCATGGGTCTCCAGCCACCCAGCCCTGGGGCTATCGAGCCAATAGCATCTCTGCACCTCCCTGGGACAGAGCTTCCAGTGGGCAGGGAGGGTTACCATCTTTGCTCTCTCACAGCCCTCACTCTTGCTGTCTCCAGGCTCTGGAGAGTCCATGGAGAACAGGGGTTGGTCTGGACCCCAGCACAGAGCAACCACTTCACAGTATAGGGGCCAGACTGTTCTCCCACAGGTCCAGTCCTCACTTCTCTTCACTGGGCAGGGCTGCCTGACCTGGGATCCAGCACAACCACTCTGCTCCTGCATGATCACTTCAGTGGCAGCCCATTTCTCCAAGGAGAACATCCCAGAGTCAACTGTGACTCCTCTGCCGCTGAGCTTGCAGTGGTACTTTCCTAACAGCTCTCAGGCTGGGGAAGAGAAAAAGGACCTAGTCACTACACTGGCACATTGTAGCAAATACAGAGAAGTGTTTAGTCTCTCTTCCCTGGGAACCCTCCACCCCTACTCTTTGCCAAGTAGGGGCCCCCGGTCATGACTGAAGAATGGTTGCCCCATCCATGGCTGAGCCTATGCACTGGTAGTGGCCTGGAGTTTCCTGGGGGAGAGGCTCCCAGACACAACAGACAGCCCTTCTACCACTGCCACACCAGCAGTTCTGCCCCGGCTGCCTCTGGTCTGGGGAAGAAACAATGAGCCTGAGAACTGCACTTGAACTTACAGCAAATGACAGCCACCATATGGAGAGAAGACCACTCTTTCCTCCCAGTGAGACCTCGTCCACCTGATCCCCAACAAGCAGAGTCCCAAGCTTATGCCAGCCATGCAGCCATCCCACCCCACTGGCTGAACATTCCCAGTAACAGTGGTTCCATGTTTCTCAGAGGTGAGTTACCCAGGGGCAACCAAAAGCCTCTCTGCCACTGCCTCTACAGCAGAACTACCCCTGCTATCCTTGGACTTGAAGAAATATTCTAATTGCCTTATCCACACCTCCAACAAGCTGCAGTCAACCCATGAAGAGGAGGCCAGTATACCTCCCACAGGTCTCACCCTCCCATCCTGCTTATTACAGGGCAAGGAATCCCTGGATTGGGCCCATGGTACAAATACCCCATCCTGAGCTGATGGCAGTGAGTGACTGCTGACCTGCAACTCTGGGGTGGAGCCCCCAGGAGACAAGTAAAAGACCCTCAGCCAAACCATTGCTGAAATCCTCTATTCTGCTGTCTCCAAGATGGGGAGGAAACAGAAATCCTGAGATCACCCGAGAGCTATTGTAGACAGCCCAGTAATGCAAAGCCACCATCTGCAGCTCCTCTAGAGCATTCAAGTGGTAGAGGAGCCTACACTTTTGGAAAACTGAGAGGGAGCACAGCTGCAACTTTGAAAAGATACAGGGGAGCCAAATGACTGTGCAAGAGCCTACCAGAAGACCACTACACCTAAGCACCACCTAGTGGATCACATCCCAAAACTTCAACATCAGAAGTACCTCACTAGTATACCCCCTGTGAAACCAAAGACAAGAAGTCAGCTGCAAATAAGGACCCTGCACAAAGCCTGGACCCTGTGAAAGCATTCAGGAAAAAAAAAAAAATGCTTATTGACTGCAATCTACACTGCACTTAAAGGAACACCCACATGCAGAGAGAAGAAAGAACCAACGCAAGAACTCTGGCAACTTAAATGGCCAGAGTGTCTTATGTCTTCTATATGACCACAATAGTTCTCCAACAAGGGTTCTTAACCAATTGGTTGAGATTACACAATTATAATTCAGAATATGAATAGAAACAAAGATCATTGAGATTCAGAACAAAACCCGATTCAAGGAATCTAGAAAGCACAATAAAATGATATAGAAGCTGATAGTTAATATAGCCAGTATATAAAAAAAGATCTAATTGATCTGATAGAGCTGAAAAACAAAAATTTCTCAATGTAATCGCAAATATTAACCAAATAGAAAGAGCTAAGGAAATAATCTTGCAACTTGAAGATTGGCTGTCTGAAATAAGCCAGACAAAAATTTTAAAAATAATTGAATGAAAACAAAGAAAACCTCTGGGAAATATGGGATTACATAAAGCGGTCAACTCTACAAATCACTGGCATGATTGAAAATGATGGAGAGGAAGCAAACATCTTGGAAAATATATTTTAGGATATCATCCATGAAAACTCCCCAACCTCTTTAGACAAATAGCCAAATTAAGAAAATACAGAGAAACCCTGCAAGATTCTACACGAGAAGAGCATCCCCAAGACACATAATCATCAGATTTTCCAAGGACAAAAATGAAAGAATGTTCAAGGCAGCTAGAGAAAAAGTGGGTCAACTACAAAGGAATCCCCATCAGGCTAATAGAAGACCTCTCAAGAGAAACCCTACAAGCCACAGGAGTTTGAGAAAAGGATCTTCGACCAAGAATTTCATATCCAGTCAAATTAAGCTTCCTAAGCAAAGAAGAAACAAGATCCTTTCCAGATAAGCAGAATGCTAAGGGAGTTTGTTACCACCAGACCTGCATTATAAGAGGTATTGAAAAGATCTCTAAATATGGAAAGGAAAGATGATTATCAGCCAATACAAAAACACATGTAAGTACACAGACCAGTGACACTGTAAAGCAACCACACAAACTGGCATAATAACCAGCTAACAACACAATGACAGTATAAAATCCACACATATCAATACTAATCTTGAATATAAATGGACTGAATGTCCCCATTTAAAATGCATGGAGTGGCAAGCTGGATAGAAAAGACCCAATGGTATGCTGTCTTCATGAGACCCATCTCACAAGCAATGACACTCATAGGCTCAAAAGAAAGGGATGGATAAAAATTTAACAAGCAAATGGAAGTCAGAAAAAAGCAGGAATTGCAATCCTAAATTTTAAATAAAACAGACTTTGAATGAACAAAGATCAAAAAAGACAAAGAAGTGTATTACATAAAGGATTCAATTCAAAAAGAAGACATAACTATTCTATATATATATGCACTCAACATGGGAACAGCCCGATTCTTAAAGCAAGTTCTTAGAAACATACAAAGGGACTTAAATTTTCACACAATAGTAATGGGAGACTTCAACACTCCATTGACAATTTTAGACAGATCACTGAGGCATAAAATTAACAAAGATACTCAGGACCTTAATTCAACATTGAACCAAATAGATCCGATAGACCTCTACTGAACTCTCCATCCAAAAAACAAAAAAACAAAACAAAAAAAAAAACCACACACACACACAAAATGTACATTCTTCTCATTGCCACATGGCACATACTCTAAAATCAGCAACAAAACCAGTCATAAAACAATCCTCATTAAATGAAAAGGAATTGAACTTATACCCAACACACTCTGACAGCGTAATAAAAAATAGAAATCAAGACTCAAAACATCACTCAAAAACATGCAGTTACGTGGAAATTAAACAATCTGCTTTTGGGTAAATAATGAAATTAAGGCAGAAATCAAGAAGTTCTTTGAAACTAATGAGAACAAAGATACAACATACCAGAATCTCTGGAACATAGCTAAGGCAGTGTTAAAGGAGAATTATAGCACTAAATACTCACATCAAAAAGTTAGAAAGATCTCAAATAAACAACCTAATATCACAACTGAAAGAACTAGAGAATCAAAAGCCACCAACCCCAACGTTAACAGAAAACAAAAAATAAAGTCAGATCTGAAATGAAAGATATTGAGACATACACAAAAAAATTCAGATGATTAACAAATCCAAGAATTTTGTTTTTGAAAAAATTAGTAAGATAAGCCACTAGCTAGAGTAATAAAGAAGAGAGATGACTCAAACACAATTAGAAATGGCAACGTGGATGTTACCACTGACCCCACAGAAATAGAAATAACCATCAGAGACTACTATGAATGCCTCTATACCCACAAACTAGAAAGCCTAGAAGAGACAGATAAATTCCTGGACACATACTTTCTCCCAGGGCTGAACTAAGAAGAAACTGATTCCCTGAACAGGCCAATAACAAGGTCTAAAATTGAATTAGTAATCAATCTTCTACCACCAAGAACGACAAAACAGGACCAGAGAGATTCATAGCTTTGAATTCTGCAGGATGTACCAAGAAGAGCTGTTATCATTCCTATTGAAACTATTCCCAAAAATTGAGGAGGAGAGACTGCTCTTTAATTCATTCAATGGGACCAGCACCATCCTGATACAAAAATCTGGCAGAGACAATTCCAAATAAGATAATTTCAGACCAAAATCCTTGATGAACATTGATGCAAATATCCTCAACAAATACTTGCAAACTGAAACCAGCAGCACATCAAGAAACTAATCCACCACAATCAAGTAGGGTTTATTCCTGGTATGAAAATTTTGTTCAATATATGGAAATTAAAAAATGTGTTTCATCACATAAACAGAATTAAAGACAAAAGCAACATGATTACCCCAATATATGCAGAAAAGGCTTTCAAAGAATTCAACATCATGTCATGTAAAAAAAAAAAAACTCAACAAACTAGGTATTGAAGTAACATACATCAAAATAAGAAGAGCCATCTATAACAAATCCACAGCCAACATCATTCTAAATGGGCAAAACCGGGAAGCATTCCCCTTGAAAACTGGCATAAGACAAGTGGGCCCTCTCTCAACCTCCTATTCAACATAGGATTGGAAGTCCTGGCCAGAGCAATCAGGCAAGAGAAAGAAATAAAGGGCACCCAATAGGAAAAGAAGAATTCAAACTATCTTCATTGAATAAGATTCTACACCTTGAAAATGCTGAAGACATTACCAAAAGGCTCTCATACTGATCAATGAATTCAGTAAGGTCTCAGGATACAAAAATCAATGTACAAAAATCACTGGCACTACTATAAACTAACAATAGCCAAAAGCAATCAGAGATGCCAAAAGTAATTGCAACAAAAACAAAAAATTGACAAATGGGATCTAATTAAACTCCAGAGCTCCTGCACAGCAATACATACATATATACATACATACATATGTATGTATATAAAACCATCAACAGAGTTAGCAGACAACCTACGGAATGGGAGAAAATATTTGCAGACTATACATCTGACAAAGGTCTAATATTCAGCATCTATAAGGAATTTAAATTTATAACAAAAAATAAATGATCTCATTAAAAAGTGAGCAAAGGACATGAACACTTTTCAAAAGAAGGCATATATGCAGTCAAAGAGCACATGAAAATAAAGCTTAATATCACTGATCATTAGAGAAATGGAAATCAAAACCACAATGAGATACCAGTCTTACACCAGTAGGAATAGCTAATTATTACAAAGTCAAAAAATGACAGATGTTGGTGAGGCTGCAGAGAAAAAGGAATGGTTATACACTGTTGGTGGGAGTGTAAATTTGTTCAGCCATTGTGGAAAGCAGTGTGGCAATTCATCAAAGAGCCAAAAAGAGAACTACCATTCAACCCAGCAAGTCCATTACTTGGTATATACCCAAAGAAATAGAAATCATTGTACCATAAAAACATATGCATTTTTATGTTCATTGCAACACTATTCACAATATCAAAGACTTAGAATCAGCTTAAATACCTATCAATAACAGGCTGGATAAAAAAATGTGGCACATATACACAATGGACTACTATACAGTCATAAAACAGACTGAGATCATTTCCTTTGCAGGAACATGGAGGTGGAGGCCATTATCCTTAGCAAACTAATGCAAGACTAATGCAAGAACAGAAAACCAAATACTGTATGTCCTCACTTATAAATGGGAGCTAAATGATGAGAACATATGGACAAAACAAGGGAAACAATAGACACTGGGGTCTACTTCAGAATGGAGGGTGACAGGAGGGAGAGGATCAGAAAAAATAACTGTTGAGTACTGGCCTTAGTACCTGGGTGACAAAATAATCTGTACAATAAACCCCTGTGACACGAGGTTACCTATAAAACAAACTTGCACATGTACCTTTGAACCTAAGTTTTTTTTTTTTTTAAATCAATCATAAATCATATTCCTAAAGGACAAAAATTAGATTATCTCAATAACAGCAGATAAAATATCTGACAAGAATTATAGAACTGCAAAAATGAAAAAGACTTTATTTTCATGAATCAGTAGAATGCAGATGACGATACTCCACAAATATATCTACAGATTCAGCATAACCTTCATCTAAAGTCCATCTGGCTTATTTTTAAAAGGTGATAATTTGATTGAAACATTTATATAAAACTTTAAGGGACAAGCATAGCCAAAATTCTTGAAGTAAAGAATGAAGTTGGAGGGCTCACACTGCCCAATTTAAAATCTAATTACAAAAGCTACAGTAATCAAGACAGTATGGTACTGGCATAAAGCTAGACATATAGATCAATGAAAGATAATCAAGAGTCCAGAAACAAACCCTTACATTATGATCAGCTTCTTTTTAAAAAAGGTGGGGGAAAGAAGGTTCTGGGACAATTAGATATCCACATGTATGGGACACACATACACAGACACAGACTTCTACTTCATACCACATACAAAAATTAACTCAGAATCAATCACTAAATGTAAGAGTTAAAATTACAAAACTCTTAGATGAAAACACAGAAGTAAATTTTTGTGATCCTAAATTAGGCATTTTTTTCTTATATATAATACAAAAAGGTCAAGCAACTAAAGATAATCTTAATCAAAAGTAAACGTTTGTATGTTTCAAATGACTCAAGAAAGTGAGGAGACAACACACACAAAGGAAAACAAGTTACAAATCCACGTCTGATAAGGCATTTATATCCACAAAATATAAATACCTCTTTAAAACAATTTTAAAAACTCAGTAACAAGGTAGGCAAACGATTTGAATAGACATTTCTCCAAAGATATACAGCCAATAAACATATGAAAATGTTCAACATCGTTAGTCATTTGGAAAATGCAAAAAGAAGCACAATGATATACAACTTCACACTCACTATGATGACTAATATACAAAAGATAGAGAACACCAATTGTTGGCAAGGATGTGAGAACTTGAAAGCCTCATGAATTACCATAAACATTGTGACATAGTGCAGTTACTTTGCAAAAGTAATGGATGAACCTTAAAAACATGCTAAATGAAAGAAGCCAGACAGAAAAGTGCACATATTGTATGATTTCATTTATATAAAATTCTTATAATGGCAATTTCACAAAAACAAAGCACATGAATGATTACCAGGGTCTGGCAGGAAACCATTTGGGCAATGATTGTTAATATGTCAGAATATCTTTTTGAGGGTGATGAAATGTTCTGAAATTATGTAATGGCAGTAGTTGTACTGAATTGTATACTTCAATAGGACTTTTTTTTCTATGTGAAATATATTGCACAAAGCTGTTATCATGAGAAATAGTCCATGAGTCATCTTTAGTTTCAAATCTGCCCTACAAAACAATGGTATTTTCTCTGCTACCCATACACATAAGTTCAGTTTCTGGGTATTTCAAAATGTATATATTTGACTCTTTACTAATTGATGAAAAATCAACTTTCTGTTGTCATGAATTAGCAATTCACTTCTACGTAGTTGTATAGATCCCTGAACTGTCATAAAATTTGAGGACTTCCAGTATTTATCTAAGATAGCATCACACATACGGATCATTCCTGGTAAGGTTCATGTACCTTCCTAACTGGGAAGACATTGATAATCAGTACAAAAAGTTGTACTGATTTTTATCAGGCCAATACAATTACATTGCAAAGTTAAGTATTTAAAATTTGTTAATCAAAGATACTCCCTTATATCATTTAACATGTGTCACCAGTTAGCAATAAGAATTAAAGGAAATTAAAATTTACACCGCCATTCTTTTATTCAACATAACCAAGTCTGGAAGATAGTATTATCGCTTCTGTAGAGGAGTACATTTATAAATTTATATAGGTTATTCTTATTTTCCTCCTCCATGAATTCTTTATTTCGCACAGGCAGTCTTTAGGAAAACACTGGTATGAGAGAACAACAGAAGTGTAAATTTTCTGACACTTGTTTCTGTCAATATTTTCCTATAAATTCTCTGTTCTATTACAAGGATGGAGCTCAAGTCATTTTCTAATCAATAGCTCTTTATATCTTTTGACTGAACCAGGAAATAAGAAGAGGTACTAAGGAATATCAGAATTGTGATTGGTCATTACAAAAAAATCAATTTTAGTCAGAAATACACTGGTTGGTTTCACTTGATAATTGACTAGTGTGAGAAGACTGGACTAATATACTCTGATGGACAAAGTACACACTGAAGACAACCAATTAGATTAACTGCACATAAGTATTAAGTAACTACTTAATATTTGGTCCTTATCCATATTATATAATAGGCATTGCATAAGGAATTAAAAGTTATTTTAATGTCAACTCTAAGAAAGTGTTTTCAACTTTATCCTATTTCTTTATAACCCATAATAAATATTAAGATTCCTAGTTGTAATATGAGTGGCAAAGCCATAGACCTTATTGTGTTTTATATCACTTTCTGAAAGTCTTTATGAAAGATTTGTACTCAGGATATTATAAATGTGATGTATTTAGGAGAGTTTATTTTAAAAATTAAAACACTAAAATTATGACAATTTTATATATAATCAACAATTTAAATCAAGTGCCCTAGAGATGTCCCATCAAAATTTATTTGCAAATAAAATAAATTGTATTTACAATATCCCGATTTCTTCCATGTCTTAAGTGACTAATCTAGACCCTTATCTTCTTCAGATAGGTAAAATTGTGTGCTTTTATGTGCAAGAGTAAAACTCTTCATTTTTCGAAATGTTTGCATGACAAAAGAATTGCTTAATTGCCAAAAAAAAAAACAAAAAACAAAAAAAAAGGGATTTGATTTACAATTTTAAGTTTGACAGCTGTGTGTTCATATATTTGGAAAGTATATCACAATATTCTTAATATTAGTATCTTGGGGTTTTCCTCCATGCTAAGTTCCTTTGGGTTTGTTAAGGTTAAGGGGTGACAAATTGAGATCTGTCTACCAAAAAACTGAAATTACAACAGTAAACTTAGCAGAAACAAGAACACTCTAATAAATGTAAGTCAAAATTTAGACCAAAAGTCAAAGGCTGATCTGGGGAAGGCAAATGTTCTCTACAAACATGTTATTCTGAGCCTATAAAATCTTGCTGCTATTTTTAAATCATTTTCATTTGTTTTCTATGTTTAAAAATTGGAGTATTTCACACCAATAACTAGATATCTGGCTTTTCTTTTATAAAAAGACAAAACACTACCACACAATCTGGCAAACTCGAAAAAAAACATGTTTTTTAAGATGGTGGGGCATACTGACAACATTGTTTTAAGTTCGTTCCTTTTAGAGTTTGTGGTCCTTTCTACTTCTCAGCTCTGCTGATTTATATTAACTGCCCCTCTAAGCAACTAAGTTTATGACCCCCACCAACATAGGTATAAATGCTTCTATTAGAAAAGCAACCAACACACAATATTTAGTTTTAAAAATTTTCAATTTTCCCAGAGACAATCTTCAACAATATGTTTATTGTTAAATATAAGTAATGATTTTGATCAGTTTTTAGAATTATTGGCAACATATCTAGCTAAGTCTAGTTTGTAATCAGAATGGAAAGGAAGCCTTGAAACCTTAGGTACAACTTGCTCCCTACCTGCTAATAACTCTGTTCCCCTGAATCTCTTTGGATACTTCCATTATAGCAATGAAGACAAAAGACAATGTGAAAAACCAATGGGCTTAGAGAAGATTAAAGAGAAGCAGGAATTCCCATCAGTCACATTCAGTATTTGCCTAAAAAAATTGCCTTATTTCAAGATCTAACCTGGAATATAACCTACCCATAGCATCTATATAATATTAAATATGAATACATAAGTGATATGCTAAAAGTTTAATAAGATTTCTCCTAGGACTAAACAGATCCATTTCAAAAATGCATAAATATACTCAGTCTACTTACCTGCCATGCAACATATCAAATGGTATGAAGCGAATAAACTGTATATTAAAAACCTTAATAAGATACCCTTAGATCAAGCAATTTCATTTCTAGCAAAGAATTTCACATAATGAAACAAACATTGATATATACAAGGATCCATATACAATGAAGCCTTACTTATAGTAGCAAAACAGAGGGGGAACAACAGCAATGTATTCATCAATAGAGTACTGGTTGAATTAGTTTAGCACACTAAAAAGGGTAGGAAATTAATTATTCCAACAGAAAAATATTCACAATATGGAATGAAGTAAGCAAGCTCAAAATAGCATGTTCATCAACCTACACACCCATGTGCATCATCCCAACTTCATAACAGGTATCAACAAAATAAAAATAGAAAAGGTGTATATTAAAGTATGAACAGATATTTGTATACCCATGTTCATAGCAGTATTATTCACAATAGCTAAAACATGGCAACAACTCCTGTGTCCATCAACAGATGAAGAAAATGAGGTACAGTTTTCTCTCAATATTCACAAGGGATCGATTCTAAGAACTCCCACAGATGCCAAAATATGTGAATGCTCAAGTCCCTTTTATAAAATGACAGTATTTGCATATAACCTATGCATAGCTTCCTATATATTTTAAATCTCTAGATGACTTATGATATTAAATTAATAACTATGTAAATGCTACATAGTTATACTGTATTTTATATGTATTATTTTGATTGTGTTATTTTAAAAATATTTTTGAATAATGGCTGGTTCAATCTGGAGGCAGAACCCATATAAATGGATGGCTGAGTGTGTGTACACACACACACACACACACACACACACGTGCACGCGCACGCACACATACACACAAACAATGGAATTTTTCAGCCTTAAAAAGCATGGAAAGTCCGACATATGCTACAACATGAGTCAGCCTGGAGGACATTATGCTAAGTGAAATAGTCTGGTCATAAAAAGACCAATGATGTGTAATTCCATGTATATGAAGTTTCTAAAATTGTCAAAATTATAGACAGAAAATACAATGGCTTCCATGGGCTGAGAGGAAGGGGAAATGGACAGCTATTGTTTAATGAGTATAAAGTTTTGGTTTTGTGAAATGAAAATAGTTCTGGAGATGGATAGTGGTGATATACAATAATGTAAGCATACTTGATACCACTAAACTGAACAGTTAAAAATGGTTAAGATGGCAAATTTAATGTTGAAAAGATATTGACAAAATGCAATTTTAGGTGTAGTGGGTTGAATAGTATACCTCCCGTCTCAGTTTGAACCTTTATAACAGAATACCATAGACATGGTGGCTGAAACAATGAATATTTATTTCTCATAATTCTAGAGACTTGGAAGTCAAAAACCAAGGTGCCAGCAGATTTTGGTCTGATGGGGGTCCTTGTTACTGGCTTAAAGATGGCCACCTTCTTATTGTATCCTCACATGACAGAGAGTGAGAGTTATGGTTTCTTCATTTACTTACAAGGACACCCCCATGACCTCATTCAAATCCAGTTTCCTCCAAAGGCCTCAACTCCAAATACCACCACATTTAAGATTAGGGCTTCAGCCAATGGATTCTGGGAAAACACAAACTTTCAGTTTGTGGAACTTTTTCCAGGGCCTCCAAAAATTCATGTCCTTACATGCAAACTACATTCATTTTATCCAAACAACCCCAAAACCCTTAACTCATTCCAACATCAACTCAAGTCTAAAGTTCAAAATTTCACTTAAATATCATATAAAACAGATATGAAAAAGACTCAAGGCACAATTCATCCTGAAGCAAAATTTCTGTCTAGCTATGAACCTATGAAACCAGAAGGTAAGTTATGTGCAACCAAAATAAAATTGTGGAAGAGGCATAGGATAAACTTTCCCATTCTAAATGGAAGAAACATCAAAGAAGAAAAATGACAGGTCCCAAGCAAGTCCATCTAGCAAAGAAAAAACAATCAGATACTAAGTCTAAAGAATAACCTTTGTTTTCTTGCTGCTCTGCCTTCCAGACCCACTGACCTAGAATCTGCTGGAATGGCAATCATCATCTGGCCCGTTGGAACCAAGGTGGAGGCTCTATTCACATAGCTCTGATGGGTAGGAGTGCCACCCTTTGAAACAAAAGTAAGTAAGTAGCCTTGACCCCCAGGACTATGCAGTCTGGGCTTGGGGTGGGAGTGGAACCCCTGATGATCTCTGAATTACCTTTGGAATCATTCTTTCTTTGCCTTGAAAAATATCTCAAGCTTACAGCAGAATACCTATATGGTCAGGTCCTACAGGGTCTAAGAAGTTTGACAGCCTACCTTTATTTCACCCTGGTTTGTCTATTTTCTTTAGTCCTGGCTGGCAGAGCTTCTGCTAGCATAGTCTCATCTCTGTTCCTAGCTTCCATTGAGATACTGATTAGGTCCAAGCTTCATATTCACACTAATAACCTTACCAAATGGTAAGTCAGCCACAATCCTAATGTTCTCTGTAATATGAATAGGCTGAAAATTTTCCAAATATTTAAGTTCTATCTCCTTTTTGACTGACAATTTCTTTTTTCTCTCTTCTCACATTTTATTATGAGCAGAAATGAGAAACCAATCTGTTCTTTCAACACTTGCTTAGAAATCTCAGCTAAATATCCAATTTTCATGCTCACAAGTTGTACCTTCCAAAAAAACACTAGACTGTGAATGCAATTTGGCCAAGTTATTTGCCACTTTAGAACAAGAATAACCCTTTTCTCCATTGTCCAATAGCTTATTCTTCATTTCTATCTGAAACTTCATCAGAATGACCTGTCCCATTCATATTTCTCCTGGTATTTATACATGACTATTCTCTAAGAAGATGGAAGCTTCTTCTATAGCTCTCCATTTCTGTTTCTGAGCCCTCACCAGAATAACCTTTATCAGTGCCTTCAGGGCATATTGACATTTTCCAGCACGCACTTCAAAATTCTTCCAGCCTCTATACCTTACCCAGTTCCCAAAGCTGCTTCCACATTTTTAGGTATTTGTTACAGCGGCACCTCACTTCAATTACCAATCTATGTCTTAGCTCCACAGGTGCTAAAACTGAATACCATATACTGGGGAGTTTAAACAATAAACATTTACTAATCAGAGTTCTGGAGTTTAAGAAATCCAAAGGTCAAGGTGCCAGCAGATTAGCTCTGGTGAGGACCTTTTTCCTGGCATCCATCTATCCATCCATCCATCCAGACAGGGTCTCACTCTGTTCACCTAGGCTGGAGTGCAATAGCACAATCTTGGCTCACCATAGCCTCAATCTCCTGGGCTCAAGCAACCCTCCTGTCTCAGTCCCCTTGGTAGCTGGGACCACAGGCATGCACCACCATGCCCAGCTAATTTTTTCTTTTTTTTTTTTGTAGAGATGGGATCCTGCCATGTTGCCCAGGTTGGTTGCAAACTCCTGGGCTCAAGTGATCCACTCACCTTGGCCTCCCAAAGTGCTAGGATTACATACGTGCTTAACATGCCAGGCCTTCGTGGTTTTTAAATGGCTACCTTTCTGTTGTATCCTCACATGGTAGAGAGAGAAGGAGAGCTCTGGTTTTTTCATCCCCTTAAAAGGGTAATAATCTCACCATGGGAACTCTACTCCCATAATCTCATTCAGCTCTAATCATTTCCCAAAGAACTTAATGCCAAATAAAATCAGATTGGGGATTCCATCTTCAACAAATAAAATATTCCATCCATAGCATCCCCCAAATTTTATCTACCTATAAACACAGAATGTGACCTTATTTGGAAATAGGATCTTTGCACATGTCATTAGTTAAGATAAGGGCATATTGACTTAGAGTGAGCCCTAAATTCAATAACTGGTACCCTTATAAGTAGGGGAAAGGACACGCAGTGACACAAAGATATACAAAATAAAAGGCCGTATTAGAGAGAGACTGTAATGATGCAGCTATAAGACAAATAATTCCAGTGATTCCTGGGAGCCACTGGAAGCTAGGAATAAAGATTTTTTTTTTTTTCCTAGAGGCTTCAGGGTAAACACAACCCTGTTAACACCATTTGAACTTCTAAGCACCATAACTGTGAAAAAATAAATTTGTATTGTTTTAAATCATCAAGTTTGAGGTAATTTGTTACAGCAACAATCTCAATTTTACTCTTCATGTGTACAGTTTTTGCCCCGTTTTATAAATTAAACTTGTTACTTTTATGTTAAATAAACTTTCTGTTATTTAAAACATGCTATGGCCTAATAATCAAATACATAACTGGTAATTACACTATTTTACGATTAAAAAGCTCTAATCTACATATTTCAAAGAAAAGTGTTCAAACATTCTTTAAATTTCGGATGAATATATGGAGCCTAAATGCTTTTATTATTTATCATCCACATTCATGAGATTTGGGGATAAACAAGAAACATCTCTCTCCTCTAAGACTGATCAAACATCACTAAGATAGATTAATAAGATCAAAGTAAACTGAGCAGCTTGGTAGAAGCAACTTCTGGAAAAGTAATCATGTTTGATTCATACCAATATTGATTTGGTTTTAGTAAATAAAGGCATTTCTCAGATGGACATTGAGAGAATTCAATGTGAAGCAAATAAAATATATGTGGACACAAGACAAACAATCCAAATGACGAAACCTTAGCATTGGAAGATTTAGGTTTCATCTAGTACATCTTCCAATAATTCAAGAATCATTCAAACCACCTTCCTGACAGGTGATAATTATTTAGCATTATAAAACCTTCTCAGCATCTATTACTTGCCAAGGATGTGTGGCTTACATCATTCAGCTACTGCCTCTAGAAGATACTTCAGAAAACCTATTCTACTATTTTACAAGTGTAGTTCTTAGAAAATATTTTATGTTAAGGCAAAATCTCTCTAGAGTATCTAACTTACTGTTACTCTCTCCTTCCATACTTTCTTCCCTTTACCTTTCACAACCAACTTGACTCATAACTTGAAGTTATGGATTTAAGAAATTTTGAAAAATAAATCAAGAGAGTATCAACTTCTACACCAATGACAAAATTTCCTTTACAGCATTCCTTTCCAAATTTCTGTTCCTTCTCTTAATGCCTCTATTGAAAGAGAACCATTACCATTCTTTTATCAGAAGGCAGATCTACTTTTAGCATGTTTTATGTAAAGCTATTTTCTGCTTTTCTGTGACCTTCGCTGATTGGTTCTAGTCTTTCCTACCAGAGCCACAGTGAATGCTTCCATGCTGGATTCATCTAGGGGTCTAAAAATCACCATCACCTCTCCCCTTTAACCTCTGCCTTGCCAGGAAAAACACTTCTGGTTATCTTTTCTGGTTTTGTGATCCTTTTTAATTCACCCTTATTGTCACATTTTCCTGAACAAACTCAATATATCCATGTGTCTCTAGCTACAACCTGGTGCCTGGTATTCAATACATTACAGATGTGATACAGTCTCTCAGAGCGCCATTAATCTGACCACTGTGATGAAAAATCACACTAAACATAGTTGAAGGCAACATTATATTGTCTATGGATTGGTCAGCTAAAATCCCAGTGTATTTTTTTCCACTGGAGTCTTTTCTCAATTCTTGGTTTTCTCTCTCCTTTCCATAAGCGGAGATTTCTTTTTTATATCTTAACCAAAATGCAAAACTATACATTTATCTTTATTGAATGTCATTAGTTTGTCTTGCTACCTTTTTCAAGATCTTTCTGTACACTAATTTTTTCATCTAAATACTATCCATTAGAGACTTGTACCATTCACAAAATTTAACAAGATCTTCCCTGTCTTCTCTTTGCAGAAAACTATCATTCTACTTGTAACATTCTGGAATTCAAGTATTAGTCAAAATGATGATGATGATATCTAATGATGAATGCCACTTTCTACCATTGTTATAAGTGCTTTATATATATTATTACATCTAATCCTCATAAAACTCCTATCAATGATGACTATTGCTATCTTTATTTTACAGATCAAGACACTACTAGTCAGTGGTGGAGACAGAGCTGACTATATGCTGGTGTGGCTACATACATTGTGTCAGGCTGTATCCATTCTGACAAGTCAACATCTAGCATTACCAGCTGTTACATATTTTTAAAATCACCCTGAAGTGTTCCCAAGATTTGAACTCAGCTGCCCAACTCTAGAGTCTGACTTCTGAACCAGATTCTCTGGCTCCCCATGAAAGATGAAGGAAAGGCCAAATCAGCAGCAATGCAATTTCCTGTTTCCTTCAACCAAATATGCTCTACTTTTATCACATTAGGCATTTTATATATACATGTTCAAAGTGAAATTAAATTAAAAATAGTTGCTGCAAAAACTTAAAGCACTAAAGGGCAAATGAAAATATAGAAAATGACTAAACTTATGATAGATAGCTCTAAGTCACACTAAATTTATTAATATTCAATGTGTTCTTTAAAATAACCTTCCTGAAATTATATGGAATAGTGTGTGTATTTAAGATAAGGCAATTTTTTTTTCCTGAGATATGATGCATAGCATTTGTTAGATTCTTAAATGAGCTAAAGACATACAAAAAGTCAGTATTTCATATGATCACCTCTCTGATTAATTATATACCTAAATGTGTCCATTCTTTTTCATGGCCATGAGACAATGGAAAAAATTGTTGAAATTGGATGAACTGTGACTGTAATTCTCAAACTAAGAAATCTGTTATTTAAGCAATTTTCTTGTCACTTTTGATGTTTAGTTTCACATTTATAAAACAAGGTGAAAATAGTACCCACTTCAAATTTTGAGGGGAGAGTAAACTAATATATGTAAAGTACTTGGAACAGTTCCTGGCACATATTTAGTGCTTAATACACATTAGTATTTATCTGAGGAGTTCCATAATAATATTATGGTATATCAAAATTTCCAAAGCTAAACGGAANAAAAAAAAAAAAAAAAAGCAGCACATCTTCCCAAATGAATAATGATCTAAGTATTTACACATTAAAACAAATATTCTCTTGAATTGAAAAAATCTACCTTAATATTTAAGAAAACATGACTTCAAAATTCACTCAAAAGGCAGACCTCTTCTAATAGGATACTTCAGTGGAAACATTCAAAAAGTACTGATGTGGGAATTCCCCAAAAGAGCAGTTTATTAACTGCCAAAAAGGAGACTAACTTATTCAGTCTAACAACAACAACAAAAAAGACAAGTAATACATTTTGCTATCTAATTTTTAAGCTTTACATGTCATGTACAGTCAGAAAACAATTCTCCGGGGGTCTCTCACATTTCTCTGCATGTCTTGGGAGCAGAGGCAATAAGAGGCTTTGGTTCTGAATTATCTTTTCAAGGATGTTTATTTAGCAATAGCTTTGGGAAATAGAGATAGGAGGCTTGTTTGTTGTCCAACATAATAAAGATAATGTCTTCCTCTAAAGCAACTATTAGATTGATTTGCTTGCTATTATGAGATATTCAAATTTTGAAAGTTTGGGGTTACCGTCTTGTAATACAACCCACAGCAGGTGCAAGCATCACCTGGCCCTTGACATGCTGCCCTGTGGTAATTGGGGCTTTGAAAATCAGCTTAAGAAAACACTGGCATTCTGGCTACTGTTGATGCTTTGAGTAATAAGCCATCATTTTCTCCAATTCAGTAGTCATATGTCTTCTGCATCCATGAAACTGGCAGGCTAACTTGTTAGTTTACAAGTCGGGCAAAATCTCAGACCTTTCAGTTTTATGTATATACATATATACATAGTATATATTACTCAGTTTGCAATGTCATTCATTAACAAAAATATTTGCAACAAAAGATAGTATGTTAATAGCTGTGTATTAGTTCTCACACTGCTACAAGGAAATACCTGATACCAGGTAGTTTATACAGAAAAGAGGTTTAATTGGCTCATGGGTCCACAGTCTGTACAGGATCATGATGGTTTCTGAGGAGGCCTCAGGAAACTTTCAATCATGGCAAAAGGTAAGGGGGAAGCAAGCACATCTTACATGGCCTGAGCAGGAGGAAAAACAGTGGAGGAGATACCACAAACTTTTAAATAATCAGATCTCGTGAGAACTATCATGACCACAGCACCAAGGGGAAAATCCACTCCTATGATCCAGTCACCTCCTACCTGGCCCCATCTCCAGCAATGGTGATTCCAATTCCACATGAGATTTGGGTGGGGACACAAATCCAAACCATTTCAAGATAAAAAAAAAAAAAAAAAAAAAAAAAAAAAAAAAAAAAAAAAGAAAAAAAAAAAAAAAAAAAAAAAAAAAAAAAAAAAGGATCAAACGTATGAAAATATAATTACTCCCAAAATAAATAAAAATGTAAAATACATTATGTGAAAAATACATAGACCTTTTAATAGACAAAGAAAAATATATTTACAGAAAAATTTAAGCTGGGAAAAAAAATGTAGTGGTAACACTGAATTTAATATAGACATTGGGACAGTTTCTCTGTCATTACCAGCTTGTAGGAGTATGAGTTGTGAAACATTTTTGAAGGGAAATTTTATAACATCTATCACAGCTCCTTTTTAGAAGACCATATTCTTTGATGCTATCATCCGGTTTTAGAAATACATCCTACAGAAACAATTTGACATAATATATTTACTCATTTTTTAGAATTCTGTAAAAGAAATGGTATAGATACCCAATTCCAAGTTCTTAGTTATGATATATTATAGCATATTAAAATAATTTAAATATTTACTTATAGGAATATATTTACCACAGAGGAGGACATTTATGATTTATTGTGGAATGAAAAAGAAAAATATCAATTGGCATATCTCATAAGGAATTTGCTTACAAGCAAATATGTTTATTTTCTAAATATAGGATTTATATTTTAGATATTTTCTATTTGTTTTCCTGACATTTATGAATTTTTTAAATTCTAAAATAGTTACCTTATCATGACTTGTTCTTTGTGTACATATTGTCCCTTTGATTGTCTTTAAAAAAAAAAAAAAAAAAAAAGTCTTACTCTGGCAGAGTCTGTTGCCCAGGCCCAAGTGCAATGGCACAATCTTGGCTCACTGCAACCCTCCACCTCTCAGGTTCAAGCAATTCCCTTGCCTCAGCCTCCTGAGTACCTGGAATTACAGGTGTACACCACCACACCAGGCTAATTTTTGCACTTTTAGTAAAGACAGGATTTCACCATGTTGGCCAGACTCATTTGGAACTCCTGACCTCAGGTGATCTGCCCGCCTGGGCCTCCCAAAGTGCTGGGATTACAGGCGTGAGCCATGGCTCCCTGTCTGATCTCTATTTCTTTAGTAAGTGTTCAAAATCCATCTGTTAATAGAGTTCTTGTTTCTCCATTCATGGTGGTCAGTGTTACTAATCTGAACAATTTGTAATTTACCATCTCCCACATGTTAAAAATAATCAAGCTTTCATCATTTTCTGGTCTTTGGAGTTACAGTACAAGTATATATCCCATGCTGTGTCATAGCCTTTTCAAAATTTAAGGAGCTTGCCTATTGCTCTGACCTGTCTCCTTTTTTCTTCTGATTTGAACATATGGTTTCTTCAATCATTCCTTATAGCTTGATTCCTACACCCCTCTTCATGAAAGTCACCTATTCTCACATTTCTTGCAGTTCTGTGGTCAGTGCCATTTAAAAACATCAGAGAAAACATTCCTCAATACCCAGACTGACCAAAGTGAAGTATAGAATATTGTAATTTTCATCTCTACCTTTTCCATTAACGCACCTGTTTTTACATTTTTTAAAGTAGTCATATTGCTCTACTGACACACATTAAACTTATGAAAACTTCGTGTTTATAAAAATACTCCCAAATGAGGTCTTTACCATTTTGTATTTTTCTGATTTTTCTATTTAGGGATTTGCATTTGGGAAATAAAATTTGTGGATTCATATTTAAGTAAATTTAGGATTTCACATTTCCCCATCATATTTTATTAGCCTTGGTCCTTATTCCTATCAGAACACAATGATACATCTTCTAAGCTTGACAAGCCTGGACAAATTTTGCATGCAACTATCGGCCTTTGTACATGTCTTACGCATGTATATCTTTACAAAATGTAGTCAAGTGGTTTCTGTTGTGTTTCACAGAGTAAGTAGTCATCTTGAAAGGATCACAAGTGAAGGGCACTAGAGATGTAAAAATTAAGAACAGGTGATTTTCATAAGAGCCTCAATCTTGGAGGGTGCAGAAACTCAGAGGCAGGTAATATAAATGCCTGAAGCAGGTTCATGCTAGGGAGTGCTTGACCAAAAGGGCCACCACTTCTGATTGCTGCCATAGGAAAATGTGCTAATGTTCTGATTTTTCATGAGAATACTAGAATCTAGGTTTTTATGTAAAACCATTACATTTTTAAATGGCTTCACCCGAGTAAAAAAGTTTAGTGAGTTCTTTCTTCTAAGTTAAATATATTCACAGGTCAAATGATCCCTGTAGATATCCAGTTTATTATGACCGCTGAGTGGACAGAAACTAAGAGGTGAGTCTTGCCATCCAACTCACCACTGCTGATAGTATGCCACAATTGGCAGATTTATGGCTTTAGATTTCTTGAAAACTCACCCAATTCTCTGTACTTTATTAAGCATTGATTCAAAAAGTAGTTATTAATGAAAAACATCAGTATTAGCTATCTATTAGTGTCTAATCAGAATCCTGAGTAATTTCAATGGTCAGAGTTTCAAATGTGAGTCCTTCTAAAAGTCTTGACAAAGTCTTGTATCTGAATTTATCACTGAAAATGTTTACTCAGGATATCATAGTCAAGATAAAAATTAGCCTCACAAAATAAATCTTTCATAATTTAGAGATATTTTAGTGCCTTAGGATTCTTAGTGAGACTTCCTGGGAACCCCACTATGTTAAATATAACCAGTTATACCATCATTGACACAATGTCAAAATTCCAAGAACAAAAAACTCTCCTTTGACCTATAACTGTACAATTCTATTCCATGCCTGACAGCTGATTCTCATAAGACCTCTGGCGTGCCAAACATGATCCGTGACAGCTGATCCCAGCAAACAGCAATCACTACAGACAATTCTTTTTGACCAGTTATCTGAAAGAAGCAGGAACGAATCATTTTATATTTGATTTGACTATGTATAGAAATAGTCTTTCATTAGATCCAAATCTGGGATGACCAGGAAAATGTTCACTTTATAAACTGACATATTACTTAGGAAATACAGAAAAAAACAATTTGGTAATTTACATTTCAATATCGGTTTTCGGGGTTTTTTTTCATCCCTTGCCAGTAGCCATCCTTTAAGCTAAAGAGAATTCTGACTAACATGCAGGATTCCAGTTCAAAGCTAAGAGTCTTACTCACCAGGAAGTGACCCAGAAGTCTATGTTTTATTGAGCCCCTTAAGGGATTAGAAACAAGGGCAGCTGCAAACTGTATTTTTAGAGACATTTTCTAATCTTTATCTCCTTTAAAAGTTACCCATATCAAAACTGTACACACTGAATTCTCCAACCCCTTAATTTGCACAGTACATGTTATTCGTATCTTTCAGAAAGCATAGTAACATAAAGATGACCGAACAAGGAATAGGTTGCAATCTGTTTTGTGATTAGGAGACCCTACTAGTTACGTCTCTAATTCTACCTCTCACCTCAGAAACTGACTCTAAAAGAACAAACTTCAGTTTTTCTAATGCAAAAGCATTGAATATCAATATATAAATATATTCAATAAAGGTTGCTACTCTCTCTTGTGTAAGACAAACCTTGTAGCCAGCTCAAGCTTCAGTCACAGTCAGCACTTGAATGTACAATGAGCCCAAGTTTCAGTTGGCCTCCGTTGCCAGATGGCACATCAGCCAAGCCCCCAGGAAAGACAACTGCAATATTTGTGTGGATCAGTTTTACCTCTCTAGGAGATTTTTGGCCCTATCCCACCAAACCAATTAAGCAAGGTCAGACTTCAACACATGAACTTCTTTAGATTGGGTTTCTCTGGAGGACAGTTATTGCCAGTTGTGGGTAGTTATTTGAATGTGAGTCAAGGTCCCTTTAATTGAATTCCTCCAAAGAAAGTTCATCACTGGAAACAAGCATTATTAACTGCAAATACTGGCTTATCTGATAGTAGACAGAAAATGAGAATAGGTTATATGGGTAAGGGTGAATGTAAGGACTGAGCATTACAAACTTCTCTGATAAGAAGTGACCCAGCTGTGACACTAAATAGCTGCACTACCTTAGCAAGTACTTTAAACTGGATTTTTTTTTTTTTTTTTTGAGACAAGTTCTCACTCTGTTGCCTAGGCTGGCATGCAGTGGTGCAATCATGGCTCACTGCAGCCTTAACCTCCCCAGACTCAAATGATCTTCCCAACCACCTACCTCAGCCTCCTGAGTAGCAGCAGTTGGGACTCCAGGCACAAACCACCTCACCCTGCTAATTTTTTAGTTTTATTTTTTTTGTAGAGATGGGATCTTGCCATGTTGTCCAGGCTGGTCTCAAACTCTGGGCTCAAGCAATCCTCCCACCTCAGCCTCCCAAAATGCTGATGTTACAGGCATGAGCCACCATGCCTGGCTTCAATGTTAATTCTTTACATACAAGAAAGAATTAGATTCAGAGAGAGCAAAAGATTCATTAATGGTTTATTTTTTTTTTCAAATATAAATTGTGTTGCATTTAAAATATCTCATTTATATATTTTACCACAAGAACTGTGAATCTCATGATATTTTGTCTTATGCTGTTTTTCTTTATCCATCACATCCTGAAAGCATTGTGTTATTTTAATTCATAAGCATTTGGTAGAGACTGTTTAATAATTTTCCTTTTCCTGTGGAGCAACAACTAAACTGTATTAGCTGCCCTCCCTTGGAGTCATATATGACTATGTGACTGAGATCTAAACAGTAGAATGTAAACACAAGTTTGGTGCACCATTCTAGGCCAGGCCCATAAAATCCTCTCATCCATAACCCTCCAGCCTTCTTTTCCCACATACTACCTAAACAGAGAAAACATGAAAATCAGAAGAACCGAGCCACAAGATACAGAAAACTAGTACCTACATGGCTCCTTATGAAGAGTATCGAGATTGCTGCCTAACAAGGAACAACCAGGAAAAATAAATTCTTTATGTGAACCCTCCTGAAAATGAGTTTATATGAAGCTTCAGCATACCTTATACATGGCATTTATCACCATTGTGATTATACATGCATACATACATAAGTGATGTATCTTCTTAACAGCCTAGTAGCAGGTTCTCCATAAATGTTGAATGTATAAATACAGAAAAAAGCATGCAGAGATAAGTTAATAAGTGTTTATTGAGTTCAAGTACAGAGACAACAAAAGTAATCCAAAATTAAATTATAGAAAATGCCTTTTCTTTCTTATTTTGTCTTTCCTCCTCTGATCACAAACTTTCCAAAATACTTGGAAACAAACCTTGGTGAGTTTTATATTTGGAAACAAATCTTAGTGAATTTTGTAAGTGCTTGAATAAATTCAATCATATCATGGCTACCTAATAAATGCCCTATAATATTTTCTGTTCTCATACCCATGTAACATTTAATTTAGTGTGATTTTGTTGCTATGTGACATACTGTAGCAGTTAATCAATATTACACCTGTATTGGCACCACTTGAATGCTATGCTAATTTTGCCTCATTCTATTCCCAATCATGTTGTATCAGCCAAAGACCTCCAGATGCCTCCTTAGCACAACTTGCAGCTTTAAACAAGGCCCTGTGTAGACCAAATTAGATCAACAATCCCAACACAAAATGCTGAAAAATATTATCTTTGTCTTCTCTGACTGCAAAACCAAACCAATGCCAATAGGCATCTTTACATGGTATTGCACTTACTGTCAGTCAGTGCCAAATTAGACTACCTTAACAGTGTTAGGAAGGGCAGTGTGGTGCTTAGTGTGTGTGTGCTGTCAAGACAATAGAGTGTTTTGTATTACATCTGTTGCCTGGGATACACATGTACAACATCCAACAAACAAGCTATATAGTTTGGTATTGATAAAAGCCAAGATGTGTACCTTAAACAAAATCCTGAGGAGGAAAACCCTTAGAAGCACAATGCAAGTAGTCACAAAAGGACAGGCCAAAGCACTAGCTATATATTACATCTATAGATTAAATTTTCAAAGAGAGCCTTAAGGATCTCTACTTGTTAAAGTTTTTTTACACAATGGTAACCTGTCCTAGATAGCACTTGTTCAGCAGTGTACTGTATGAAGAAATGGCTTGATGATGAAAAATAATGTTTATTGATATTTATATGTACATATTAACTTTGGTTTTTCAATTTTCACTTTTCTCATTTTTCTAGAAGACTTTGTTGTTTTAGTTCATGATATGGTAGATTCAGGAGGGCCACAAATCCTTGGATATCCTTTTCATTGAGAGGTGAAATCAATTTGCTCTTCCCTTGAATCCTTCCCTAGGATTATTTGGATTTTTACAGTGAAAAGTTATTCCATCCCTGAGCTAAGCAGTAAAAAGACTGGCAGCCTCCACTTTGATCTCTTGTAGACTTGAGCTACCATGTAAGAAGTCTGATGCTGGAAAAACAACATGAAGAGCTCCTACAACTACTTGGGGAAAGAGTCCCAGTTGAGCCCAGAATTATAGCTGTCACCATCAAAACCAGGCTTGTGAATGAAGCTGTCTTATTCCTTAGATTGGTCAAGATACCAAACTGAGTATCACACCAAGAAATCCCAGATGATACCTTATGAAGCAGAAGAATCACCCAACCAAACCCTGATGGAATTTCTGGCATGGAAAATTGTTAGATATAATGAAATGGTGGTTGTTTCAAGGTAGTAGTAAGTTTTGGGGATTTTATGCATTAGTAAAATACATAACTGGAAGAACACATGGACATCAAACACAAGAATTTGGTGATACGAATCTTTATAAAAACAAAACCACATGTTGGTGATCAAACAATAAAATGACTCCATCTGAAGAACAGGGGGAAGAACACAGGTAACCAGTTGCTTGCTGCAGGTTAGGTCACCTCAGAGCTGGCCTAACAGAATTGCAATTCCTCCAACACTCAGCTCAGTCTCTATTCCTTAGCTTCTGCTGACTGGCCTAGAGGATTTTTTTCCAAAGGCCATAAAATTAAATTAGAATTCACTGCTTAAGTGTAATGATTTCCCACTGTTTATGTGGGTTATCATTTACAACCAACTGGCATTTAATCAAACCACTATTTTTACCTCAGGACAGAGGCCGCAACATTGTGTATTTTTTCTACCTCCCTGTTGAGCAAAGCAGCTTCATCCAAGCTGTGAAGGGGTATCAAATGGTTTCTGAAAAATCAGCATGAAGTATTGTTTTCAAACATATTTATGATTTCACACCAACTTAGGAAGGATTTAGTCCAATTTGTTGGTTGGCATGTAATTTTACATTTATATATGTAATAATGTCAAAATCTTCTGGAGAAAAAAATATGAATTAAAGGAACATAATCACATTCTAATACAAATTCACTTATCCCCAATTCTTATTCGGTCCTAAAGAGGAAGTATGTAAAATATATACAGTATTGCCTAGCCAAGTGAGTCATGCCTGCTTTGAATCATCTCATGTCTATACTCTTGTTCCTGTCCTTTCCTTGGTCTAGAATTTCTTCCGTCCTTCCTCCCTTCTTCATAAAATCAAGAATCTGCTAAATACCACGTCTGTAATGGCCATTCATGGGTTTGTCTGGCCTAAACATCTTCTGATTCTGAGAGATGCCTCTATATTTCCATGTAAGTCCTGTTCCTCTCCCTGCCCTGACCCTAAATAACCACATGGCTGCTGGAAAAATATACACAAAATACATTTATTGCTTTAAACTAGCTATTCCTCCCTTGTAACCATATTAGTTCTGACTTCCTTTTGAAGCATTTTCTGTCTCATCGAGCTGCAAATTGTCACCTCCAAATACCTATAGTTATGTGTTTATTCCAGTCTTGAAGTTCTTTTTTTAAATAACTTTAATAAAGTTATTTCTATCTTCCTTTCCTAATGAGAAATTTCTTATGGGAGTTACCTGCTTCATTTACTCTCCCTAATACTAAGCACAGTGCCTTCCTTGTACATAGTAGGTATTTACTTAGCAACTGTTGTTAACTCATGTAACATCTGTCAAAATACTAAAACAGAACTAGAGGGTATTTTCTCTCCTCTTTGATAAACTACAAATGCAAATTTGGCGATACCCTTGTTGATTACTATGAAAATCACATATGCAATTTCTCTCTTGCCATAGAGTTTCCTGATGTTGCCAATACTGAGAACAAGGGCAAATTTCTGCCTACTGAATAACTGCTTAGGAAATATTAGGTTTGCAACAACTGTGATTTGAGCCATGCCTTAAGCAATTTTACCTAATAAGCTATATTCTGATAAGGCCACTAATTTATTCTTTAAAAAATCCACTGGCTTCAAAATCTTGTAAGAGCTCATAAGATAAAACTTTTGAGAACATGTAAATCTCTTGGTTTCAGGTGAGTCACTAAGGCATGGTCAGTAGGGTATTTACATATACAGGCAATCTCAGTTCAAGAAAATGTACATTTTATTTTATAAGTGCTGGTAGCTGTCATGGTCATGCCACAGCTGTTAGAAATTACAGGTTTTCAGTGGCAAGCATCAGCTATCACTGTAATTATTATTTTATCAAAAACAATCACAGGGAGTATTTTAGTCTGACAACGTCTTCTAGGTCTTTGTTTATTCACTGCACCATATATTCTGCCCTCCGTGCCAACTGAGTTAAAGTTCTCTTTCTCCTGATTTAAAACCTATTATTAGAGAAAGCAAAGGTTCTCATCTTTAACACAAGTACGCTTGGTGCTTGGATAGAGAGAACACTGGTCTCGGAATGTAAATAAAAGAAAGCTCAACCTGAGAAGCCTTATTCAGCAGGCTTTCGGCAACATTCCCAGAGAGGGATTGCAGTTTACTATGCCGTGTCAAGTCAAAGTAGTAAGGCAATGATCAAACACCAGGCTGAGTAAATTTAAAACCTCAGATACAAGACTAACAATTGAAAGAGGTTAAGCTTTCTATCTAAGCAGCAGTCACAGCAAAAGCTGCTACCTCTACAGCCTGGATATTTCACCTCTGATAGCCAAAGATTACTGTCGTGAAAAGCCTTTCATGACACGGAGGGACTTTTTCCACTTTAAACTCTGCAGCGAGCCTATAGAAGACGCATTTCCACAGAGTGGACAGCTCAATGATATAACGTAGTAGAAATGAGACAGGCTGTCAACGACCTGAAGAAGCACAGCTGCTGGACGAAGTACCCATCTGCTGGGCGATGGATTATGCAAGTGGGCATTTCTAACAGTTTAGGTTGTAGCCATTCCACCAGCAAGAATTTTAAGCTGTGTATTACGCATTAATATAACACATACTTTTAGTGCCTAAGTATGGCAATGGCAGGGTAGGGGGATGATAGAAGTTTTTTTTTTGTTCTTGTTGTTGTTTAATTATACTTGAAGTTGTGGGATACTGTAACAGGGTTGCAGGACAACAGGACTCAGGGGCTCAGCTCCCTCCCTGTTACGATGTGCCTAGCATCTTGGTCTCACTTGACCCAGAAATAGGGAAGGGGCCCTGGCCTTGTAATGAGCTTACCGTTTAAATAAATGTCGCACCCAAAGAGTTTCACAGAGCCCAATTAGGCAGAGAGAGAGAAAAAGAGAGGGAGGTCCCATGCTGCCACGGAAGGGGAATCCAGAGGGCATATTCCATAGGGAGAGAGGGAGAGACAGCTCCCACACTGCTGTTGGAGGGGATCCCAGAAAGGGAAATCCCTATAGGTAAGGAGCAGGGGGATTTTAACCACGGAGTTATTCCCACCCCATTCAAGTTCTTGTCCAATGAGAGGAGTTCTTTCAAACTTCCTCTGGAGTGATTGAGCTTCAACTCTGATCCCAGATTGGTTGCTTGGGCCCACAACAGACGCCCTCCTCCCAGAGCTTTTGGGGGGGTTTTGAACAAAGGAGCTCACCCGGAATTTCCACCTAGCCCGCTGTGCGGGAAAGTTAAGGAACTTTACATTTGAAACCCCTCTGGTCCTGGATGGGGGTGTACATGGAGGTATGGCACTAGGAAATTCCTGCCTTTGAAACCAGCCCCTTGTGGACTTGGTTTTCCTTAGCAGGGTCCCTCAATACGAATACATGTGCCATGGTGGTTTGCTGCACCCATCAACCCGTCATCTATATTACATATTTCTCCCAATGCTATCCCTCCCCTGTGCCCCCACCCACTCACAGGGCCTGGTGTGTGATGTTCACCTCTCTGTGTCCACATGTTCTCATTGTTCAACTCCCACTTATAAGTGAGAACATGTTTGGTTTTCTGTTCCTGTATTAGTTTGTGAGAATGCTGGTTTCCAGCTTCATCCATATGCCTGCAAAGGACATGAACAACTCCTTTTTTATGGCTGCATAGTATTCCATGGTGTTTATATGCCACATTTTTCTTTATCCAGTCTATCATTGATGAGCCTTTGGGTTGGTTCCAAGTCTTTGCTCTATTCACAATAGAAGTTTCTTAAGGCATTATTCAGGAAAAAAAGAGATGTTGCACAATTGCTTATTCAGTTAAACAAACAGATGAACAAAAAATTGTAAAGACCTGAGTCTATGTTTTGCAAAGCAACTTTAAATATTTCTACGAATGATGTAAAGTCTCTCAGAGGCTGATGCTACAGAGTAAGAATGACATCACCCCTAAAAGGTTGTGGGATAGGATATATAGTCCTAAAAATAAAATTGAATTCCATTAATTGG
The DNA here is from genome assembly GCF_001604975.1 of Cebus imitator. NCBI lineage: Eukaryota > Metazoa > Chordata > Mammalia > Primates > Cebidae > Cebus > Cebus imitator. Next base: position 3,738,380 of record NW_016107393.1, on the reverse strand, counting down.
CTTGTAAAATCCAAAACTCATAACAATACAAATTACAGTTCCCAGATGATCTTACATAATCTTAAGTAGCTTTTCTATATCCCTTTTCACCTAAATTATATACTATTTCCTAGAAGCACGTAATGGAATTTTATTAAAATTAGTCATATTTTAAAAGATCAGATTTTATTTGTGTATCAAACACAGCACTAAAGAATAAACAATCCATTCATACTATATGCTGAAATGCATACATTTGCCACAGCTTAATTATTATTAGTTTCAACACATTACATTAAAACATAGCATATAGTATTACATTTCAGGCTTATATTTTCTATGATTTGCTTCCTTTAAGAGCTTCATGCCTAATTCTATTACCATATTCAAAATAGAAAATTCTATTTTCATCTCAGTTGCTGCACCTATTTGGAAATCACACACCTACCCTGAAGTTGCAAAAAGATAGTTCTTAGGAAAATCACAAATTAACTCCATTAAACTTAATAGAAAAAAATTCAGTTTGGGTCACTGGTCTGTCTTTTCATTGCCAAATTGACAGGCTATTCTGTAAGGTCGTACCTGAATACTTAACCCAGTCAAATATTCTGCTTTTATTTTCACAGTCCAGGAGTCACACCATTAATTTCCCCTGCCAGTTAATCTGTTGACATTTCTCCAAATGATCCTATTCTAAAATTAGCCATTATTCTCCTTGTTTCTTTTAATTTAAATATCTGGTAAAAGGTTTTTAAAAGAAATTCTCACATGATAAAAGTATATCCAATAACATTCTTTTGGTTTCAGAAATCCATTCTAGCAAACAAAATGCACCAAAATTTCCAA
>NW_016107393.1:3707016-3737545 GCF_001604975.1 Cebus imitator | reverse complement strand
AAAAAAAAAAAAAAAAAAAAAAAAAAAAAAAAAAAAAAAAAAAAAAAAAAAAAAAGCATTTGAAAAATGAGAACACTGACACCTTCAAAAGTAAAATATAAAAATAATTCAAATAAAATATAGCATAAGCTTCAAAGACACTGTAATCAGCAACAGGAAGAAGTTGTGTATTACTCAGTTTACATTAAGATGCACCAAATATCTAAAATGCCTTAAGACATAAAATGGTTATTCTTGGCAGTGTGATGAGATTCAAACTCTGCAGAGAGGAATTGCAAAACTAATTTGTTATATCAAGGTAAATCTGAAATAAGTGCTCAAATTTGCCCAGAGCACTAGGAACAAAAATCAGATCCTTTGTCCCTTTTGTGCACTAAGAGGATGGGCACTGTACATCATTTTTTCAAGTTTCTCCACAGAGATAGTTAATATGCACAGAGACATTCCTGCACAAAAGGTAACAGACTCACATTATGGCTACCTTCTGTTCACCTATGACATAACCTTATGTTTATATGAGGTGAAGACACTGCCATCTAAGACAGATAGTAGAGGAACTCCATTTATACAACATAAGAAGGTATCAGTCGGATGAAAGTGGTTTTTCCCCTCACTAATTTTATTTCTCTGCTGAAAAGCGAGGAAAAAATTTAGGGATCACTGAGAAAATTTGGATTGGCCTAGATATTAAATGACAATGTGGAAGTATTGTTAATTTCCTAGGTATTATAAAATACTTTAATTATGTAAGATATTACCCTAGGACTTAGCAAATCTATGCTGAAGTAATGAGGGCTAAGTTGTAGGAAAAAAGAAGAAGAAGAAAAAAAAAAAGTCAAATGTAACAAAATGCTAACTTCTGTGAAAGTTTGACGATTTTCAAAATAGAAATTTTACGAAACAATATTTCACAGTAGAAAAAATGTGACAGATTTTGTGGACCTGATTTTTATCACTACTTTTAATTGACACATAATTGTACGTATTTATGGGATACAGTATAATATTTCAGTACATGTATACAGTGTGCAATGATCAAATCAGGGTAATTGGCATATTCCTCACATCAAATGTTTATTATTTGTGTTGAGAATATTCAAAATCTTCTCTTCTAGCTATTTGAAAAGGCACAATAAATTGTTGACTATAGTCACCCTACAGTGCTATAGAGCACTGGAACTCATTCCTTCCATTCAGCTATACATTTGTCTCCATTAGCCACCTTCTCCTTGTCCCCCACCACACCTTTCTCACCCTCTAGTAACCACTATTCTACCTTCTACTTCTATTAGAACAAATTTTTAGATTCCATACGAATGTGAACATATAATATTTAACCTCCTGTGCCTGCCTTATTTCACATAACACAATGTCCTCCAGAATCATCATCATTGCTGTGAATGACAGAATTTTATACTTTTTAATGGCTGAATAGTATTCTACTGTGTATGATAATTTCTATTTATAAATGAGCTCCTATTTCTTTTTAAAGAATATATGAGGCACATTCATCATAAAGCATGATTTATGGCATATAGCTTTCTATCAACCACTTTAGTTTTAATCCAATATATGCCATTTCTGGTATATACCTTTCAATCACTACTTTAGCTATTTGGTGCCATGTATGGGGAGAAGTGACTAGAAACAGCTCTGTACTCTGGAGTAAAATTGCAAGACCAGTTTGTTATATCAAGGTAAATCTGAAATGTCACAGGGCCACAGAGGTGCCAAAGGTCCGAGAGGCTCAGAAAACTGTTGTATTGTAGATTAGAGAATGAGTAATTAAAGTTTTAGAAAGCCCCTAAATAAGTAGTAGACTGCATACATATGCTGGTAAATGGGATGAGGCAGAAAGGAGCCAAGTCAAAGGGATATTGCTCATTTATGAATACTAATTAGTATGCTATTTTTCCCCAAGATGGTAGATTGGAGGCAGTGTTAGTATGTCTCTCCCATTTGGAAAGACAGAATAGTATGTAGAGATTCACACTGTGAATTGTTTTCAAAGAAGCAACACAGGAACTTAAAAAGAAATCTGAAAGAATCCGCAAACCCTTTGAAGGAAGCAGCAGGCTGTGGCCTATACCACAAGCCAGGTGGAAAACTAAGTTCCTAGAGTGTGAGTTGAATAGACTATCTCCAGAATATACACCCCCCTGGGGAAACCTGGAAATCCAGGCCATGGGGGAAGACCTCAACCTTACCTGGTGACGAAACTGATTTAGCGAGCAGTGATAAATATAGAAGTAGGAGCAGCAAAAGGAAGATACAGCATGCTTGTATTCTCAGTCTCCCGCATGGACCAAGGAAAGCCATTCCTTATTCTACCTCACAGGGGACCTCACAGAAGTCTGCCGACTAACTTAGGCAGTGGTTGCAGGTTGACAGAAACTCCCAGTTGAATTTCACCATATAACCTTGAGTGGAGATGAACTCCCTTGGCCGGAGCTGGAAGGCAGGTGAGAAGTGCTCTCCAGTCCCAAACATAGGAGTTGGGCACCCTGACTTTGTAGGCAGATTGGGAGAGGCATGGCCTGAAAGCCATAGCTGCTATCTCCATGAAAAGGCTTATGGCCTGGGGCACTTTTGAGTTCTGAGCACAGACTGCCTGGAACTTAGCTTGCTGCTGCTAGAACACTGTGGATGTGAGATCTGCCTTGTCAAATGCATGGGATCTGGGTGGAGCTTACTGCCACCTGCTCCTCCCCATTTCCTATTTGAAGTCTTCTGTGCAGCAGAAGCAGCTATATTCCTCCCTGGAACATTACCCCAGGAGCCAGAGAACTGCCACCTGGCCTCCACAGGGGCTGCTGCCTGCCCCACGCAGAGAGTCCAAGCGCAGACCTTCCCCTTACACAGTCCCCACTCAGCCCCCACCTGCCGTGGCAGCTTAACACACAGGACAGAAATGTTTGGGAGCTTTATGACCCTATGCATTGCCTAAGAAACCAGAGTACCTTCCTTACATAATACTGGCAAGCACAAATCTCACTGCTATTATAGAGGCTGGTGCTCTTTTGCAAGTGCCACCTCCTGGCTGCAGACCAACCAGCACAGGACACTACAAGACCTCCTGGTAGAATAACACTGCACCAAAGAAGAAAACTTTTGTGTGGCTTCACTTGTCACCATTGCCTGTATCAGCCTGGCTAACCAGGAGGTTCTGAGCTTGTTCACATCATCAGTTCATTAATACTACAATTGGCATTTGAGAAAGCAAACAAGCAAACAAAGAATATTTATAACCAAGAAATCTCACAGATTCATGTCACTTGCTTGCCACCCCCATCACAAATAGTGCTGGTACTTGATGCTGGGAGAATTGAGGGCAGGTCACATCATTGCATCCCTTGCAAATATTTTCCAGCACCAGCCTGGAGTGTGGCAGCCCCACTGAGTAGCTAGACCCGGAGGAGAAACAGCATTCACAATAGTCATGTTCTTATGGACTCCTACTCCTAGGGGAAGGAAGACTATCACATCAAGGGAACATGCCATGGAACAACAGATTCTGGTCAGCAGGCCTTGAATCCCAGATCTTTCTGCTGGTGGAAAATTTTGTTCAGCAAGGGCACACTTGCTGTGCTGGGCTCAGCAGGGAAAGTCTGCAGCTATACCTCAATAATCAGGCAACTCTGGTGCTTGTGAAGGGATGTGGAGAAAGGGACTTCTTTTCCCAGTCATCCATCACTGCAGACACAGCTGAAGTTTCTTCCACAGGATTTGGCATGGGTATACCTATAAATAGCCTTTATGGAAAACTTTAGGGTGACTGCATTCCCACAGAAGGAGCACCCTTCAGGTTCAGGCATGCATGAGACAATGTCACAGTTCCTCTACTTGGAACATCAACATTGCTGCACATAAAAAGAGGTGCTTGTCTAATCTGAATAGCTAGACCACTGAGATAAAAGTATGTCTGGGAGGTGGCTAGCTTTCATGCTGGCCTGGCAGGGGAATGGAGGTAGCTCCCACACTTCCTCCTGATAAGACCTCAGTGCATTTCACTGCAAGTTCCAGTCACCTCTGTCAAGGCTAGGACTTATGCCCTCCATTGTGTACTGCATTTCACACACTTGCTTTAGCCACAGCTGGTTTCTACCCATAGACAACTCCTCTCACTGGCCTGAAGTCTGAACTATGCAATCTAGTAAATAAAATACTGGGGGAAAAATCCATAAATAAAAAAGTATATACCACAAGGGAATTACATGTTTCAAGAGACCACTGCCATTTTAAACCCATAGGAAAGAGTAAACTTGCTCACACACCATACACATTGGGACTGCAATGAACATCTCAGAAAGCCATCATACAAAGACCCTCTATAATAATTATCAGAAAAATAATTCTGGTAATATGACAAAACAAGGCCTTATAACACACACAAAAGATCACACTAGCTATCCAGTAATGGATCTAAACCAAGATCAAATCTTTGAAATAGCAGATAAATAATTCAAAGATTATTAAGGTACTCAAGGAAATACCACAGAAAGGTAAAAAAGCAACATAAATTTAAAACAATTCAGGATATGAATAAAACTTTTCTAAAGAGGTAGATATCTTAAAGAAAAACAAATCAGAACTTCTGAAAATAAAAGACCCATTTAGGGAACATTTCCACACATTTATAAAATGCAGTGGAAAGTTTTGATAACAAACTAGAGCAAGTAGAAGAATTCCAGTGCACAAAGACAAGACTTTCAAATTAACCCAATCACACATAAATAAAAAGAATTTAAAAAATTAATGAAATCTCCAAGAAATATGGGACTTTGCAAAATGGCCAAACTTAAGAATAATTGGGGTTCATGAGGGAGAAGAGAAATCAAAAAGTCAGGAACTTATTTGAGGAAATAACTGAGGAAAACTTCCCTGGCCTTAGTGGAGATTTATATATTCAAATACAAGAAGCTCAAAGAATTTCTCCTGGGAAATTCACCACAAAAAGGATTTAACCAAGATCTATAGTCATCAGGCTATCTAATGCTAACATAAAGAAAAGAATTCTAACAAAAATAAGACAAAAGCATCAGATAATCTACTAAAGGAAAGCCTATCAGACTAACAGCAGACTTCCCAGCAGAAACCTTACAAGCCAGAGGGAATTCAGACCCTATCTTTAGCCTCCTTAAACAGAATAGCTGCCAAGAATTTTGTATTCTCCAAAACAAAATTTCATAAATGAAGAAATAAAGGCATCTTTGCACAAACAAATGCTGAGGAAATATGTGATTGCTAGACCTGCTCCACAAGAAATACTAAAAGGCATTCTAAACCTTAAAGCAAAAGCTTGATATGAACCACAATAGAACTGTTTGAAAACATAAAACTCACAGGACCTATAAAATAATACAATGAAGAAAACAAAGAATACAGGTAATAATAGACATAATGAATGAAACGATACCTCACATCTCAATATTAACAATGAATGTAAATGGCTTAAATGCTCCACTTACAAGATACAGATTGGTAAAAAGGGTAAAAAATTGCAAACCAAAATCTGCTGTTTTCAAGAGACTCACCTAACACATAAAGATTTATTTAAATTCAAGGTCAAGAGGTGGTAAAAGATATTTTACACAAATGGAAACCAAAAGTGAACAGAAGTAGGTATTCTCATATCAGATAAAGCAGACCTTAAAGCAACAGGAGTTGAAAATAAAAAGACAGAGAAGGCCATTATACAATGATAAAAGGATCAATCCAACAAAAAAAATTATTCTAAATTTATATGAACTTAACAATGGAGCTCCTAAATTCATAAAACCATTACTACTAGACCTGAGAAATGAGATAGCAACACAATAGTAGGGGAGACTTCAATACTCTACTGAGAATACTAGACAAACCATTGAGACAGAAGGTCAACAAAGAAAGAATGGACATAAATTACACTCTAGAACAAATGGATCTAATATTTACAGAACTTTCTACCTAAGAACTAAAGAATATACATTTTTCTCATCAGCATGTGGAACATTCTCCACAACAGACCATATGGTAGGCTACAAAACAAATCTTAAATTTTTAAAAGTCAAAATTCTATCAAGTACCTTCTCAGACCACAGTGGGAAAAAACTAGAAATCCCTCCAAAAGGAATCTTTTAAACTATACAAATATATGGAAATTGAATAATCTGATCCTAAAGGATCTTTGGATCTTTGAAATTAAGTTGGAAATTTAAACGTTCTTTAAAATGAATAGTGATACATCTTATCAAAATCTTGAACATACAGTAAAAGCAGTGCTAAGAGGAAAGTTCATAGCACGAAATGCCTATATCAAAAATTCTAAAAGATCGTAACTTGACAATCTAATGTCAAGTCACAAAACTAGAGAAACAATAAAGCAAACTCAAAGCTAGCAGAAGAAAAGAAGTAACAAAGATCATAGCAGAACTAAATGAAATTGAAATTTTAAAAAGTGCAAAATATCAGTGAGATTCAAATAAGCTCAGTCAGAAATGAAACTAGAGACATTAAAACCAACATCACAAAAATACAAAAGATCATTTTGGAATACTATGAACATTTTTATGCACACAAACTAGAAAATCTAGAGGAAATAAATTCCTTGAAAAATACAAATCTAGATTAAATCAGGAAGAAATAGAAACCTTGAGTAGACAAATAACAATCAGAAATTTAAAAATTGCCAGAAACAAAAAGCCCAAGGCCCAGGTGGATTAATAGCTGAACTCTACTAGATATTCAAAGAAGAATTACTACTAGTCCTACTGGAATTATTTTAATAGATGGAGAAAGAGGAAATCTTTCATAAATCATTCTATGAAGCCAGTATCACCCTGATACCAAAACTAGGAAAGGGCATAACAAAAAAGATCGATATTTCTGATGAAATAGATGAAAATGTCCTCAAAATACTATCTAATCAAATTCAATAGCACATCAAAGAGATAATACAACATGTTCAAGTGTATTTTATACTAGGTTATAATAGGTGTGCTGGCATAGTTTAACATATGCAAATCAATAAACACTATACAAGAATTAAAAATAAAAAACTTACAGTTATCTCAATAGATGCAGAAAAACATTCTATAAAATCCAGCTTTCCCTTATGATAAAAATTCTCACAAACCAGGCACAGAAGAAACTTATATAAAATAAGAAAACCTATATATGGCAAACTTGCAGCCAAAATTATATTAAATGGGGAAAAGTTGAAAGCAATCCTCCTGAGAACGAGACCAAGACAAGAATGCTCACTTTCACACTTCTATTCAAAATAGCAGAAGTCCTAGCCAGAGCAATCAGAAAAAGGAAATAGCATCCAAATTTAAAAAGATAAAGTCACACTATTGTTTACTGATTGTATGATTGTTTATCTAGAAATCCCTAAAGATTCCTCCAAAAGACTCCTAAATTTGATAAAATAATTCAGCAAAATATCAGGATACAAAAATCAATGTACACAGATTATTAGCACTGCTACACACAATGACTTAGCTGAGCATTAAATCAAAAACTCAAACCCTTTTACAACAGCTATAAAAATAAAATATTATCTAGGAAAATATTTGACCAAGGAGGTGAAAAATCTCTATAAGAACTACAAAACAAAATGCTGAAATAAAACACAGATGACAAAAAACAAATGGAAGCACATTTCATGCTCATGTATTAGAAGAATGAATATTAGGAAAATAATCATACTACCCAAAGCTACATATAGATTCAATGAAATTTTGATCAAAATACAATTATCATTTTCCAGAGAATTGGAAAAAAAATCCTAAAATTCATGTAGAACCAAAAAAAGATCCCAAATAGCCAAAGCAATTCTAAGTAAAATAAATCTGGAGGCATCACATTGCCTGACTTCAAATTATACTACAAGATTAGTTACCAAAATAGCATGATAGTGGTATAAAAGTAGGCACATGGGCTAATGGAACAGAATAAAGAACTGAGAAATAAAGCCAAATACTTACAACCAACTGATCTTCAACAAAGCATACAAAAACATAAATTGGGGAAAGGACACCCTATTCAATAAATGGTGCTGGGAAAACTGATTAGCCACATGTAAAAGAATGAAATTGGGTCTCTCTCTCTCTCTCACCTTATACAAAAAATCAACTTAAGATGCATTAAAGATTTAAACATAAGACCTGGAACCATAAAAATTCTAAAAGATAACCTTGGAAAAACTCTTCTGGACATTGGCATAGGCAAAAATTATACGACTAAAACATCAAAAGAAAATGCAACAAAACAAATGAGAATGACTTAAACTAAAAATCTGCACTGCCAAGGAAATAATCAGCAGAGTAAACAAACCACAGAACAAAATATTTGCAAATATTCATCCAAAAAAGGACTACTATACAAAATCTACAAGGAACTCAAACCAACAAAATAAAAACAGATAATGCCATTAAAAATTGAGAAAAGGACATGAATAAGCATTTCTCAAAAGAACATATACAAATGGCCAACAAGCATATGAAAAAATGCTCGACATCACTAATCATCAGGCAAAGGTAAATTAAAACCACAATGAGATACCACCTTACTCCTACAAGAATGGCTAATATTAAAATGTCAAAAAACAATAGATGTTGGGGTGGATGTGGTGAAAAGAGAACACTTATAAACTGCTGAAGGGAAGCAAATTAGTACAACCTCTATGGAAAACAGTATGGAGATTTCCTAAAGAACTAAAAGTAAATCTACCATTTGATCCAGTAGTCCCACTACTGTGTGCACACACTAGTATGTATGCAAAGGAAATGAAGTCACGTGAAAAACATACATGCATATGAATGCTCATTGCAGTATAATTCACAATTGCAAAGTAATGGGAAAAGGTCTTGATGTGTTTGTGATGGAGTCTATGTTGTTTGCCAAGAGGCAATGGCAAGGAACACCAAGCCATCCCTAGGCATAATACTGCTGGAATAGCAAGCCATATGTACCAGTCATGTACTAGTTAAACCACTTCCCAAAACTTGACCCCACTGATGGCTCACAGAGTGTTTTCCAGCTTACTTCTATTTTAGTAGTGAACAGGCACTGTCTGTCTATTTAGCCTATCTTCATTCTATGAAGAAACTTTGAGCACCTGCTTATTAAAAATAATCACTTGTTCATAAATACATGGGTCAGAGTCTACTCTGGGCTTTCAGCTGGGAAATGCTGTTAGCACCCTGATGTCCCATCCTGATCCCACTTCTGCACTCTATCTTTGTTTCTTAATTCCCTCAGTGCCACCTCAGTTGGGGTCTCTACAACCAAGCTGGTCTCAGCAGCAAAGATACAGAACCAAATAGTGCTTACTGACCAATCAGTAGATAAATAAAATGTGGTATATATACATCATGGAGTACTACTTAACCATAAAAGGAATAAAATTGTGTCTTACACAGCAATCTGATGAAAGTAGAGGCCATTATTCTAACTGAAGTAACTCAGGAATGAGAAACCAAATACTGTATGTTCTCATTTGTAAGTAGAAGCTAAGCTACCAGTACACAAGAGCATACAGAGTGATAAAATGAACTTTGGAGACTCAGAAGGGGGAGGACTAGAGAGAAGTGAAGGATACAAAACTTATTAGGTACAATGCACACCACTTGGTTGACAGATACAGTTTGGCTCTGTGTCCTCACCAAAATCTCATGTTGAATTGTAATCCCTAGTGTTGGCATGCAGCCTTGTGGAGGGTGAATGGATTATGAGAATGGTTTCTAATGGTTTAGCACCATCCCGTTGTACTGTCTTGAGTTTCATGAAACCTTGTTCAAACGTGTGTAGCATCTTTCCCTTCACTCTCTTCTGCTCTACCATGTGAAGATGTACCTGCTCCCCTTTTACCTTCCAACATGATATTAAGTTTTCTGAGGCCTCCCTAACAATGCTTCCTTTATAGCCTACAGAACTGTGAATCAATTCAATACCTTTTTCTAACAAATTACTCAGTCTCAGGTAGGTCCTCACAGCAATGCAAGAATGAACAAATATGTAAAATTAGTACCAGAGAAGTGGGGCATTGCTATAAAGATATCTGAAAATGTGGAAGCAATGTTGGAACTGGGTAACAAGCAGAGGTTGGAACAGTTTGGAGGTCTCAGAAGATGATAGGAAGGTAAAGGAAAAGCTTGGAACTTCCTAGAGACTCGTTAAACTGTTGTCACCCAAATGCTGATAGTGATATAGATAATGAAGTCCAGTGTGTAGTGGGCTCAGATGGAAATGAGGAATTTATTGGAAACTAAATTTAAAGGTCACTCTTGCTATCTGTTAGTGAAGAAATTGGAAGCATTGTGCCCCTGCTCTAGGGATCTGTGGAAATTTGAACTTGAGATGATTTAGTGTTATCTGGCAGAAAAAATTTCTAAGCAACAAAGCATTCAAGGGGTGGCCTGGAAACTTCTACCCACAGATGGTTATATGCATGAGCAAAGAACATCTGAAATGAAACATATTTACAAGGGAAGCACAGCATAAAAGTTTAGAAAATTTGCAGCCTGACCTTATGGTAGAAAAGAAAAAGCCATTTTCTGTGGAGTAATTCAAGCTGGCTGCAGAAATTTGCATAAGTAAAGAGGAGCCAAATGTTAATAGCCAAGACAATGGGGAAAATGCCTTGAGGGCATTTCAGAGAACTTTGTGGCAGACCCTCCCATCACAGGCCCTGAGGCCTAGTAGGGAAGAATAGTTTCCTGGGCCAGGCAGGCCCTGGTGCCCTCAGCAACCTCCAGACACTGCTCCCTGTGTCTCAGATGCTTCAGCTCCAGTTATGGTTAAAAGGGTCCAGATATGTCTCAGGACATTGCTCCAGATGGTGCAAGCCAGAAGCCACCTCAGCTTCCACTTAGTGTTAAGCCTGTGGATACTCAGAGAGTAAGAGCTGAGGCTTGGCAGCCTCTCACTAGATTTCAGAGGATATGTGGAAACTCCTGGATGTCCAGGCAGATGTCTGCTATAAGAATGAAGCCTTCATGAAGAACCTCTACTAGGGCAGTACAGAGGGAAAATGTGGGATTTGAGCCCCCACCCTGAGTCCCCACTGGTACACTGCCTAATGAGTCTGTGAGAAAAGGGCCACCATCCTCCAGACCCTAGAATAGAGGATCTATCAACAGCTTGTACCATGCACCTGGAAAAGACACAGGTACCTTAATGCTGGCCAGTGAAAGTAGCCATGGAGTCTGTACCCTGCAGAGCAACAAGGCACTACTGAAGGCCTTGGGAGCCCACCCCATGCATCAGTGTGGCCAAATGTGAGACACAGAGTCAAAAGAGATTATTTTGGAGACTTAAGATTTAATGACTACCCTGATGGGTAGTCAAACTTGCATGGGGCTTGTAACCACTTTGTTTTGGGCAATCTCTCTCTTTTAGAATGGAAGTGTTTACTCAATGCCTGTACCCCCATTCTATCTTGGAAATAACATTTTTATTATACAGCCTCAAAGGTGGAAGAGACTTCCTTTTTCATTTTTATTCAAAGATGACATTTTGTATTTTGACTTTTCTGTTAATATAGAATGAGTTAAGCTTTCAGAGGACTTTGTTGCTTAGAAATTTTTTAGAAGGCATTATTGTATTTTGAAACATAAGAACATGAGACTTGGGAGAGACCAGGAACAGAATGATATGGTTTGCCTCATTGTCTCCACCCAAATGTCATGTTGAATTGTAATCCCCATTGTTGGAGTGGGTCCTGGTGGAAGGTGATTGGATCATGACTGGTTTCTAATGGCTTAGCGATATCCCCCTAGTGATCTGATGTTTTCGTGAGATCTGATTGTTTGAAAGCATGTAGCACCTGCTTTCCCTCACCTGCTTTGCCATGTGAAGATGTGCCTGCTTCACCTTCACCTTCTGCCATAATTGTAAGTCTTCTGAGGCCTTCCCACCCATCCTTCCTATATAACCTGCAGAATTGTGAGTCAATTCAACCTCTTTTCTTCATAAATTATCCAGTCTCAGGTAGTTCCTTAGAGCAATGAGAGAATGGACTAATACACAGGTGCACCAGAATCTCAGAAATCATCACCTTATAATTCATCTGTTTAACCAAAACCACTGGTACTCCAAAAGCTATCAAAAAAAGAAAAAATAAGATACTTTTAAATAAGATTTAAAAAATGCTAATTGCCTAAACTTGTAAAACTCAGTGTCTCTAAATTTTAAGGTTTAGCTCCACCAAACTTCGCTGAACACTAGTTTAAAGCATTAGCAAAAAGATCTATAAATACTCTTAGATGTTAAATTGCAGGTATGCTCCATCCACACTATGCACCTAAGGTAAAGGTGTGAATGTAATGCATGTTTTATTTCATTAATCCTTTCACTCAAAGAAGTTTTACTGATTTTTTTTTAGACATACTGTGCATACATTTATACCCTCTTCTTTTTCTAGACATTTTCTATTCAAGCCCTCCACCATGTTACATTTTCTTAGTCATCCCTAAGGCCATCTGTTGATAACTGTCATTTGAGAACCCTTCTCATATAAAATTGTTTTCAGAACATATGAAATTTTATTGTATCTTTGGTTGCTGAAATTGCCGAAATTGCCTAGAATCAACTAGAAAATTTTCCAGAGTAAATAAGTAAAACCAAAAACCACATATCCTCACTTAAAAGTAGAAGCTGATACTCAGACATAATATAGACATGATATGGGAAAAATAAGCACTGTAGACTGCTAGAGTGGAGAGAAGAATGGGTTGAAAGACAACCTACTGGGTACTCTGCTCACTACTTGGGTGACGGTATCCATAGACCAGACAGCATCACACAATATTCCCATGTAACAAACCAGCACATGTACCCCCATATCTAAAATAAAAGTTGAAATGTTCAAAATAAAAATGTCAAAACAAGTTACAAGATGCCAAGAGCTTATACAAAGATGGTTATTTTATGCGACCTCCTAGGACAAACTTCTACACTGGAAAATAGGACAAAGTTCTCATTTTTAGGCTTGTTTCTCCAACGATTTCTTTATTTTCATACAAAAGAATCTTTAGTATGAAAATTACTACAGGGTGTTGATTCCAAAAAAGGTTTTGAAATATTTCGCAATGTGGGAAGTCAGCATTACCTTGTAAAAACGAGTTGCTTTGAGAGGGCCTAACCAACATGTTTCTGGCATCTATTTTGCAGTGATACCTCAAGGCTAGTAATTGCTAAGATTAGAACACATAGGTTTCTGTCTTTGCTACATTATTCCATGATTCCAATGAATCATATTTACTGAGGCCAGGTTAAATGAGGTAGCAGGAATGCACTTGACATCAAAGGAGAATGTAATGCCTAAACATTCATGTAATTTCTCAGTGGCTTATAATCCCTGCTAAGGCATGACTTGTAGGATTGCTGAAGCTTCCATTTAGTGTGGTGACTGCATTCTAAGAGTGAGTGTCCCAAAAAAGCCAGGTAGAAGCTGTACCATTCTTTATGATCCAACTTCACAAGTTATGTAGTTTAACTTTGACTCTAAAGTCTTAGACTGGAGGAGGAAAACAGGAGTTTGAGACCAGCCTGCCCTATGTGGTGAAACCCCACCTCTATTAAAAATACAAAAATTAGCCAGTCATGTTGGCAGATGCCCATAATCCTGGTTACCTAGAAAGCTGAGGCAGGAGAATCACTTGAACTCAAGAGGCAGAGGTTGCAGTGAGCCGAGATCGCACCATTGCACTCCAGCCTGAGCAACAGAGGGACATTCCATTTCAAAGAAAACAGAAAAACCCTGTTCACAGTAGTTTCCTGTGTAACCTCTGGTGGATATAGATGGGCTTCAGGATTGGTTTATTCAGGTGCTCAAGGTACTCATCTAGAATGAAAGTCTTTTAGCATCTCTGAACAAAGTGCCCATTTCTGACCAGGCACTGACAAGGAGTTTGGAACTAGGCCAATATTCCTTTTTTTGGGTTTATTTTCCAAACTGTATTGTTGGTAGCCAATGGAAAAGGGGTGAATGATTGCTAACAAGACAACTGTAGTGTCTACCATGCGTTACTGTTTTTGTTTTCTTTTTGTGTATTATACAGGCTATTTTCACACATTTATTCTGTCAAGTGAAATTTTCAATCATAATATATTTTCTTTTAAAAAGTTAGTCTTGAATAGGATGTTCTTGAATGTGTAGATTAATGTTGGGATAATTTAAGTAAAATATTGAGACCTTATCAAAAAATGTTTTCTTTTGTATACTTCAACCAAGTTTTATAAATCATTTTTACAAAAGTCCTGGCCATTTTTGGTAAGTTTTAAATACTGCAGTAATTGTTATAGTGAATGGACTAATTTTTCCCGTTATATTTTCCAATTGGTTACTCTTCTTATACAATAAATTGTTAGAAACAAGAGAAAAACATCCAGAGATATTTGCCAGTTTGTTTTTCCTCTTTATAACAGGATCTGCAGTATAGCTTTTCCTTCAACCTTGGAGAGTTATGTCTTCCAGGAATATATTAAGCAAAACAAATACCGCATGTAAGATACTGCATTTGATTTTAAGTGCAGAGGTAAGATGTACGTATTATCGGTAAACAGTATGATTAAACATGTAAAATTCCAGGAAGGGATAGCTAAGTACTGGGTAAAATATTAGTAGCCCTTTTTTTCACAGCTGAACTTGGTTCCTCTCAAGCTGTATTGCCTCATTTCCTTTGTCTGCCTGATAAAATATTGCTAAAGGTCCTGACTTCACCCATTCCAACCCTACAACTTTACCTTTGTTGAGTATAATTAATATATTTGAAATTGACTCTTAATTCTGGAAGACTTTACATTTTAAAAATCGCTAGCTTTTTTTTTGCAGGCTAACCTCAGATTTGCTGTAGATTTATGCTCTCGCCAGTGAAATTTTTCAAAAATGCACATCACAAAATCCCACTCCAAAGTTTCTGGTTTTGCATCGTGAATAATGATTCAGATATACAACCAGAGTTGAAAACCCACTGCTCGAACTCATCAAGTAAATTATACATACTATTACAATCACAATGATAGTCATGGTTTTTAAAAAATGGTAAATATTT
Organism: Cebus imitator; assembly: GCF_001604975.1. Classification (NCBI taxonomy): domain Eukaryota; kingdom Metazoa; phylum Chordata; class Mammalia; order Primates; family Cebidae; genus Cebus; species Cebus imitator. Next base: position 3,722,507 of record NW_016107393.1, on the reverse strand, counting down.
GAGTAGTTGCTAAGAGTCAGGCATTGTGTTTAGTAGTTTATATATTTCTATTCAATTATGTAACAAATGCCTGCCATATTTAAAAAAACACTGTTATATGCTTTCATTGATGATATTGCCCAGAAAATAAAAAGGGAAACATTTTCTCCCCAAACTATAAAACCTATTTATAAGGATTATTCTTAATCAAACAGATTCTGAAATGGTAAACAAAATTCCTTCCCTAACTATTATATGTAATCCACTGACATTTGGACAAATTGACTAAATTGATCCTCAAGCTGCTAATAAACACTGTTTCTCAAGGACATAAGTCAAAGTACTCCATGCTTCTGTGACTTTCTCTAATATAACAATTTTTCAAAATGTTTTTCTGGGAGCACTACAAATTGTGAAATTTTAATAGGTGAAAACAGAGCTTGTGAAATAAATTTGGGAAATAAGAAATTAAGCAGCCGGGCCTGGTGGCTCACTCATGTAATCCCAGGACTTTGGGAGGCCGAGACAGGCAGATCATGAGGTCAAGAGATTGAGACCATCCTGGCCAACTTGGCGAAAGTGAAACCCTGTATCTACTAAAAACACAAAAATTAGCCAGGTGTAGGGGCATGCACCTATAGTCCCAGCTATTCAGGAGGCTGAGGCAGGAGAATTACTGGTGACAGGGCGAGACTCCATCTCAAAAAAAGAAAATTAAATAAGATTGCTTGCTATAGGATTATAACCTCAAATAGGACAATGCATTTTAAAAGCCTCTAAGAGATATACATATTCAGCATTTCTAAAATGTATTTTAATATGTAACTCTTAAGAACCTTAGAAGACCAGAGCTCTGAATCACACTAGTTAAAAACTATTGCAATGAGAAATAAAAACGACAATGATAGGTGCTTATACCTGGACAGTGATTTAGCTCAAGAGTGGCTTCATAATTAGCAATAGGTTAAGATCAAAGCTCCAATTTAACTAATTTTCTTACCTGGCTTTTCCCCAAGAAAGTAGGACCTAAGACAGGCATCGTCATATAAATAGCTCATTCTGGAAAGTGTCCCTAGGGAACCACGGTATTAAGACTTGAACAGAAGAGAAAAAGATGCCAACCCTCAAGATGTTATGCAACTGATTAACAGCTGTGGGCACTGGCAGTTTAATTCTTCTGGAGACCTTGCCAGAAACTTTGTATAATTGACTTTAGAGTTGTCTAAGATACAGAAAAAGGATATAGTTATTCACTGTCATTTCCCATTGGTCAAGTGTTCACCAGGAGATCTTACTTTCCTTTTATCAAGACTTCCAAAGTCTGCATGTACCAGAATGACTGAGCAAGCCCCTACGGGTGTGCCAGCCATCACTACAGAAACCTCAAAGCAGAAAGCAAGATGCAAAGGTTGTAGCTCAGGTGAGGTGCTATCAGGCTCCACCTATAATCAAATAGTATAGGAATGGCCAGAAAAAAAATGGTGGTGTCACAAGACATTGTGAGGAATGGAATAAAATCTTTGCACTACTTGTAACCAGAGCAAACTAATATAAGTCATAGAGATTTCGGGTGGTAATTAGTGGCAAACTGTACCAAAAACACAATACAGGAAAGTTAGTGGAATAAGTGGCAGTCTCTGCAGCAATTAGTACTGAGGGCTTGATTTACATCACTTCCATTTTAAGTTTGCCTGACTCTTGGCTGGTATTATGTGGTCTAGATTGCTTATGGTAATTCAGGCTTTTAGCACTGAGAAATTGGAGTGTCTACAGTCTATTCATCCTTATTAGCCATGGTTGATGCAATTGTGTGTTTATGTTATCAATGGGCAAATCAGCACCAAGAGACACCTAGTCAATCTCCTGGGCTCCAGTTGTTTTTTTTTCTTTTTTTAAGCTAGTAGTTTTTAGTCACAGGTTAAATAGCTAGAAGATCACAAAGAGACTATCTATGCTTTCTGATATTTTGTCAATCTGGTTAGCTAGAGGTAATAACTGCATCAACCACCTGTCTCATCATGAATATTAATTTAACATATGCAAAATTTTATGGCACTTTGTGTTAAATTTGATACTATGTGTATATTTTATGAACTTTTATGTTTTCTTTTGTGTACTATTTTCTCTCCCATTTTAATGCAACCCCTCTAAATCTTCATTGTAATCAGGGTCAATTACCCCAGCCAATAACCAAAATGGTAACTCTTTTTTTTCCGGTTTATCTGCTGGCATAAGAAGGCCAAAATGATCATGTGATAGTTGAGGCTTCAAGTTCATTGTTTACTGTGTCTTCTGGTGGAAGAGCCCTTCTCCATCCCGAGAATCAGGATTTCTATACAAGATGAGCCTAAAGCTTCAAGACAAGAAACACAAGTATTGCGAAAGATGATGAAAGAGGTTGATCATACACACCTATCCTTGGGTTCCTGTATTAGTATATTGTAGAAACAGGGCCATCTATCATCCACCATTAATATATATATATGTGGTATCCTATGAGGTTGCCACCAAACAGTGTAATATGTTAACACCACATTGGTGTCATAGCTGAGCTTATGAGAGACAATTACATTTCTCTATTGGGCTCAAAGCATCTGAATGATGTCTGTGGTGGGACAAGTGGATTCTATGACTATGCACTCATTTTTATAAACTTCACTACAAAACTAGTCTTTTAGTCAAAAATGATGTTATTCAGGATCCCATGTAAATAAATCTGGCATTCCAAAAGCCCTCAAATGGCAGTACTGGAATAAAAGGTAAATCCAAATCTGGAGATGTCAGTCTAAGTAAAGGCAAATCATTATTTCCCACATGAACAAGCCCAATGTAATCAACCTGATCTACTTAGGGAACTGTGCCATCTTGAGGTTTCAGTATTAGTTTCTGCAAATGGCAAGTTGAGCACAAGCAGTAAAAATAGATGACCAGCCTTTGTCAGAGGCTGTGTTCTTGTGCCTACTCAGAATCTCTTTCCTTACTATTAACACCTTCTACATGGGCCCATTATATAAGCTCATGGAGAAAGTGGCCAAAGAAAGAGGCTATCCAACAGACACGTCATTCATCAACATGGTTGTAAAATGCCTCCTTTGCAGCACATGCTTTCTGGTGGATATTAACACAAGACACAAAACACTGCATATTTTGTGCCCACTTCCATAGATTCAGCTATGTGTCTCCACACGAATTTTGTCTTTAATCTTTCAACTTCAACCCTTTCAAGCTCCTGAGAAACCAAGCTTTTTCTTATAGATCTGGAGTTTGTACAGATCTACCTTGGGTCATATCTCCTCCATTCAATGCAAATAATCAAATCCCCGTTCTTCCCATCAGAGAAATTTCCTTTCACTATTTTCCTTCAAGAGCCATCCCTGCATGTGAATTTAATGAGGCAGAAGTTGATTTTGTCTAGCTCCAGCATATAAACATGACACATCTATGAAATGGAACTGACATTCCCCCCCAACTTTGTAATAAGGAATCCCCCATGTAGACATGAATATTAACTGAGGAAAAGGAATCGGTGCAACAGATGTGTCAGGAGACCCTGGGTTATCTGTTGTGTAACTTGGTCTTACCCTCCAGAGCCAGAGTCCCAGGCCCACTGGACTACTGACTGGTATTAGTTCATGGCCTGTTAGAAACCAGGCTGCACAGCAAGAGGTGAGTGGTGACCAAGCAAGAATTACCACCTGCACTCTGCCTCCGATCAGTGGTGGCATTAGTTTCTTAGATTTTTGTAAGAGTGTGAATCCTCCTGTGAACTATGCATGGAAGGATATAGGTTGCTCTAAGGTGGAGCGGTTTTTATCCCCCACCTCCACTAGCCCATGGAAAAAATGTCTTCCATGAAACTTGTCCCTGGTGCTAAAAAGGTTGGCCTAGAGAGTATCAGTGAGGATTAAAAAATGGCATACCAAGTGCTAAAAAACTATGTTGATCTGTTCCCATAAATATAGCACAACTGGTATAGCATTTGTGGTTGGAACTCTCATTTGGTTAAGTTTTTATGTCGTCTATTAAGTCCTGCCATACTTCATCCAAAACTGTAAAAAGAAAATGTAGATATATGTGGGATAATCACATCTGTGTCTTTTACATCTTTATTGATGACACTTATCTTCAAAACTCTAGCAGATACTAAGGTTTTGCTTCCAATTTAATACCTTCATTGAGGGTAGGGAGAAGGAACTGTTTTAGAGTGCGATATTGTTTTGCTGTGTCCTCGCCCAAATCTCACCTTGAATTGTAATAACCCCCATGTAACAAGGGAGGAGCCAGGTGGAGAGATAATTGAATCATGGGAGTAGTGTCCCCATACTTTTCTCAGAGCAGTAAGTCTCATGAGATCTGATGGTTTTATAAATGGGAATTTCCCTGAACATGCCCTCTTGCCTGCCACCATGTAAGATGTGACTTTGCTCCTCATTCACATTCCACCATAATGTGAGGCCTCCCCAGCCATTTGGAACTGTGAGTCAAATTAAACCTCTTTTCTTTATAAATTACCAAGTCTCAAGTGTGTCTTTATTAGCATCATGAGAATAGACTAATACAGGTTGCTACCCTCCACTTTTCTTACATAACTCTGCTATTATTACTTAGAAAAACTTACATATCTGTCCTTGAACTATCTAAGGCTTGGAAGTGAGATATCACATGGAGAATTTCACAGACTCATTGGGCCCATTACTAAGTGGATTGGTCCCCGAAGTCCTCTTAATATATGATCCTCACATAATAGCAACTCTTAGGTTTATCCATATAAGTGTCCTTATCTCAGCTTCCAGAATCTCAATCTTTTTGATCAGAGCCTTGGCATTGGCATGACAGCTACAGAATGTATTCACTGAGCCTGATTTTTACCTTTGCTGCTCCTGGCTTCAAGAGATAAAGTTCTCTTAACCTTTACAATTGAGGTTTTTCTGACATTTATAGTGTTCCTTGAGTTCACAGGTGTTTGAGTCTATCCATTTTTTTCCAAGGATATTAAAATTATTAACTAAAGCTGGCCAACTCCATAGTCTTTTTATAATTGTCTGCATACTGTTTAAGTGTCAATCTAAAACATTAGCCACTGCCTCACCTTCCTTATATACCTCATTTCAATACTGTCACCTGCCTGTTGAGTCAGTAATTGTGATGCTGTTGCTTGCTGGGTTATCACCTGCACCCTTCTTCTCACCGGTAGTATGGTTCTTTTGCTCTCAGGCTGCAAGCTGTCCAAATTCAGAATTCTATTATTATAGTTTGCTTTTCATAACCATTTCTGGTACCAGTGTCCAGGATGCAATTCAAAATCACTTGATAAAAACAAGCATAAAATGTAACTACATTTCAAAAGAAAAATAATCAAGACATAACAACCCAAGATGACTCAAATGTTAGAACCATAGGTCTAAGTCTTTCATGCAGCTATCATAACTGAGCCCCATGAAATAAAGAAGACACTTGAAATGAATGAAAAGATAGGCATTCTCAGCAAATAAATTATAAAAAGAACAAAGTAGACATTTTAAAACTGAAAAATATAATGACTGAAATGTTCTTAAAGCTCCTAGAGTAATGAAAAGCAATTTTAGAGTATAAGAACATAGGTAGAGGACTTACCTACCTGATTTCAAGACTTATTATAAAGCTACAGTAATTAAGATAGAATAGATCTTCCAAAATATCAAACTATCGATCTGTTCTGCAAATAAATGGAACAGAATAGAGAGTAAAGAAATGTATTCAAACATATGGTCAACCGATTTTTGGCTAAGCAGTCAAGGCAACTTGGTGGATAAAGAAAAGTATTTTGAACAAAGGATTCTGAATAAACTGAATATCCAAGTGGAAGGGAAAAGAGTATCATTTACCTCATGCAATACAAAAAGCTTAGATAAAAGATCTAAATGTAAAATCTAAAACTATAAAACTTCTAGAAAAAAATTGAAAAAAATGTTGCTTTATTGAAGTACATGAAAGTATTAGAATACTGAAAGCATGAAACATGAAAAAACCAGCTGGACTTTATTAAAATATATTTTACTTTTCAAAAGATAACCAGTGATGAGTAGTATTGTGATACATACTTGATTGACTCTCAAAGGCATTATGCTCAGTGAAAGCGGCCTGTCTCAGAAGGTCACATACTATGTGATTCTATTTATATGACATTCTTGAAAGAAAAAATCTGCAGTAAGGGAAAACATTAGAAGTGGCCTGGGCTTATGAGGGGAAGAGTTACTATAAGATAGTATAAGGGAGTTTTTTGGGATGATAGTTTTGTATTTTATTTTTTTCTGAATATAGTGGTAGTTCTAGGTAATCTGTACGTGTTAAGATTCATAGAATTTTACTCACAAAAAAGTTTACTATATAATTTTAAAAATAAAAAAGCTGTTTCCAGGGTGGTTAACCAAATAAATACCCATTTACTATTCCCATTTACTCCGTTTAAGAATATTTACTTTTCCCAGGCTCTAGTCAACACTTGTAAATAGAAAGTTATTTTTTAACATGAGATGTGAAAATGGAATCTTAATGTTTTAATATGTCTTTAATTATGATGGTGATGTATTTTCATATGCTGATTGGCAATTTATTGTGTTGTCTTGTTTAGAAGGGTTTGTGTTAATTTATATAACCTCCCGATAAAATAAAGGAATGAAAAATATTGAATAACTTGACAGGATTGTAGAGTTAGTGGTAGTAATCAGAACTGAAATTAGAAATTTTTTTTTTTTTTTTTTAAAGATCATAGATTGTCTTGAAGATCATGCTTAACAATCAAAAGATTTAGATATCAGGGGCACCATTGGCATTAATCTATATTCTAAAGCTACTACACCAGAACTGTTGGCATAACTACTGAGCTATATTCTGGGGACTGAAACAAATTTGACATTTAGTAAGTCTAAGAAGTCTAAAGAAACCATGTCTTCCGTATGGTATGGGCTTACCATTACCTTTAAAGCATATGAATAGACAACGTAAGTAGAAAAATTGTATTTCAATTATTGGTATAACCTTTATTAAGTGCTGACTAATGAGGTATCTGCTATTATCACTCAACCATAAATTCCAAGAGGGATGAAACCTATTAACAACCCCCACTGCTAATGTGAACATGAGTTAGTTGTTTTTTTTGTTTTGTTTTTTGTGTTTTGTTTTTGAGACGGAATCTCACTGTTGCTCAAGCTGGAGTGCAGTGACGTGATCTTGGCTCACTGAAGCCTCCATCTCCCAGACTCAAGTGATCCTCCTTCCTCAGTCTCCCAAGTAGCTGTGATTATAGGCACACAACATTACATCTGATAAATTTATATGTATTTTTAGTAGAGACGGGGTTTCACACTATGTTGCCAAAGCTGACTTTTAACTCCTGAGCTCAAGGAATCCACCTGCCTCACCCTCTCAAAGAGCTCAGATTATAAGTGTTGAGTCACCACTGGCCAGTTAGATCTTTAAACAGATTAGAACTCCCTTCTCCCACGGTCCTCTGTATTTCTAACAAATGCTTATCTCACACATAGTGTCTCGAACACTATATCAAAAGTTTTTCCCCCCTCAAATACCACCTCACTCTTCAATTAGTCAGTATTTCAACCAACATTCTTTGTTATTTTGTAGGTGAATGAAATTATTTTATTCTTTTTAAATCTAGATGGGGTCTTAGTATCCCCAGAAGCTGTTGAACTACCTCATGGAACTAGCTTTGTTTTCTTACTATTTTTACCTTTGTATAAGGGGTGGACCAGACAGAAGATGGTAGAAGGAACAGAGCAGCCAACGATACCCATTTTAGAATGAACACTGTGCTGCCAACTGTGCCTACGTTAATCAAAATTAAACTAAATCAAGACTAAATCAATTCCTGACAACCAATAGTTATTTTTAACTGCAGAACTAAAAGTAAAATAATCTACATTTTTTCAACTAGAAGAATACTGCACCAAAAAGCATGTTTACTTCTTTAAAATTCTATTTAATAACATGATTAAATACACTCTTTCCCTATATCCCATGTAAATTAGAGTAACTCAATGTTTGGGGAATACTTTCAGCCTAAATATTTACTCAGGGAAGCAAGTTACTTTGAGTTTGTATAAACAGCTTATTTAGGCATGTTTATTTCTATGTAGTAATGATATAAAACTCTTTGGAGCTGGATTTTGCAACCCTCTATAATGTTTGCCATTTTAAAGTATATTACTTTCCCCCTCCTGTAAACATTTTTAATGAAGAATTTAAATGCATGCAGCCATATGTCTCTTTTCCAAGCAACAACTACCCAGAGGAAACAAAGTCCCCGGTGATCATTTAGTCTGTGTTAAATAAAATAATATTCTAAGGAAGACACACACTAGAACACTTGATGTATAATTTAGCTTTTACCATCTTTCATGGAAATAAACACTAACCTATTTACATAAGTATGTTATTCAAAAAAGAATAATTGCATGTTTTTACTAGGAAATTGACTTCAGAGATTAAATTCACATCCAGGCATTAAATTCATGGGATGACCCACAAAGGAAGCTACATAAAGCATTAAAACTTGGAGAGCAGAGCCGAAGAGACTGCCTCATCTGAGTGTCTAGTTATTAACAAAGAGGCCGCTGAGAGGCCAGCACTCATGCAAAGGTGTGTTCTTCTCCTTAGTGGAGTCCTACACACAGACCTGGCACTTAGTGTTTCCTTCTTTTGCTTTCCCCCCAGTTTCATTCACAAAGTAGGGCTGCTATTGGAAATCATTACAGACATTTCCTGTTATGTAAATCTTGGCAGACATAAAACAGCTCTAGTTTGGACATTATTTTACATATGATCCAAGTATCAATAGCAAGAGGCAGAAAATACATTAGTGTCAAGAAAATTTGAGTAATACGTTGCCTTGTGTTGACAATTTTCAGTTTAGTCATTATGCTGCTTTCTAAAAGTCATTGACTTTTCATGTGAATGTTTTCTAAGTGGTATAGATATAATTTGATATGTACTAGAGTCAAGTTTTGTCTGAATTACTCAAGTTTATATCTGGAGCTCAGAAAGATCTCTGATTTAAAAACTTGGCCAGAAGCAGTGGCTCACAGCTGTAATCTTTGCACTTTGGGAGGCTGAGACAAGGTCAGGAATTCAAGAGCAGCCTGGCCAAATGCTGAAACCCCATCTCTACTAAAAATACAAAAATTAGCCGGATGTGGTGGCACACACCTATAATCCCAGCTACTCAGGAGGCTGAGGGAAGAGGATTGCTGGAACCTGGGCAGTAGAGTTTGCAGTGAGCCGAGATTGTGCCACTGAACTTCAGTCTGGACAACAGAGCAAAACTCAGTCTCTAAATAACATAACTTAAGAATCCACACCTTTTACCTGATCTGCTAGATACAACACCTCATAAAATTCATTATTAGAGCTTTAATCCCTCATGCTTTGAAATTATAATTTTAATGCTATAATGAAAACATTGTATGCTTTTGATTTGATAATATAAACATCACATTTGAAAAATTGTTACTGAAATTTATTCTTTGTGCAATATTATTGATCTGCCCTGAATGTGTATCTATAGTCCTCGAATTACTCTATTATGAAATTGGCTAGTGTTCCGATTTTCAGCCCAGATTACTCGTCACATTCATATTCATTGTATTTCAAGTAATCTCTTTGAACACAGTAATATTGAACTGCCTCCACCCAACTCTGTTAAATTTCTTTTTGGCATTATACACTCAGGCATCAAATAGCATAAATACTTTTAAACTGAGATTGATAACAATCTTTCTGATAGCTGAGTATCTGGAAGATTGATTACAAAGAGGCTTGTAAACAGAATATAACAAGATCAGTAGAGTTTGCCAGTAATTCAAATAGACCATTAGGCTATTTGGAGAAATCAATACTGTAACTTACATCAATAGAGGGGTTAAAAGAAAACTTACTATTAACAAATAAATGGTAAATTGAACACTAGTAAATATAACAGAGATGACAAATAGAAACATTTCCAAGTGAGAGAGCGTAATTTTTCTGGACTGTATTATCACCAACTGTTTTTCCTTCAGAATAAATGCTATGATTTATCTGATCCACTATAATAATGACAGAATAACAGCACTTATTTCCTGGTAGCATCACCACCCTCTGTTTACTTTCAACTTTGACCAGCGATACATTTTGTGTGTATTATTTAAAAGTATACTAATTTATAATCAATCAGCTAAAAAGAATGTTGTTGCACACATTTTTCTTACTTTGAAAATGGGAGGGATACAAACTAAGTTTTGGAGGTACTTAGAAGAGAACATTTTTTTTTTTTTACAACAATTAGAGAAGTATATAAAACACTATACTGTTGGCACTGAATCACATGATTCAGACTTTAGGAACATAGGATCAGTGAGTGAGGAATCTGTGTGAATGGAGTGTGGTATATGGGACTGATGGAGACAAAAATCAATTGAGCATGAAGGTAGGAAGACTTTGAAGCAACAATAACCCCAAGAGCGTTAAGAAAGGGAAATAGAAGGGTGCTGGGTAGATGGATTTTAAATAAACAATTAAAAAGGAAAAAATAGTTCAGTATTAAACTCTAATGATATGCAAAGGTAGGTGAATAAGAAATTTATACACAAATATGTACATCTATTAAGATAAATACATCAAAAGCCTAATGAAATTCAGAGAGATTGTTTTCAATTGCAATTTTAACTACATGAAGCAATACCACTGTTGAAAAGTAATGTACGAAAGGAAGTCTACTAAGGCAAAAATTTCATAGTTTCACTTCTGTTACTCCAAGCTGTGAGCCCCCAGAGACACACTGGTGTAATTTAAACTTTAGTCAAGCCCACAAAAGTTTAGAAAAGGACTCTGATCTATTAGTTTCAATGCCGATAGCTCATATTACACCACTGATACAAACACTGAGTTTTCCCTCTCATTTACCACACATCTTTGCCTGATCATGAGACATTAGTATTTTCCTATACTACTACACTTTCTTCGTTTATAAAGAATGTGAACTTGCCTACGTGTACGTTAAATGGACTCAATACAGCAAATAGTTATTTAATGAATTAGGTGGCCAGTATTATGAGAGATGCAGATAGAGAGCTTCCTAGGTACTTGTGTTGCAGGACTTTTCCTTAAGTTCAGCACAGATGGGGTTCTTTGTCCCACAGCCAGTAAAATTCTGGCTTGCAGACAATTTGGTGAGTAACAAGGTTGAATTGGGTGAAAAGGAAGAAAAATGGCAAACAAACTTTCCCAAAGCCAGAGTCACTGCTAGAGGAGGGGCTAGGCTCTTCCCCATTGCAAACTGCGTGAAATTCCCGAGGCTCAACCCCAGTGCGCAAGTTGGAGTTTTTCCAGGGACCCCTTCTCACCTGGCTGTCTCATTCCCCCATCCACACAAGTATATCTAACTGCCTTTGGAATAAGGATAAAGATGAAAGCAGTCTTAACTGCTTCCTGCCGATGGGGGTGCTGTTTTGGGGAAACGGCAGTCGGAGCTCCCTCAGAGGCCTATCTAAGGGTTCCCAGCAGAAAGGGTCATCATCAGAGGCTCAGGTTGCACGACTGCTTAGAGTTCAATGGCCCAAAGGCAAAAAGCGACAAGCCAGATTATAAAACATGTATTGAAACTAAACAAGAAAAGGGGTAAGGATAGCTCAAAACTCCCGAGGCCTTTTAGCAGTTTTCACAGGGAGAGGGAGGACAAAATCCCAACTGGTTAATAAAAAAACAAAACAAAAAAACCTTGACCCTTTTGCTGCATGTTGGGTCTGGGTTTTCTTCCCCCAGCTCAATCCTAACCCGACCAGTGTAAGGTTTGGGAAATTAACTCTTTCTAGTTTGGAGGATGCATCTGACAGGAGTGTCCCATAGTAAAGAGACACAATCGCTTATCCATAAAGAGAGGATAGAGGAGGAGAAAGAAAAAGAGAAGGCATTTTTCAAAGGAGTCGCAGAGGTTCAGGATGATGCATTTGAAAGCTATACCGACTGAAGATGAATAGCTACCGTCTGAAAAGAGGATAGCAGGTGTCACTGGTTCCCTTCTCTTCCTAGTAGATACCCCAGGGTAGGTGAAGTAAAGAGGAAAGAGCATTCTCTTTCCCTCTACCATCTTTGCATACTCAATTCCTGGTGACCCTCGCAGGCCCCTCATGACTGCCAAAGTGGTTTGCACCCACGAAGCAGGGAGGGCATGGACAATAGGAATTATCTGTTCTCACCTATACCTTTATTCCCCCCTCTCCTGTCAATATTCACTTGGGGTGGCTGGCAAGATATTAACTATTGGGAAACATTATAGATTAGTCTCAAATCTTTTGGAAGGCCAAACACAGCCAGCTGGTCCATTAAGTTAGGGAGAAAATAGGGACAGTAAGAGGCTTTTCCCAGTTTGTCTGTTTACCCCACACCCATTTGTCTCCACTGTTGCTTACTCATGCAAATTTTGTGCTGGGTGGCCTCTCCAGGGAGGATCAAAGGAGAATTACCTGTTAATAGTATTCACTCTGGGCCCCAGAACCTAAAGCTTTTACTAGTCATAAAACCATTCTCTTAACCATGTTAATTTTATCCACAAGTGTGTTAACTTAGAACCTCTGTTATGAATAAAGGTGTGGATGGACAGAGGGTCTTTGTGGATTGGTTGCATTTCACCCTCCCCCTGAAAGCAGCCAACGGCCATCCCTAGCCCACTTGAAACACTAATAATGTGAGAGTACATTCATTAATCTATCATAGTGTCAGGGTCTGCAGGCCAGACTCCCACAGGAGGTGGGCAACGTCGCGACTGTCAGAGGCCTTGGAGTTCCCTAGACCTCATTTATGCCATGGATATTAGTGTGGCCTTTATCCATGAAAATACGAAGCTTGGCGTTAGCTTAATTGGAAAGAATTAGCCACACTCACCTTTGCTGGGCCTTTTATAACCTGTTCTCATTTGCCTCTGGATCCCTCAGATCCAGTTTTCCTTTCTAGGGCTTTGACCCAAAGCTTGGAATTGAGTTTGAAACAAAAAAGTGTCTCGGGTTTGCATGGACTCCTTATCATAAGCTGAATGCTAAGGTGAAACTGTGGAACTGAATCTCCCTCCAACGAAGGAGAGAAAAGGATGTTTTATGGACACACTCGGATAACTCGTGGTTGTAGCTATATGCTTGCTAGGATCTGGACACATGGTGCCTGGCTTTGGTTAGTTCCCTTGGTCTTACATTCCCAAAAAAGGAAACCTCTGGGTGATGGCCACTCCATTTATTCTCTATTTTATCACCAAGATAATTGCTCAAAACTGGAATTTGATCCAGATTTCTGCATTGCACATCCCTTTTGTTCTTTCTGAGCTAAAGCCAGGGATTGCTGGTTGGTCACAAGAGCAAGCAGGCGTTAGTCTACAATGTATGTGAAAGCTTGAAAACTAATGAATTTAGAATTTAATGATAAATGTATACGTTTTGAAACATGGTTTCTGTCTCTCTAGTTCTTATTTTTGTTAAAAAAAATCATAGGATTGGTTTGCAAAATATGCTTTAGTCTTATATTTGGCCTATTTGCATAAAGTGCAGCAAAAATAATTATTTCTACATAAGCCTTTTGGATTGATGAAAGTTTGTTCCACAAAGAATCGTAGATAATGCCTTTTAAAGCAGAGCACAACTATGGGTTTGTATCCTCAAACACCTCAGAGTTTGGTGAGCCATTCCTCTTAAGGTCCAGTTTGCAGCGAATGCTGCAACTTTCAGGGCAGTAGGCTCCCCTCTGTCCCAGGGAAGGTCCAGAAATTCCATCCAAGAGCCAAGCCCTGGAATCAAGGATCCCCCAAGAGCCCATTTGGTGCTTTACCCACTTTGTGCCTGAGCTGGTGCCTAAGGTGCAAAACAGACTCCTTTAACTTTTCCTTCTGTCTTGCCCTATAGCTACCACAGCTAAAAATGTGCTGTCTTACCCGAAGTCAGCAAGTCTCAGAGTCTCACTCAAGTCTCTCAACATAATACCAGGGTATTGCTGCTTGTTATTCAGGGACTAAAGGCTCTTTAAGTTAGCAGGTGATAAATCCTGCCAGGACTGAGTCCTTCCTTTCAAGGCAGATGATTTTCTTCTGGCCCACAGTGTGTCTAGAAATGTCATCTGGGTGCTAGGGCCTGGAAAGGGGGCCTCATGATTCTGACTGGTACCCTATCCAGCTGTAGCTCAGCTGGTGTCCAAGATTCAAGACCAAATCCTCCCTATTCTATCTTCTCCAGCAGAGGAAAGATCTCTTTTGAAGCCATGAGATATTCAACCTGGGGTTCGGGGAGAGATAATGCCAGCATTCCCTTGGCTGTCCCAGGTAGTGAGCAGGAAGTCATGTCCCCCCAAGTCCACTGGCTCTGGGACAAGTTTATCACTAGGACTTGCCTTAGAGCTGCAGTCCTTGTGGCCTACACTGCCTTTCAAGTTTATCTAAGGCCCAGAGCACTGGGTGGTGGTGAGGCTTGTGGGAACTCAAGTTTGAACTGCTAGGACTGGTGATTACTCTCTGGCTAGGGCTGATTTATAAATGTTCCCTCCATTGGGTAGGCATCAGCTGAGTTTAGTCGTTTTGTTTTCTGCTATAAAAAAACAGCACTGAATTTAATGCCTCAGAATTCCTGTGCTCTCCCTCTCCCCAGCAAACAGAAACACCCTCTGCACCGTGCTGTCACTGTCGGAGGGTGGGGGAGGGAGACTCAAGACTTTTTTCTATCTCTTCAGTGCCTCTTTCAGTAATATGAAGTTAAAACCAGGTACTGTGAGAGCTCATTTTTTATTCTTATGAAGATGTTTTACTGTGTAAATGTTAAATCAGTGTCCTTGCAGGGAAGACAAACAATGGAGCCTCCTATTCTATTATCTTGCCCTCTACATTGCCATTTTCTAACCTACCTGTTAAATGTATTACTACATTACCTTCTGATTTATGTGATCATTAGACAGAACTGCTGCCAGATTAATTTTTTTCTATGGCAGGTAATTTTTTGTCTCCAATTTTTTTTTTCATTTTTATTAGAATTTAGGGAAGAACTTTATATTATTTGTTGTATTTGGGATTTACTGCTCTTTTGAAATTTGAGGATATATGTTTCTTAATTCTAAAAATTTCTTAGTCACCTTTACCTGGTTCTCATCTTTTAGAACTCTAATTCGATAAATTTTGGGCCTTCTCTATATCCTACATAACTCAACTCCCTTTTCATATTTACCTTCTTATCTCTATGTGCTGCATTGAGTAATTATCTTAGATCCATCTTTCTACCATTAATCCATTCACTGAATATATTAAGTTAATGACTATTTTCTGTTTCTAGAAGTTCTATTTTTATTCTTAATTCTTTTGATAGTAATTACAACATAAGGAAAGAACATGATACTAACATTTATTTTATAATCCCAATTTGGTAATTCCATTATGCAGAAGTTTAACTGTCTTATCCTGTTGCTATCTCCAACTCATGGTGGATTATTTCCACATGGGTTTTTTTTTTTTTTTTTTT